>NC_141553.1:47627500-47987500 GCF_021556685.1 Rattus norvegicus | reverse complement strand
CGGCCTTCCTCTTTGTAGTGGTAGATTTCTTACCACTTCAGAAGCTTTAAGAGAGTCCTGTCCTTCCCGGAGCATCCCGTCCACTTGATGTCTGTTATCCCCACGCGGTCACCTGCACGCTGGGCTCCCTTGGATGGTCCTGCCGGGAATGAGTCCTGTCCAAATCAGGTTACCAGTACAGTAAGGAAAACACGTGAGCACAAACAGTTGCTTTCCCGAAATAGCTAAAAGTCACAAAGCGGTAAGAACTTGTCCTGCTATTGAGGCGTTAGTGGAGTGGCATTGGCCAAATCCTGCCCACCCGATGTTTGCGAAAATGAAGTTTCTCCGGAAACCAGCTCTGCCTGCTCACGTCGCGTCTGGTGCCTCACATTCTACGCCAACATTGAGTAGTAGCAGCAGAGGCTGTGTAACCCAACAGGATTAGACTAGTTCCTGTCTGGCCTTTGACAGAAAGAAATAAGAAATAAACTATCACCTCCTGCGTTATATACAGCAGCTATGTTTATCTAGCACATTAAAAAACCCTTAAACTAAGCCATTTCAGTAAGAAACAAGAATCATAGCTTTCTTGGGGTTCGTGTTTGTTTTTTGGGGTGTGGTTGTCATTTTTTTGTTTGGAGGCAGGGTCTTATGCAACACCATGCTATACTAGAACTCCCTGTGTAATCCAGATGACCCTCAAATTCACTGCAATCCTCCTGCCTCAGCCCTTCAAGTCCCAGGATTATACGCACGCACCACTGATCCCAGTAAACAGATTTTTGAACGACATTAGCTGAATTTTAATGAGTAATATGAAAAAATGTATTCTTGCTCTTGTGGAAAAATTCTCAGACTCATTGTCTTCATCTCTGGGGATACTAACATGGAGACTACCCGATGATTCTAACCAGTTCTTGTTCTTAAAACTCCAGAGTGTGGCCCAACCCATGAAGGAAGTGTACGGAGTTAGCCTCTCACGTAGCCTGTCCGAGGAGGATCACTCCATTTATGCCAGGTAAGAGACTGAAGGAAGGAAGGAAAGAGAGCAGTGAATTGTGGGATTTTGCCGCATACGCGGTGACTTTAATGTCACCGGGATAACACTGAGCAAAGCCGAGTCGAGGAGGAGATGGTTTAACTGGTTGTGGGTCACACAGTCCATCCTTGAGAGCAGTCAGGGTTGGAGCTCAAGCAGGACCCATGGAGGAGTGCTCCTTAGGGGCTTGCTCAGCTCCCGTTCTTACGTAGCCCAGGCTTGCCTGCCCAGAATGGCACCAGTCACTCCCATCAGCACTCAAGACAGTGCCTCACAGACGTGCCCTCCGACCAGACTGATGGAGGCCAGACTGACGGAGGCAGTCCCTTCATTGACATTCCTTTTTCTCAGATGAGTCCAGCTTGTGTCAACTAGAGTTGACGTAACGCCATGGCAGGAAACTGACCAACAAGGAAGTCAAAGCAGTAATATAGAAGGCAGCTGCATGGAGCACAGCGGCCTTTAGATGTCCAAGTCTGAAGCTCTGGTTTGTCCTGGGGAGAGGATCTAGTGCTTCAGACGCTGCCTCAGTGGGAGGGATCACAGGGCATTTACATGTGAGTGCTGCCCCTGTCCGGCTGAAGCCAGATACAACCCCACTGCTACTTCCCCGGCTCTCAAGATCATATACCGTCTCAGAAACTGAATCCTGAACGTCCAAGGCTAAAGACCTTGCATTCACGTTACATCTGAGGGGGCTAAGGAGGGAAGTGGCAGAGGGAGGGCAGCAGTTCAGGATGTGTGGATGAGCCAGACTTCACTGAAGGAGCGAAGCCCTCGAAGGGCATTTCCTGAAATGGTGCCAAGTGAGCTGTGTATGCGGCTAGAAGAGTCAGGGTTCTGAGAGCTTAAGGGTCCTTTTCCCTAGAACATAAAGAACTTGGCAGGACCACCACAAGCATCTCCTGAGCCCAGGACAACCTTCCAACACTGTATCCATGGGGACATACCCCCTCAGTTCATTTACATTTGACTGTGACACACGACACAGGACATAAACTGTGTAAGAGCAAACGCTCAGCTTCGCTTTAAGGAGGGCCGTTCCGTTTACTGTGCACTGACCGAAGGATGCTAGTTTTCACCTCAAACTACTAAGGTCTATCCTATGATACATGAACATAAATTAGGTGGCATCTCTTGACTACGAAGTCAGCCTCCATAACTCGGCACGTCATAAACCCGCGACACTGTCTGACCAAGAGCCAAGTCAGACATTTAGAATGGAGCCACACCTGCCCACTCCTGGACACACGAGCGCAGTTCCTAACTTGCCCACTCTTTCCAACTCCGTAACTAAACTGTGACGCCGTGCTCCTGGAGCACGTGGTCTGGAGGGACAGCTGCTGGGCTGGAGAGCTGAGAACCGTTGCCGCTCTCGGAGTGTGAGTCTGAGTGGCAAGGACCAAAATGGCAGCTCAATTGGAAGAAAAAGAAAAGTGTTGTGTTGTCGTCGTCATTGTTGTTGTTGTTGTCGTCGTCTGCCTCAGACATGACTTCCACTGCTGTCTTACTGGCTCAGGCTGTAAGGCCTACTTCTTTTGTCTCCTTGTGGGAGTGAGATGCAGGGTTCATCAGCCCTGCATCCCTGGGAAACACCCAGCCTAAGAATGTTGGCGCAGTCTGCACGGAAGGGAGGCTGCAGGGGCCGTCCACCCTGGAATCAGCCTTGTTCTCATGACACCCCATCACATAGGGCTCTGCGGTGTCTTGTTTGTTCTCTAAACACCTCTGTAGTTGGTTTACAAAGAGATCACCGGTCTCTTTAAAGTCTAGGGGTACAGGGCCGGTCAGTGACTACTCCGGGGTACGTATCCTTTGCTTCTTGGGAATCTTGTGATTCGCACACACACAGTTTCCTTCCCATGCTCCTCGAGCTGTTGGTACTAACAGAGAACGGGCAAAGGGTAAGGCCACCGGCCATTCCTTCCCTCCGTGTGAGTAGCCCCTTCCTGTCTGCTTGACAGCTGTCTGCTGCTAAAACAACGAGACCTGAGGTAATCAGCTTAGAAGGAAGAAAGGTGTCTGTGACTCACAGATTTGGAGGTTACAGTATATGTGCAGTCAACCCTGTTGCTTTTGGGGCAGTGGCAAGGCAGAACATTGGGGCGGGAAGTACACACTGAGGCAAAATTGTTTATCTCATGGCTGGGACACAAACATGTCAGAGAAAAGCAGGGTCCCCAGGTCCATCTGAGATCATGCTCACGGTGACATAAAACCTCTGATTAGGCCGCATGTCCTAAGGTTCCCGCCACTTACCTCCCAGCGGTCCTGCCCTGGGAACAAACTTTTATGCATGAACCTTTGATGGGAGGTACTCCATCCACACTGCAGAAGTTCATGTATGAACCTTTGATGGGAGACATTCCATCCACACTGCAGAAGTTGGTGTGGTGTAGCTAGGCCAGGGGTGACCCACTCATGTTCAGGGACTGCCTCTCCCCACTCCTGTCCCAGCTGGGCACTAGAGCTATCCTGGTGCCTCCTTGGATCAAGAGAGCTAGAAAAGAGCACATGCAATTCTACCCTAAACTAATAGGTAGCCTTCCCACCCCCAGGTGAGTGCACCCAGTAAACTGGTGCTCACAGGAGTTCGGCTTCTACACCACAGCTCACTCAGGGTCACAGAACCCTGAGGTGAGAAGGAGAGGGCGCAGCTGACTCTGGACTACAGAGTCTGAGGAGTGAGCTCACCACTGGCCCTGCCCTGCAGCCTGTCCTGGCTCTCTCCCACTTATTTTTCTTGCACTGAGCTGCAACCATTGGGATTCCCCAGGTTCATGGTTTGTTCTGACCTCTGACCTCTGACCTCTGACTCCTGCTCTCTACCTTCATTCTCCACCTTTCCAATGGCTTTGGTTTGCTCTCTTGACCAGACCTGAAATCTTTCTCCTCATACCGAGGCCACCATGTTTTTGCTTTAATTAAATGACTTTTATGTGCATGTTTCCCCCTGCATGTGTGTGTGTATGTATGTGTGTGTCTCCCTTTTTCCTTCCTTCCAGGAACAGGACAGCAGGGAAGCCAGAAGAGGGCATGGGAATGCACCCTGGGTTCTCTTGACCTCGAGTCTTCTCTCCCCCACCCACATACACAATGTTTTCTTTTCTTTTTTTTTTTTTTTTTGCAATCAGCAAGAGGGTTTATTGGAAAACACAGGTACCTGCGGGCACACAGTCTCTTCGGAGGACTTGTGCGCCCAGCAGCTCCAGCATGGGGCTTTTATAGGGATTGGGGAAGCAGAAGCGAGGCGTACAGAAGCAGATGCATAGTTACGGGGATTGGTGGATTCAAGCCGAGCACATAGACATGTTCACATATGATTGGCTATTTCACATGATGAGGTAATAAGGTATAGCTACACACATTGTGAGTTTGGGGCATCCTGGATGTCGGGGGCTGGGGGCTTATCTCTTCCTGCCAGGTGGCCTGTGAGTCAGATCCGGTACTCCTGGTGGTCTGTTCTGCATTCCTTTCCTTTTATGGTCTGTTAGTTCTAGCGGCAGGGCGAGGCTGCCTGGGCTTGCTTTTCACAGTGTTTAGTCCTGAGTCTGAATTTAAAACTTATTCTTTTAACTTCATATTTTTAAACCTCAAATCTGTATAATTTTCCTTTCATTCCCCTCTTCTTCTACTAGGTAATTCTAATCTTAGAATTTTGATATCAAGTCTCATATTTGGTCTCACCAGTTGTCCTAACTGACTGGTACTGTTGTCTCAGAACCACCAACCATAGCACCCGCTCGATTTGTAACAAAAGCAATTAACCTGTTTGTCACATGAGGTCCAAAAACTAAAACCAAGAAAATTATTATTAATGGCCCAGCCATATAGCAGAGAGTAGGGTAGTCATCCAGGGAGACCGAGTGAACCAAGACTCAAACCTACCTTGTTGAGCGTCTCTATCTTTTTGTATAGGAGTCAAACCTATTAACTAGTTTCTCTAACACACATGGACCTATAATCAGAAGCGAAGCAAAACTAGAAGAGTCCCATAAGGGAAAATACCAGAGTAGTCATCCAAGGAGATCTACTAAACCAGCTCTCGAACCATCCCTGATACGCTTCTCTGTATTTTGTCTAACCTTTCTCTAATTTTATTCATGGAGTCTTTAATTACTCCTGAATGGCAGTTCTGAATTCTCTATAAGCCTTGCATTGCAACAGCAGATGTTCTTGTGCTGCCCTTGCAGCACCTAGATAGCCTTAGCCCTAAGTAATTCTCAACTCCTTTTTTGTGTCTTACTAAGTCTTTAGCATCAGGATTCCAATCTGGACACTATCTAAACCTACACACCAAGATCATGACTAGCTTTTAGAACTTCTAAACTTATACAGATTGTGATCCCTGAGGCACAGTCCCAAGAAGTGTTAGGAGTACTAACATATGCAATGTTACATCATTTGTAATAGAAATCAAGCCTATCCCACACCTATCTTGATAGAACCCAGGACAAACATGACTGAATTTCCCTCTAGGTCCCAGCTCTCAGCCCCAACAGCTAGTACACGGCTGGTGAGGGCTGAGAATTGACAGCTGTCAGGGTGGTCAGCAGCACCAGGTACGGTCCTTTCCAGCGAGGCTCGAATGTCTGGGCTCAGTGTAGCTGCAGTCTCCGACCTGGAACTCAGGGGTCTCCAGGGCATAGGCTGCTGTCAGCTGTGAGCAGATTTCTTTCTGTATCACTGTAGGTCTTTTAGCCTGGCACACAAATCATTATTACTATGGCACTATGACATGTTGGTTCAGTAACATCATCTAATACAGTCAGGGGGGCTGAGGCCCCTTATAAGATCTCCAAAGTGGGTAAGGCTGAATCTGGAAGGGGTATTTCTTGCTCTGAAGAGAGCAAGAGGGAAGGGAAGTGCCACACAGTCTGTGCCAGTCTCCATGGTCAATTTAGTCAGGGTCTCTTTTAGAGTTCTATTTATTTACTCTACCTGTCCTGAACTTTGAGGTCTGAAAATACAATGTAATTTCCAATCGACCTCTAAATACTTGGCCACACCCTGGCTTACCTTGGCAACGAAAGTAGGGCCGTTGTCTGACTAGATTACCTTGGGCATTCCAAATCGGGGGAAGATTTCTTCCAGTATCTTCTTGATGATTGCAGAGGCCGTCTCTCGTTTGGTGAGGAAAGCTTCTATCTATTCCTGAAAAAGTATCTACAAGCACTCGGAGATACTTGTGATTATATTTTTCTGGTTTTATCTCAGTGAAGTTCACTTCGACTTTTCACTAAACTCTCTAGGTCTCTTTGCCCTGTTTGCTTGCTAAGCATTCACTTTTTGACATACCTTATACTTTCTACTGCCTCTCTGGCTAAAATCTTAAAGTCTATTACATACACTTAACTACTTGGACAAACTTTTTATCTCCTAAATGAGTCCATTTCTGTATTTGGCAAAGTGAGTCTTTTCTTTGTTCTCTGGGGAGTATAGCTTTCCCCTCAAGTGTGCCATTGTCCTTTATCTTTTAAGCAATTTGGGCATTTTCCTAAGTGAGGCCATCCTTAGTCCAATCCCAGTTCCCAGTGGCTGTCTCTTGCAGGCCTGCAACCAGGATAGGCTCCTGCATAGCCATTTCCCAAGCCACTTTATCTGCTTTGTTACTGCCCCATGCCACTGAATCTCTTCCTTCCCTGATGTCCTGGGCAATGAATAGTACTCACAGTTGTTGGCTTCACCAGGGCTTCCAAGAGATGGCAAAGGCATCTGCGGCACTGATGTACGGGGGAGGGGGGTTGAGGTTCAGCCATCCCAGATGACATTGTGTTGTCCACCATGGCAGCACCCACTTGTCTCTGACCTTCATTCATGAAGAGAACTGTTCCCGTCTGTGAACAAGGTAGCCTCGGCTTTCAGCAGGGGTCAATCAGCCAGTCGCAGAGGTCTTTCCTCCACCCATGGGCTTCTGCCAGTGCTTGACACTCATGTTGCAGTGGCTCCAGGTCCGGATTGGGCAGCAAGGTGACCAGATTGTCCCCAGCCAGTGGAGAATCTAGTCCATCGCAGCTGACCAGTGGTCCCATCTTTTGGGACGTTCTATTCAAAGGCAAAACATCAGCCACTCTATCACAGTTTAAGTCCTGGATTGGGTGATAATTGTTAGTGCCTGGCTGGCAGGAGTGACATGTTCCAGGCAGAAAGCACTGAGCCACACATCTCCCAGCATCAGGTACTGGTGCACTGAGACAGGTCTTAAGCTCCACATTCACAGTCTGTGAATGTGCATACACATGGCCTCACCCAGCCATTTTAGCCCATGCAAGCCATTTTGGAGAGCAATTTTCTCATGAGCAAGGGATAGGGGCAATCAGGGATGACCATGAGCTAGTGGGACACCCGGCCCACGCCAGGATCTGCGGGCAGTCCATAAGTATTGTTTTGTTACTGATAGGCCCCTGTACCCAGGTCTTTGGATACTAGCCCACTGGAGCATAGGAGCACAGAGCATTGGGTCCCTGTATCCATAAAACAACTGGGCAGGCTTCCCTCCTATCTCTGCACACTAGCCAGCACTCTAGGATCAAGAAGCTCTCCAGTGGTCCCTCTTGTTCTTTCTTGGGCAGTCCCTGACCCAGTCGGCAAAGCTTTTTCTTTGCATTAGGCACACTGATCTTTAGCCAGGAATTCTCTTCTGTGGCCAGGTACTATCTTCCTAGGTTCCTAACTACTGTGGCCAGTATCATATGTTCCTCTCTCGTCTTTTATCTCTCTAACTTCCTCTTCTTTTTGTCTCTTTTCTTCCTAGCTTTCTGCTCTTTTTACCCTTTTTTTCTCTTTCTTTTTTAACCTTACTTTCTCTGTAACTTATATAACTCTCAGCAACTTAGCTTAACCCTTCAAATTTCTGTAACTTTCTCTTCATACCCTTTCCTTATCTTAGCCAGATTGGTGGGGCATTTTCCAGCCCCTAGGGGAACCCACCCTTGGAACCTGGGGGCAGACCTGGAGCACTCCCTACCTTCAGGGGTATTGAAGTCAACAGTCAGGAGCCTTCCATTCTGTGTCTGGAACATTCTTTCTGGCCTCTAGCAGGATTCTGTCTTTCCTCGGTGGTAAAGAAGATCTGTAACAGTTACTAACAAGCATCTCACGTGGGATGGTGAGAAAACAAGAAGGGAATCTAAGAGGAGAGAGGTCCACTGAAGAGGACAAATAGCATTTAGTCACACAGCTAAACCAGGAGGCCTTTTTTTGGACAAAAAGGCCACTGTAAATATAAGCACAAGCTTTGTCTATGAAACAGAAAGGCGAGCAGAGAGGCAGCCTAGCTGTTACCGGCTGTCTCTCTGGACTTAGATTTTCCCTTAAGGAGTACCTACCTCCCTTCAGTGTCAGCTTGGTGGCTTTGCCTCTCCGAACCAGCCTCCAAATGACACTAGGCTTCTAGTAACAACTAATAACAAAAGGATGGAGAGATGGTTAGAACCTGGGTGCTAGATACTAAGCAGCTGACAAAAGAATTGTAACCAGTTCACCTGGGGCTTTCAGGACTTTAGTAACAGCCCTTTGCAAACTGTCTCAGTGGGCTATAGGCCCATGGAAAAGAAAACATTAATCCTGACTGGCAAAACAGAGTTCTTCACAGTTGTAGATTCTTTTTGAAACTATTTTAGGGGGTTCTCTGACCCCCCAACCTGAGACATCTCTCCTTGGGGAGGAGGCTCAGAGAGAAAGATTAAACTCCTGGCAGAAAACAATTTCTCTCAAGCAAATTATTTTCAACTTTTAACTTAAGCACCAACAGGACCAAGTAAAACTCTTTTGTGAACAAAGCAAACAGTTTCATGATTTCAAACACAGTCGTCAGTCCAAGATTTTAAACACAGTCGTCAGTCCAAATTCAAACACGAAACAAAAGTCAAAACACTAACAGACACCAACACGTCCAGAAAACCACAGTCAGGTCACAAAGAAGACAAACAATTCCAACAGTCAAACAAGTAACAAACAGACGCGACTCGCGGCTTCGGTACCAAACTGAAACCAAAAATTCAGACGCGGAGTCAGCGAGGGTCTTGGATCCTCTACTCCAATAAAATTCAGACGGAGTCATCAAGGGTGCGGATCCTCCGAAAACGGACGGAGGTGCCACGGATCCGGATCTCCTCTCCTCCAACCACCCTTGGAACGTCTTCCAGAGCTGCGGGGGGAGAAGTCCGAGCTCGTCAGCTCCTTCTCTGGCCCGCCCCGAATTGGTCCCCAGATCTGAGCCTATTGATCGATCGTTCACAGGACAAGACACAACAGACAAGACAAACACCGGCCGGCTTACCTCCCGGTGGGTGGTCGGTGATCTCTGGGCGGAGGGTCTCTAAATCCCGGACGAGCCCCCATAATGAAAGACCCCCGGAGAGGACCTTTCCCTCAGGAGGAGTCCCAAGCGCCCAATGACCGAGCCGAGTCCACTCGGATGCAATCAGCAAGAGGGTTTATTGGAAAACACAGGTACCTGCGGGCACACAGTCTCTTCGGAGGACTTGCGCCTACACAATGTTTTCTATTGTGATAGTGATTCCGCATCTGAGGAATTCTAAATGTGTGTACCTAATGTCACATAACATTCTCCATCCCTAACTGGACACAGTTGGTCACTTGCCTTAGATTAAAGCAAGCCCTAGAGAGTTCACGGCAGCACCGTAAGAATCTCACAGTGGGTGCACTTGACCTCAGAAAAGCGTATGAGAAATAAATGGTAAGACGTAGTCATCAAAGGAAAATGTTTTAAGTGGGAGAAAAACAAGAAGGAAGCTCCTCGATCCTGTCCTGTTACCTCCCATGGGACCAGGAAGATGGACTTCGACTCTGAGGGGGAAAGTTATTCAAGTGGTATTGGCCGCCCTGCAGGCATGAGTGTGGCTGTCCTCTTTGGCCTGAGTTAAAGCTCGGGTTAATGCCACACACGTCCCTGGGGAGGGGCGAGATGGCAGGCTCATCAGCTGCCTTCCTGTTTGATTGACGGGGCAGTTTTCCTAGGGTAGCGGAGTGCGCTTGGGAGTGAGGCAGGGGAATGAGAATGGGGAGGGTCGTTCGGTACTGAGGAAGCTGAGTCCGTGCTGTGGACTCAGCAGTTTCCCCCCTCAGGGCCGGCCTCTGGCCTAAGCCCTCTCTGAGTTACTTTGTAACTTTGCGAGCACCCGACCCCATGCTTCCTGTATTTCATGTTGTGTGGTTTCACATCATAGAAATGCAGAAGCGATTTCACGTGTGTCACCACCATGTGTGTGCAAGTGCACGATCGCTCTGAGTCTCTGGGCTCATCATCGTGCTTCCACCTTTAGCTTATACTGGTCCTTCGTATTCTATAGGTTTGTTCAACTGGGGCAGAGTCAGCATAGACAGGACTGGAGCAGCCCGCAGATGTGTGCCCGGTGCTCAGACGGAGTTATCAAACTGTAAGTACTCAGACGACTTCGAAAAACTTTGATTTCATTTGTGTGTGTGTGTGTGTGTGTGTGTGTGTGTGTGTGTGTGTGTGCACCACAACACACACGTGGGGGTCAGAGGACAATTTGAAGGAGTCAACTCTCTTTCCACCGTGTGGGTTCCGAGATTGAACTCAGGTCAGCAGGCTTGGTGCCCTTTTACCCACAGAACTGTCTTGCTGGCTTATATTGAATCTGTTAAAAAAAAAAAAAAAAACCTCTGTATCCATGCAACTCGTGGAGTGTCTGGTGACTTGTTAGGGAAAATATCCAGTGTTGTCACCAACTCAGCATAATCTGACACACGGGAGCATTCTTCCTGCCACTTTCTTTACTGAAAGCTGTCTTGGGGGAGCAAAAGGTCAGGGTGGAGAAGAGGTTGAACCTTAAACTGCACCCCTTGTCTTTCCTCCATGGACTCTGCCCTGACTTGGGTAGAGAGGGGACACTGAAGCAACTCCACTGCCAGAGAGACTGTGGGTGTATCACAAGACCCTCCAGAGGAGTGGTTCTCAACCTTCCTAATGCTGTGACCCCGTAACACGGTTCCTCATGTCGTGGTCAGAACCCCAATCACACAATTATCTTGTTACTGCTTCATGACTATAATTTTGCTTCTGTTATGAGTTATATTGCAAATATCTGATATGCAACCCCTGTGAAAGGGTCATCTGACCCCCCCTCCCCACAGGTCGAGAACCACCACTCCAGAGCATGGGCGGATTAATTTCGTCTCGCTCCGTGATCCTATGAATGCTAATGACTTGGAGGTTAATTAGGAGCAAGTTCTTAGCTAAACAGAACTATGTTCAAATTACACCACTTTCCGGGTTGTTACCTTGAGCAAACAAGTCACGCTTCATGTGGCTGTTATACTCCGAGTGTGCACCTGTTGCAGACAGGGAAGCCAGTATACTTCTCAGTGTCTGGAGCAAGTTCTTAGTAAGTCACCGTCACGGTCATGGTCTTTATATGCCTCATCGTGTCTGTATGCCAGCACAAAACATGGAGGTAACAAGGAGGGGTTCCAGACAACACATAGTGTATTCCATTCCTTCTGCAGAGGGAGTCAAAATGGGGGTTCAGTGGGGTCTATGGGAGGTGTCTGGGCAGGGCCTGGCACTGTTGACACTCGGTCAATGCATGTTTAACTGGTAGGTGCTGGGTGCTTGGTTTCTGCACGGGGCGTGGTGGTTAGTGATAATAGAAGAACCTGAGGCAGCACTGTCAGACCCCTGCAGGTCCCTTCCTCCCTTCCTCCTTCCTGCCAGCATCTGTCCTTCCCTTACTCTTTTCTGGAGGCACGGGAAGCACATCAACTCATTAACGCATGGGTGTATGGGTTGAGATCAAGGAGACGAAGAGCAGAAGTGTGTTAGGATGTTAGTGAGCGACGCGGAGCTAATCGTGTGGTGCAAACCGACCCTTCCATATACATAGTAAGGTGTGGCTCATTAGGGGACGATAACGAGGAGAGGAGTAAACGTTTTCCTCCCTTTTTTCAGTTTTGGATGTCATTTGTCAAACTTATTACTTACTTGGTTCTTTCTTATTCATATCTCAACATTTGCTCATCCCGGCTCAGGCGAGCCATGTGGATGCAGAAATGTATTTTAACCTTTCCCACTTAATTAGTGAAGAGTCTATCATGAGTATGTTTTTGTACATCGTCCTCAGCAGGATAACAAAGAGCTTGCTAAGTGCTGCTTTACGCTGTCATGGCAACTGGCAAACGTGTTTGCAGAGAGGGCTGTGTGTGTGTGTGCCCTTTAAACTGGAACTCTATAACCAGGTTCTTAAAATGCCAACTATCATTTTTAGTTCTCTTGAACTGCTTCCACAGCAGCAGAAACCAGACTTGTGTGAGGCCCTCGAAGTCTCCTTGTCTGCAGCTTTGGTTCTGGTACATTTAAAATGATGACACTCTTGGACGTTCATGCGCTTCTGTGCCTGCCGGGCCCCCCACACTTCATTGTCTCCCAGGTTTTCCTGAAATTCTGAGGCTTACCAGCTTTGCCTTCACAAACTGGAGAGAGCTACAATATAAAATGTTACATGTATCCTCACTAATAGAACTCCCAAGAAGCCACAGCACAGAGGTTCCCTAATTTGTAGGTACAGAAACCTGGATGGGGGATCCAGACATCGCCACCCCAGGACCTTGTAGAGCATCACTTGAAGGTTTGTGCTAAACCCACCCTGTCTGTGTTGCCAGCACAAATACCCAAAGCTGTATTTGATCCAAGTGTGACAGCTTTCTAATTACACTCGGAAGGACGTCACCCATCGTCACTGTCCATTCGGTGCTCAGATAGCCTCTGTCCTGTGTACTTTAACCTCTATTTCCTGTTCTTACTCAATTCCCAAAGACATCATGGAGACGTAGCTTTTATCAATGTCCGCTGTATGGACAGAGGCGGAAAGCTGAGGTAAGTGCACAGTTGATGTAATTTGCCCAAGTTCAAGCAGCCAACTGGTGGAGGAAGGAGGATTCAAGTCCAGACTGGTTGCTTCTGGCACCCATGCTGCCTACCTGTGAACTACAAATGCTTACGATTGGCAGCTGCCTTTTGAAAGCACCCAGATAGAAATGGAAGTTCATGGGCACTAACAGGACATACTTTGGTCTTGTCGCCTGACGTGGGACTGTAGACACCTTTCTGTGTCAACACTGTGACTTTTGTTAATATTTAAAGAAAGTATGCCCCCCCCCCGCTTCCCCACCTCTCTCATGCACACACACACGCACACGCGCACACGCACACGCACCACCCCTCCTTGTACAGTAATACTGAAAACTGTGAAGAGGCGCTCTGCGTTATCCCCCTCCCCCCTGCATCTGTTAACTTGCCTAGTTAAAAGGACCCAGTGACACTAGCTATGCCTGGCGTTAGATGCCTTAGGAGTAGGTCTTTATCTCTCTGCAAGACCAGTGTGTTGTCATTTTTACTTCCCTCAGATTCCCTGGGAATTCTTATTACGTGAGCCAAGCATCCGTAGGGTTGAAAAGACGGAGCATGTATTTGCTAAATGCCTGCTTCTCTGTGGCTTGCCTGTTCTAGAGTGGCTTCACTCATTTAAAAATCCCTCCTAAGAGGGGTCCAAAATAGACTTCGTATGGATACCATCTGACTTAGGAGTCCCCTAGTGCAGTGAGGGTGAGCTGTAACACAGAGTAAGGAAGCCAGCTTTAGGCCTATGCTATTGCACGGCCGTCTACTGATGTTTATGGGGATGTTCACCAATCAGGAGGAGGAAAAGAAAAGAGGATGATCTCAGAAGAGTCAGAGGAAGACAATGGGGGATAAATATATGATCAAATGTATCGTGTGTATGTGTGCGCGCATGTGTATGTGCATGCATGATTCTTAAGGAATGAATTTAAAATATATTGCAAATAGATAAATTACTTGGAAGTACATTGAAAATTGTTAAATTTAGTGTATGTATGTGTTATGTGTGTATATGTATGTGTATGTGTGTATATGTAGGTGTATGTGTATATATGTGTGTATATTTATGTATGTATGCATGTGTGTGCGTGTATGTATATATGTGTGTATATTTTTGTGTTGTGGGGTTAGGTACCTTTTTTGAGACAGTCTTACTCTATAGCCCAAGCTCTATGGGAAGTCAATATGTGGCCTAAAATAGCCTTAAACTCACAACAATCCTCCTTCCTGTCTCAACATTTCAGGTGCTGGAATTATAGGTCTGAGCTTTTATACCTGCCGAATTTCATGAATTAAAAAAATTTAGCTCTGTTTCCAGCATTTAAGTACAAATTAAATTGTGGCAGAATCACAGACACAATTGGAAGCTTTGGACAAAACTCCAGTTATGTCCCGGGAATTGACACTGGGACATGGATGGGGGCAGGAGACGATTGGAAACAACAGATTAAAGTACACATGGAAATGCCAAGAGCTGAGAAGGGAGAGGGCCAGAGAGCAGAGCAAGTGTGTCTTCACGTGACCACTACAGTACAAGAGCACCTGCTACTGTTAGTAGGTCAGATTTATCACAACAAGATAGATTTGTTTTGTTTTTCTTTCTATTGGTTCCCTGTGAATTTCATATCATGTGCCCCAATCCCACTCATCTCCCTCTCTCCTTGTCCCTCCCCTCCATCTCTGCAAACTCTTCCCCAACAGAGGAACAAAAAGAGTCTTGTTGTAGAAGCTGTAGTGTGTCCCAGTGTGTCCCAGTGTGTCCTACAGTATACCCTTTGTTCCCCTTCCTTGCTTGGAAATGGTCATTGCAATGACTTGGTCTGGTTCGAGGCCTCTGGCTGCTCCACTATCAACACTGAGTCCTCACTGGGACTCCTCTCAGATGTCCCATTTCTGCCCTGTGTCATGAGATCCTCTGATTTTGAATTTGTAAGACCAACCCCTTCATATCCTCCAGCATGTCATGAGTGGGGTAGATGTTGTGGTGGGCAACTCAAAGCCCTAGATCTGGGCCTGAGGGGTATGTGAGCTGGTCAGCCCACCAGCTCTCCCATTCCCACCCCTCCGGCAGCCTCGCCTGCAAGCCACACATCCAGGTCCAGCTCTACTATGTGGAGCCTGCTCTCCTAAATGCTGCAGTAGATTAGGGGTAGGGCCAGCTCTCTTGCTCTGATGACTTGGGGCCAGCTTTCCTGCCAGAAGTGGCAGGGGGAAAGGGTAAGGGGGAGGCACATTTCTGTCACCCACGTCACTGAACGCAGACAAGTGGTGAGGCCAGCTCTCGCACCCTCACATTCTCGGGCCAACCTAGCTTGCCTGTGCCTCCACCACCAGGGTCAGCTCTACTGTGTCCCCAGGTAAGGCACAGGGCTGCTCTCCTGAGTGCTGCAGCTGAGGAGGGGCAGGGTCTGCTCTCCTGCTCTTATGACCCCAGAGCCAGCTCTCCCATCTGCTGCAGGTGGTGTAGGGTAGCAGGGAAGGAGGGTATCTCTTCCTTGTTCACATTTCCACCTGGGAGATGAGTGATGGGGTTCTCCCATACTTACATCCTTGGGATCAGCTCAACTGCAACTCCCACAATGTGTGTACCCATTCTCCCAAGTAATGCAGCTGACTAGGGGCAGGGCCAGCTCTCCTGCTCCCAAAACCAGCTCTCCCACAATGCCCAGATAAGGGGCAGGGCCAGCTCTACACATTCATTCCTCAGACATCAACATGTCCCTTAGGCAGCATTCCCCTGCTAGGGAGGTCTGCCTAGCCTTTGGTGGTAACAGACCCCTGTAGACCCAGATGTGCCCTCCCCCATGGCAGCACAGGCCAGGACCTTACCATGGTCCCAGGTGGCATCACTGGCTACTCCCATCAATCTGTTCCTCTCTACTCTTGAGTCTCCAGTTCTGCCTCTCTTCATCGTGCCCACGTCCTTCTGTTTCCTCTTTCCCTTCCCTTTCTCCATCACTTACTTGCTCTTCTTAGGAGAGCCCAGGGTCTCTGAGTGTCTGGGGTCATCTCAGGAATGCTGTCCCCTGTTTGTGCATTGTGGTGCCAGGCAAGGGTCACCTTGGGTATGAGTTCCCTGTCCAGTAGTTGTCTGAGGCTGGCTCCTCGGCAGGGACCCATGCAAGGGTCAAAATATCAGGTTCACTCCCACTTGGGATCCATAGTCCCAAGTTGGGCTCTTCTAGTCTCCAACTCACTCCCCATCGTGGGAGCCCAGCCACACTGGTCTGGTCGTCTCAGGCTAGTTCCCTGTCTGGGCCCCCCGGTGCCGGCCTGATGGTTGTTGGGAGTGTTAGGCTACTAATCATCTAGATGTTCACAGGTCAGAACGCTGAGGTGGACATAGCCTCTCTCCTCTCTGCCACCCATAGATGCACAGGTGACACAGCAGCCGTACCCACAATGCCATCGAGGGGGACGGGGTAGAACCACGTCCAAAACGTAGGAAGACCCGAAAGTAATTCTGTGTGTCCAGTTTAAGAAGTAGTGATGGGGCCGGAGAGGAGGCCTGCACGGGTGGGAACTAGGCTGGAAGAGACTGGGCGGACAGCATGACCTTTAGTTCCAAAGCTGTACCGTAATCAAGAGAGTGGTGTGCTTGTATTTGCATTTTAGAAAGGTCACTTTGGCAATTGTGTGGAGAAGGGATTTGAGTCAGGGATAAAGAACTTATCTACTGGCTGCATCAGAACAAGAAAAGCAGTACAGCCAGATATTGGCGCTCGGCTTACACGTGCAGACGCTGACCTGTCCTAGGTGCAACTCAGCACTCATGCATGACCCTTTAAAAACACAAATGCCTTAGAGTCCTAATTACGTTTAAAATTCACCCGCAAATCTCTTCTGATTCTTATGCAATTCCGCATGTTTGATATTTGGATGTTATTGCCCCTTCCCCTTACGCCCATAAGGAAACTTGTGGAGTAACAGCAGAAGCCACTAAAGCCAGTTGCACGTTTCCATGGGTAGAAAACCGTGCTTCCAGTTGCCCTCTCACGTTTATAAGGCAGAAGGTCCTGAGCAAACTGATGCTACTGTGCGGCAGTTGGAAAGAATAAGCTACTTGAGAGTTAGTTCATCTGGTTTATAACCCCAGTCTTTAGGGTGACACCTCACACATAGTGTTATTTTCAACCTGAACGTTTGACAGTCACTAGTTTTCCCTCTTTAGGGAATATTATGCACTCATCAAATCTGATAGAGAAACACCAAGAAGAACAGATCAAAATGTATCGTAAGACAGTGAACCACATCTGTAAGCTTTTATTTTATTGTGGTTATTTTCTGTCTTAGACTTAGCAGCCCGGAGCTCTTAACAATGGATAATTGTTACTGCTGTTAGTATACATTAGTGAGATGTGGGAAAATGGGCACAGATTTTCTGATGTTTTTATTACCTACCACTACCAAATTGTTGGGGCTCTTGATGAGCGAAGTCTTTTGTATCTTGTAGCCAGTTCTTACAATCACGTGAGCAGTCTACAGAGGGCCGAGCCACGACCTCCCAATTTGCATTTGCTTTGTTTTCAGGTACACAGAGCACTTTGATGTCTACTGCACAGATTAAAAGTGTTGTAATTGGATCTCAGTCAGACAGAGTGGATGTGGAGGCTAAATCCTCCCTCTCAGAACTGCATTTTCTTCTCTTGTAACACCCAAGCAAGTTTATAGCCACGGTTTCTGTTCTGTACGTGCAAGGTAACCAAAATGTCAATGAACCCTGACCATCCGAACACAGGCAGCCTGCCTTTACCCATAAAGAAAGGGGGGTTGAGACCTTTTTATATCATTTTAAGTTATAATATAATTTCATCAGTTGTCTCCCTCTAGTCCCTTCCACTTTATCCCTCATCAAACTCATGGCCTCTCTTTTTTTTTTCAACATATATGTTGAACATGTATATTGAATATACACATGTGCATAGCCACAGGAATGTAATGTAGTGTGGCCGTGGGTGGTTTCAGGATTGGCCACTTGGTGCTGGATGATCAATTAGGGGTTTGCCTCTGCAGAACACTAATTTTCCTTCTCAGTACTCCTTGGTTGCCTGTGGTTTTTTTTCTAGGGGTGGGGTTGGGGGGTCTATGACTTTCTTAGCCATTTTATTTTATGTTTTATACTTATATAGAAACACATTACTTAATGTTAAATAAAATAAATTAATGCTTTGTGACATCCTACTTAAGAATAATGTATTTTATGTTATTGGCTTCACTGGATCGGTTTTATGTGATCGCCAGTAGTTTTTGACTAGCAGGACAGCAAGCCTTTTTGTATGTGATTGGTATTCATGTATTAGAGAATGTCTGAATTCCTGGAAAAAAAAGAATAATGTATTCCTTCTTCGAAACTAAAATGTTAATTTCAGAAGATAAATGGCGAAACATTCCTGTTTCATATAGTTTGGAAATAGAATGTAAATTAACTAATTAAAGTTCAACTGAATTTTATTTTTTATAATAAAATAGAATTAAGAAAATTGATCTAATGATCTTGGAAACACCAGAAAATGTCTAGTAGAAAGAGGGAAAGCTGTATTTAAGGTGACTTTTCAGCAAATCTACACAAAATTATACTTGAATGTCTTCCTCTGTTCACTGCATTTTCCACTGGCCCAAGGTCTGCTTCCGGCTCTGTGAGCATCCTTGGTAAGGTGGGTTCTTCTGAGGTTAGGATTGTCAGAGACGCTGTTTATTGAGTTAGTTCTTGCTTCCATTCAGCCTTTAGTCCAGTTTTGTCTCACATCAGCCACCTTGGATATTTTTCAACAGTCTTATAAACTGTCTCTTAGCATCACCTGATTCAAAGCTTATCAAGGATAGCACCAAGGGCCTCACAGTACGACCAGGCACGGGGAGGACTCCAAGATGGCATTTTTAGAATGTTCTTCCACATGTGCGCTCTCTCTCTCTCTCTCTCTCTCTCTCTCTCTCTCTCTCTCTCTCTCCATCCCTCCCTCTGTGTATGTGTGTATATGTGTGTGTTTGTATGTGTGTGTATGTGTGTGTGTATGTGTGTATATGTGTGTGTATGTGTGTGTGTTTGTATGTATGTGTGTGTGTTTGTATGTGTGTGTGTTTGTATGCGTGTGTGTGTATGTGTGTATGTGTGTGTATGTGTGTGTATGTGTATGTGTGTATGTGTGTGTATGTGTGTGTACGTGTGTGTATGTGTGTATGTGTGTGTATGTGTGTATGTGTGTGTATGTGTATGTATGTGTGTGTATGTGTGTATGTGTGTGTGTATGTGTATGTATGTGTGTGTATGTGTATGTGTGTGTATGTGTGTGTGTGTGTGTGCACGTGTGCGTGTGCGCGCACGCAACAGAAAATATTTGGAGATTATTGGAGTTTTCTGAGATAAACATTTTTGAGGGTCCGTAGCTCCCTCGGAGTTACAGGAGTTTTGAGTGGTGGCCCTGAGCCTGAAGCCCATTCCTCCGAGACTGGAGCCAAGGGGTTAGAACTAGAAACAGTGCAGTTTGTTACCAAAGGTAAAAAGGGGGCAGCACAAAGCATAGGTCCTCCAAAAGTGGTCTGCAGACCCGGGGGGTTCAAGGCCTCAGTGAGCCTGTGAGATTACGGCTCCAAGCCTTAGAGGCGACTGGACTCTTAAAGGAGGGGCCATGAGTGAAAATGTTGGGGAAAACACCAGGCATGCTTAGGTCAGTTGGTAGATTAGTAGAGGTTGTTAAGTGCCCGTGAGGGTGTCATCTGGGGACGGGGACCGTAGTGAAATGCGTACATAAGGTTTGTCGGTTGCTGCTCAGTCATGTGGTGTCTGAGGGAAGGGGCTTCTGCAGTTGTCTAAGTTGTGAGAGAACGCCACACTTCCCTCCCACAGCCAGACTGACTGACAACAGGGCTGTGGTTCTCCAGGCTTGGGTATTTGGCAGACACCTCCACAAAATGATCAAGCAGGCCTGTCATTTTAAGGAAACAGTCAGCAGTATTTGTTACCAATAACAGGGTTAGAATTTTCAAGTGAAACGCAAAGTTTTGGAAGTATGCATTGGGCACCACACACAATGTACACAGATTTTTCCCAATAAGATTAGAAATGATTTGAACAAATAATGATTTTTTTAAAAGATTTTTTTTTTATTTTATATATGTGAGTACACTGTCACTGTCCTTAGACACACCAGAAGAGGGCATTGGATCCCATTACAGATGGTTGTGAGCCACCATGTGGTTGCTGGGGTTTGAACTCAGGACCTCTGGAAGAGCAGTCAGTGCTCTAACCGCTGAGCCATCTCTCCAGCCCCAAATACAATTTTTTTTTCAAGTAACTGTTAAAATAAACTCAGTTATCTGCCATTTGAAAGATTGTCAAAGCTCAGTGGATTTTAATGCAGGCTGTTAAAAAAAAAATCACGTATAGATGGGGAAAAAGTTACATCCCAAGTTCAAGATAGACCAAAGGATTTTAAATCGAAGTGTGGAGTTTGTTAGTCCATATAGTTTCAGTTCCACATTGCAAACGTTTAAAACACTTATCAGATTCTGTTGTATCATCTCTACATATCACATCCAGAATTATCTGCAAGGCCATTAAGATAGAACCTTCCAGCAAATGACATCCTAGCTGACTGTAGATGTGTTCAGTTGTTTTTTTTTTTTTTAACCTTGTTTACAGAGCAAAGGAAGCAACAGCTCTGTTTATAAAGTTTCTCCCAAAGTTCCCAGAACCTTCTAGAGTGCTCTTCGACTCAGTCACCAGAGCACCTAAGTCCTCTGGTTCAAACAGTAAAGTCATTTATTATCTTCCCCGAAAGGCACTGACAGGGCCCTCAGCAGAGTGAGTTCATGAGCTTTGTGTGTTCCCAGGGTGCTGTCACAGCCTCCTTCAGCCTCAGAGGAGGTGGGCTTCATTCTCCTGCCCAGGAACAGTGAGTACCAGTGCCCTCAAGCACACTTCCTCTCCTGTGTCCCAGGGGACAGGATTGGGTCACATGCCAACCCCTGTTACTGCATGGCTTACTGTGATTGGCTTAAAGTTGCTATTTACAGTGTGTGAATATATCAAGACCACCGCAGTGAGTTAGTTACTAAACACAAATTAAAACCATCAAACAAACAAACCCCTCCACGCATGGCCAGTTAACTGCAGTTCATTTGCTCAAGTGTCCATTAGGAGAAGCAGCGTGATCTTGGGGCCAGGATTGGGGTCACTGCCATTGCTGAATCAAATCCCTTCCTGTCTCAGCCATGGCTCCCTTTGTGAAGTGTGGGCTTGGGCTAGAACACCAGCTCTGTGAGCCTTGGCTCCTAATGCAGTTCTTTACGAAGTCACCCTTCATTCAGTAATACCCTTTGGTGGCTGTCTCTCTTATGCAAGACAAGTGGCGGGTGCCAACTGTCACTAAAATCTCGTCTGTGTAACCACAGAAGCCATCCACTCTCTTGCACCACAAACACAGTGAAAGCCCAAAGGAGAGGACAATGAAAAATGGCCTTTTCCTCACAGGACAGTCATGAAATAAATTGTTTAAAGCCCTCGGCCAAGAACTCCGGCCACAGAGCTCATTAGCAAACCGTTATATCGCATAGGTTTCCTCTCATCTTATTAGAATATAAAATGTGCTCAGCAGAGAAAATACAGAGCCACGAATGTGTTTGGAAAGTGATAAGTCTCCAGAAGGATGCTTCCAAGCATGGCCGGCTGGGATTGTCTTAGCTCGCTCAGTGTCAAGACAGAGCACGAGGCAGAGAAACAAGCTGCCCCTTCCAGAGAGCAGAGAGACAGCCCTGAGGAATGAGACCGCGTCCTCTGAAAGCCCAAGGACACGCATCCTGCGACGCTCAGATAAGGTGCCCTGGAAGGTTTCATCTAGGCTACTAGAGTTTCCCGGCCCTTTCTCGTGCTCATCACGGCTTGTTAACTTTGCACATTGAGATAGCCCAGGGTGCTTATCTCAGCAAGGGGATTAGAAGTCACATGATCGATTCCCTGAGTAATGCTCGAATCACTGTGAGGTAAAGCGGGGTTTTGACATTCATTTGGAAACCAGCAAGTAGAACATATCAGGATGAAGATTTAAGGTTCCTGAGAAGAAAATCTGTGCAATAGTTGGCGCTATCCACGGTGATAGGAGAGTCTCTGGCATTGAGACTCACGTCCTTGCCCTACCCAGAGTACTCAAGTGAGAGCCGTGCTGTTTGGGGCAATGTTGTAGCACCTCTTCATTTGGTCGGAGGTTGGGCAAAGTGATCTTTAATAAAAGTAGTTTTTAAAAATGTACAATTGTCATGATCACAGCCACAAGTCCAGCTAGGACTATAAACAGTTGGAAGCAGAAAGTGGACCGTTCACTTATGCACTAGATATGATATAAGCACTTACAGTGTATCAGGTACTGCTTTGTCACAGGGCAGACAGTAAAGGTCGGAACTCTCTGAGTCCTTCAGCATCCTTCTGATCTGGGCTGTGCAGATAGGATGAATCAGTGACATCATGCGTAAGGTAATCTCATGTTGGGAGAAAGGCCTTGAAGACTCACAAACCAAGGAAACGGGAGAAAGTGGTTGGGACAAGTACGAGCCCAACATTGCTTAGATGACATTGCTTGCTTGTTTGTTTGTTTTGTTTGGGGTTTTGTATTTTTGCTCATGCATTTGTTTGAGACAGGATCTCACTTTGGAGCCTTGGCTGGCCTAGAACTCACAGAGCTCTGCCTGCCTCTGCCTCGAAAATGCTGGGATTAGTTGAGTGTGCATCAAGCTGATCTCTTGGAGGAGCTAACCTGAGATCCGAGTTGAAAGGAGTCTGCTATGAGATGACTGGAACATGTTCAGTGCAGAGAGAACATACACTAAGGAGTAGGCAGGAACCAGCTTGGCACATCCGAGAAGCAAGCAGAAGGTGATGGGAGCCACAGTGGAGGGCTATGAGGTCAGGTGGTGCAGATCACAGTAGACAGCTCCCAGGAGCTTAGGTGTGAGTCCATTGCTTCTCTCATTCAGGGCTCTCTCCTTGCCTAGGAGAAGAAGGTCCAGCCTAGAACCTCACACTGCATTTAGTTGTTAAAGTCTTCTTCATTCTGAACACACCACCACCCTCCCTTGTTTTTTATGACCTTGACACTTTGAAGAGTATGGTCCGTTGTTTTGTAGACTGGCTGTTGGTTTAGTTTGTTCTGATTACACCCAAGTGCAGTGCCTGCCTTCCAAATGGCCTTACCTCTATTATCCACACCCCACCATCATCCCTACCATTTTGAATCATGGTTGTTTCTTTGGTCAGGAGTATCTTAGGCAAACGTTCTATCACTATAACAAAATACCTAAGACAATTAACTTGTAGAGAGAAGCTTCTTTTGGCTCACAGTCTGAAAAGTTCCAGTTCATGATCCGTCAGCGAAGCAGAGCATGGTGACAGAGAGTATGGGTTGGGGTTACATAGTCCCTGCTGCTCATCCAACTTACCAAGACCCCCTACTACAGTCCACCTTTCCTCAAGGCTCTGTTACGTCCTGTTAGGGATCCAAGGCGGTAACCTAAGCCTCTAAAACAGGCCTTGGAGGTGATGTAAAATCCAGAGTATTAGCCAAGTGCATAGAGGAGGAATGGTTGGGTTCTAAGCGATCTGTTGGGTCACCTGTTGGGGAAAGCAAGCTTTCAGAGTGGAGACAGCCCTAGGCACAGACACAGAATATGCTAAAGCATCTAGCTATCGTGTCAACCAAGGAAGAGCGTAGATTATCAGATGCCCAGCGCCAGGTAAGTCTTCAGTTGATGGCAGCCGTAGCTGGTGAGTTGGTCGCAGCTCTGTGAGGGACGTTGAACCAGAACCGAGCTAGGCCCTTCCTAAGTTCCATATGGGTCTTCCATACATAAATGTCTGTCGGTCTAAGATACATCCTGAGTACAAGCAGAAATGCTATACACGGGATGTGACTTCTCATTGCTTCAGATGACATACAAGTCCAAATTGTGCCTCTGTTCATGATGCTGACTTCAGTTTCTTGACTAGAGTAGGATGTTCTGAACTCTACTACTGTGGAATTACCATTTTAATTAATGAATATCTTAGCAAGGTGCTTTGAAATTATAGACATAGCCTTTGTTCATTCAACCATCCATTTTGTTGTCACGTGTATTTTTTCACTATGAGATCCTGACTTACTATATTCAGTGGGACATAATTTCATTGTTCATTTTGATACTCGAATTGTCCCCAATTTTACCAGAGTCCCTTCGGCCTGCCCCCGTGTCCTTTGAACATGTCCTCATCTCTCTCCATTTCTGGCACAGGATGCTCTGAGCTCATCGTGTTCTTTGCCTGTCCTAGCCTTGAAATCAGTCACTTCTCCAAGGGTCCCTGATTCCTTTTAGTGGAAAAATCATATTAAAGCCAAGATCTGGGCACTAGATGTACCTATTACCACTGCCTGGTCACTAATCCCAGGCCAACTCAAATAGCATGCCATGTTGACATTCACAGATATGTGTACTATATGCAACCATATATAGGGATACATTGTGTCTATGATATATCATTTTTATTACATAATAGAAATGTCCAATATCTTTATAGATAAACAAAATACATTTGCATCTGTTGGTTGGTAATGATGCTTAATTACAAAGTGTCTGGCATTTATTCCAGACTTCTCCAACCGGGGGGAAATTTGACTCCTGTTACCGCTTACCTGGTTAGTCCTCATGTGTAATTAACCTCCCATCAGCCTCATCTGGGATCGTCTCCACTGCCTTCCATTCAGGCTGTGACTCCCTTTACCGCATCGCTAACCTCAAGGATGCCCTTCTCATCTTAAGTGTGCCCAATCTCAGTCCAGCTGCCCCAGTGCACCGTGTACCCTTGCGCCGACTGGGTTCTGCCACCCAGGCTGTCAGAGACTGCCTCTGTGTGGAAGTCTGTGCATGCGATGGGACGGCTTCAGAGCTCGTTCAAGGAGGGGTGAGGGAGAGCGGGAGCATGGCTCTCTCGTTTTGTAATGGGTTTCAATACTGAAGGAGCATCCTGCCCACCACAGTTTAATTTGTCCAGTCCCTGGGTTCCAGAGATCTGGTTACACTGACGTCTCATGGCATCTTAATCACTGTGCTACTGCTGATTATTGGAATTGGTGTCAAGGAAACAAGCAGGGTCCTGTCACCTGCACGTGAGAGGCAAGGCACATGGCTGTTTCTGCACACACTGGGTTGTATTTCTAGGAGCGACAAGCCACACCTGCTGCTGTTCCAGGAAATGCAAGGACATAACGGACACGAGTCCTAATGGTCTGAGTCTCAGAGGTGGCCCGTCGCCCTGAGTGAGAACCCAGCCCCACATGGGAGCAGTCACATCCTTCACTCTCTGAAAGCACCTGTCCATGCTAGTGCCACCTGTCCTGTGCTGTCGAAAGTGCCCCTCTGAACAGACCAGCCGTGTGCAAGATTACCAGCCCCTGTTGCCTGCAGGGCTCGAAGCCAAGCCCTTTCTCATTAAACAGCTGTTGAATCTTCTAGTCAGAACCCTCGCAGCCAAAGATCCCTGCTACTTCCCCAGCGTCCGTAATGAGCAGGGCGGAGACAGAGCAACCCGTTCACATTTATACCAGGTAGATAATATGTCCGGCTAACGGGAGGGAAGCCATGCCGCTCACAAACCGCATCCTAGGTTGGAAGCATTTTACCTGATTCAGGTCAGAAAACAATCCTCGTGCCTCATTTCTCTGACACCAGAAGTTCTGTAAAAAGAATACGACTGACATTTTAATTTTAGAGTTCTCAAGGAGAATATAAAAAGAGTATCAAAAATACCAGTGGCTGTGACTTGAATATAAGGCGCATTGCCACTGCCGTTTGTGTGCACCAGGAGTAGACGGTCCCTCTGTCTCCTCGGGGACCAAACACATATGCCTGCCTAAGATGGGAGGCACCCACAACCTGGCATCTGCTCCAGTTGGGATATGAGGCCTGGGGTGGGGCATGGCTGGGTGTGCTTTATCAACTCGAAGGCTCTGACGGGCAGGAATCAGTCACAGAAAGCGTGGTGATGGCTCAAGGCAGAGGGAACAGAGAGGGCTTAGTCTGGGGTTTGGGGTTTGGGGTTTGGGGTTTTCCAGATCACAGGAGGGCAATAGAAATAGACTGCAAAGCAGACTTCCAGGAATCATTCCCTGAACCATATGACAGGTTGTCAGAGGGACTGCGCGTCGCCTTGGTCAGGAAGCGAGCTGTCACAGCAGCTGCTGGCTCCAAAACCAGCCACCTCCCCCATCTTCAGAGAGTCACTGCTGCTTGGCGCAAGTCAAGAATGCAAGCACCTTTGCCTCAGTCTACCCAGTAGATACATGGTCACTTCTGTCATGTGACCCAGCTACAAATCAAAGTCGCATGGTTCTTTACCACAGTCATGCTTCAAAGTCAGATTCTAGCCAGGGTATGGTTGGCTTTTAGTCTGTTTTTGTTTTCCCTTTTTCTTTTCAATGACCTTGGTATCCTGCAAGGAGTCCATACTGAAGATCTAATCCTCTCTGTCACAGTCGGTTCCTCTAGCCACCCAGCGCCTGCTCTCTGTTGGGGTCGAACGTCCTCGGAGCACATACAGCTCTCCTCGTCAGGCCACGTGTGACCTTGTAACCTACTGACGAAGATTGTCCATCTGCCCCCAGACACCATGGTGGCGTGGGAAATAAACACTGTCAGGAAGGGTGATACCACTGGACTTCTGTGGTGGGCCACCATCCCCAAGGAGAACAAGGACAGCCAGAGGAGAAGTGGGAGTAGGCTTCCGATCTTCTGAGAGAGCAGAGAGGGCATGGCAGTGCCAGTCATCAGTGAGGCGGGCAGAGCAACATAGGCACAAGTCTGGTATCCAGTTGTTCACTTGGGACATGAGTGGAAAACTATACTTCTAAGATGAATATGTCTGGTGGGTTCTGGGAGCCATACAATTGGACTTGTTTCTCTCTCTCTCTCTCTCTCCCTCCCTCCCTCCGTGTCTCTCCTCTCTCTCTTTCTCTGTCTCTCTGTCTCTCTCTTTCTCTCTCCCTCCCTCCCTCTGTGTCTCTCCTCTCTCTTTCTCTGTCTCTCTGTCTCTGTCTCTGTCTCTCTCTCCCTCCCTTCCTCCCTCCCTCCGTGTCTCTCCTCTCTCTCTTTCTCTGTCTCTCTTTCTCTGTCTCTGTGTGTGTGTGTGTGTGTGTGTGTTGTGTGCTCGTGCGCACGCACACATGCACCACTATGCTTATGTGAAGGTCAGAGGACAACTTGGGGAGTCAGCCCTCTTCCACTGCAGGGGTTCTAGGGACCAAACTCAGGCCATCAGTCTTCACAGCCTATACCTTTACTCACTGAGCCATCTTGCCAGCACAAATACAGTAATTTTTAAAACTATCTCTGAATCTTCACACAAACTTGGAAATAGTAGGTAGCAAAGCTAGTGATGTTTGTCACTTTTTCATTTCTGTAACACATATCTGATGGAAACCATTTAAAAGGAGGATAGATTGAATTGTGGGTCATGAGGGTCACGATTTCAGAATTATTAGTCCATGTGTGGCTGGTTCCATTATTTCTGGATTGTGGCAAACCAAAGCATTGTAGTGGGGCAAGATTGTCCCTCTCTCACCAGGCAGGAAGCAGAAGTATCAGGGGAAGAGCCCAGGACAAGATCTGCTCCTCAGAAGCTTCCTCCGATTGGGCTACACCTCCCGCATTCTATTTCTTTCCAATAACACATCAAAGTATGACGAGTGTGTCAGCAGATCAGCCAGAGAGTGGGTCAGAGCCCTCATGATACAGTCACCTTCCCAGAGCCCATCAGCTGGCAGCAAGCTACTTGCTTATGTGACACAGGACACATCCAAATGGCATCAGCCATGGACAGCACTCACCTCAGAACTACACAGCAGGGTATTCTACAAGTCTCAGAAGGAAGGCAGACAGTGGAGATAATGCCAGGGTTTGTACATAGCACTGGGGTAGCTGATGAGCTCAGAATAGGAGGGTCTAAGAGTACAGGCACCCACTGGAAGTCATAGCATATGATGTGAGCATGGCGGTTTGCATGACTATGGCACCCATAGACCCATAGGGAGTGACACAATTAGGAGCTGTGGCCTTGTTGGAGGAAGTGTGTCACAGGGGGTTTTCAGATGCTCAAGCCAGACCCAGTGGCTCTCTCACTCTCTTCCTGCTGCCTGCTGATCTGGATGTAGAAATCTCAGCTACCTGTCCAGCACCATGCTGCCACGCTTCCAACCATGATGTCAGTGGATTAGACTCCGAACCGTAAGCCAGCCCCCCATTAAATGTCTCCTTATAAGAGTTGGCATAGTCATGGCATCTCTTCACAGCAGTGGACAACAATGCGTATGGTTTAACAGTGGAGGGGTTTAACTAACTCAGAACCATTGTGTCCCATTGTCCTTGATGAGTTCTCAAGGGGTTGAAGCTGAGTAGATCACTTAAACTCTTGAAACCAAGTAAGCGAAGCTCCTCTCTGGCCAGCTGACAGTCTGAGGAGAATCTGTCGATGCATTGAAACTGAGCAAGACGTTGGCTGTAAAGATCAGGGAGCCAGGCAGAGGCACATGACCGTAGCCCTGCGCTTGGGATGTGAAAGCAGCAGAATTGAGCATTCAAGGCGACATAGCAACTTGAAGGCTAGCCTCAACCACCTAGCAAGTTCAAGGCTAGCCCGGGCTACATGAGACCCTTCCTCAAAAACCAAAAAGAAAATTTAAAAGATGCAAGAATTTAAGCACAAAGGAAGCCTCAGAGGGCAAACGGGCATGCCTTGATACTATTGATGGAACAAGAAAAGGGAGCTCTTCTGAGACTCCCCTCCTTCTCTAGGCTGAGGAGCTCACAAAGTCTGCATCGGGAGAGTGCCAGAGGCCACCCTGCATAAAGTTATGAGAACAAAGGACACGGAGCCTACAGACATCCCATAGACAAGCAGTGCGTGCCAGACCTCAGAAGATGCTGGAGGTGCAATGTGTCCGCTCAAAATAAGCTAAAATGCAAACCTATTAGATTCAGAACAAAAAAGACACAAAGAAGACTTAAGTGTTAAACACTGACAGTAGGCAAAAGTACCCGAGAGTGTCGCCTGGATTGGCTGGCCCCAGAAGCAGTGTAACCGTAAGGGGACCCTTCTTATGGAAAGAATATTGCTGTGAGCTATAGTGGACACAGTACTTCATACCAGGATAAAAAGAGTAGTGTGTTTCACACTCTGAAGAAAAGAAGGTGTGAGCCTTTAAAGGCTTCAAAGCTTTTCGTGTAAAAGGATCTCGTGCTCAGTAGGAGCCCACGGAGTGTTGCTTGCGTGGGCATAGTAGAGAGGAGCTGTAGACAACGTGACGAGAGACGTTTCTGTGGCTTCGACAAGTGACCCCAAAGGCTGGTGGCCAAGAAAACCTTCCTCTCATTTTAACCTGGTTACCCAATTACTTTGTCACAGCAACAGGACACTGATTAGTTCCAATGGTTCTCTACAGATCCACAATAAAGGGCTAAAGGGAGAGGCCAAGAGGCCATAGCTCTGTGGTCAAATACTGTGCTCTATTGTACGTACTACAACTCCAAACAAGCTAAGACAGGAAGGACATACACATCTAAAATCTGTTCTCAGGAGTCATACTCATGCTGATACTGTTAGCATTGTTATTCTGGGGCTGTTGTGCTGTTTACTATGAGATAAACTGAATAAATCACGAATAATTTATAAATTCTGTCATCCTTGACATCACACACACACACACACACACACCTCTCACTCACAATGCATGTAAACACATACATGCATGCACACACAAATATACACATGTGCATGAACACACACACCCACACATGCACATACAAACACGTACACTCCTGCACACACACACCCATCACACCCACATTCATATAAACACACACACATACAAATACATGTACTGCTCATACACACACACACAGAAGCATATGCATAAATTCATATAAATATCCACATGTGCACACACACGCATGCATATACACAAACATGCACATACATGAACCCATGCACACTGGTGTGTACGAACACACACACAAACACCCAGGTAGTCACACATGCACACATACACACACAGACTTGATAATGAGAATTTCTAGCCTTACATTTTAGTCTTAGAATGTCAGTTTCCCACCAATAGGAACCAGGGCTCCCCAGAAGAAGTTGCTGATTCTGGGCCTGTGTTGGGTACATATACAAGAAAACTGAAACCCCTCGTTGATCCAGATGGCAAGAAAGCTCTTGAAACAGTTGGGGTCCTCCTAGGAGGACTCTGAGCTTGAAGAAGCCCCCACTGGACAAGGACAGGTCAGTGTGGACCCTGTAAGAACGAGAGGTGCAGTGGAGCGAAGCTCAGACCCTGCTTCCGGCTGCACTTGCTAAGGTTTTAAGCTCGTTGTGGAGGCTGCGAGCAGTGCGCTGAGAGAGCAGTGGAGAGCAGGCGAGCACGGTCGCGGACTGGTGTGCAGATTTATGTGAGGAGGACGCTTACCGAGACGACAGTACCAACTGAGAGTTCCCAGGAGGAACAGAACGGTAAAGGCCTACTAGAACGGCACAGCACACACAGCGTCTACAGTAACTCTGGGACCCACTGCTATACTTTCTTATACAGTGGCCATTGGCCACCCATGGCTGTCATGTGCTTGTCAAGTGTCAAGTGATACTGAAAACCACCTTACATGTATATAATTTAAATCAGTTTAGGGTAAATTTAAATTGTCACGTGGCTAATTGCTGCCCCACTGCACAAGGGCACTTGGAGAGCCCTATCAGATGGAGTATCTACATTCTGGCCCTCAGAATGTGAGTTGGATGGAGAAGCGCATTCTTTTAAAGAACTGAACACATTTTCACTATACCACCTTGGTAGACGGAAGGCTGGGCTGCAGTGTGTGAGCATTTTGTTGGAAAGGTACATGCACTTTCATGAAAGAGCCGGAGAGAAGCAACGGATATTCGTGGAAAATGCGCGAACAGTATCCACAAAGCAAAGGCTGGCGCCCCTGAGGACACTGAAGCCTGGGAAAGGGTCTGGCTGGAAGTGTTTATCACAGCCACAGTGACGGCAGTTAGATGATAAGGGCCCTTAGTTCCTGATGGAGATTGTGAAAGAAAGACAGAGCACAGCAAAGCCAGATCACTAAGGCGCTTGCGGGAGTCCTGCTTCATTGTAACACACGTGTCCTGGGTGTCTTAGTAGACAAATTCTAGTTTGACCTGATGAGCGTTTTCTCCCAGAAAGAATGAGACAAAACCACCTTCTTATCCTTAGCATAGTATCTCAGTCCTCAGGCTAAGACGTGGTCAGCAAGGAAGCGTTCGATGAGGTGGTGGTGATGACGACGACGACAATGATGATGATGATGATGATAAACCTTGTGGGAGATATACAAAGTTTTGGTAGCAACAGGCAGAGCACTGGGAAGGGAAATGGATCTTATGGGTCAAACCCTTACTAGATTTTCTGAAAATGCTCAATGGAGTTTGCTCTATGCCAAAATACATCAAGTATGATCAAAGAAAGTGTATAAGATTTTTTAACGTTTTTATTATATTTAATCTTTTTTTACAATTTAGTCATTTTCCCCCTCCCCTCCTCCTCCCCTGTCTCCAAAAGGATGTCTCCACCACCACCACCGATTCCCTCCACACCCCCGCCAGGCCTCCACATTCCCTGGGCGTCAAGTCTCTCAAGGGTTTGGTGTGTCTTCTCTCATTGAGGCCAGACCTGGCAATCCTCCGCTCTATATGTGTTGGGGGCCTCATATCAGCTGGTGTGTGCTGCCTGGTTGGTGGCTCAGTGTCTGAGAGATCGCCAGGGTTTGTGGAGACTGCTGGCCTTCCTATGGGGTCACCCTCCTCCTCAACTTCTTCCAGCCCTCTCCTAATTCAGCTACAGGGGTCCCCGATGTCAGTCCATTGGTTGGGTGTAAGTATCTGCATCTGACTCTTTGAGCTGCTTGTTGGACCTCTCAGAGGACAGCCATGCTAGGCTCCTGTCTGTAAGCACACCATAGCATCAGTAAATCAGTAACACTGTCAGGCCTTGGGGCCTCCCCTTGACCTGGATCCCAAGTTGGGTCTGTCACTGGACCTCCTTTCCCTCAGTCTCCTCTCCATTTTTGTCCCTGCAGTTGTTTTAGACAGGAACAATTCTGGGCCAGAGTTTTTGACTGTGGGATGGCAACCACATCCCTCCACTTGATGCCCTGTCTCCCTACTGGAGGCGGACTCTGCAAGTTCCCTCTCCCCACTCTTGGGCATTTCATCTAGGATCCCTCCCTTTGAGTCCTGAGGTTCTCTCACCTCCCAGGTCTCTGGTACTTTCTAGAGGGTCGCCCTACCTCCTACATCCTGAGGTTGCCTGTTTTCATTCATTCTGCTGGCCCGCGGGGCTTTACCCCTGGTCCAATCCCCTATGTCCCCACCCCGATACCTAACCAGGTTCAACTTTTCCCCTGCCCCTCCTCTTCCCCTCTCCCACCCAATTCCCTCCCTCCCTCCCTCCCTCCCTCCCTCCCTCCCTCCCTCCCTCTGTCCTCTGCTTTCTTCTCCCTCCCAAGTGGGATTGAAGCATCCTCACTTAGGCCCTTTGATTTGTTAACTTTCTTGAGTTCTGTTGATTGTATCCTGGGTATTCTGTACTTTTTTTTTTTTTTGGCTAATATCCACTTATTACTGAGTGCATACCATGCATGTCCTTGTGTGTCTGAGTTACCTCACTCAGGATGATATTTTCTAGTTCAGTCCATTTGCCTGCAAAACTCAGGATGTTCTTGTTCTTAATAGCTGAGTAGTATTCCATTGTGTAAATGAACCACATTTTCTGTATCCATTCTTCAGTTGAGGGACATCTGGTTGTTTCCAGTTTCTGGCTATCACAGATAAGGCCGCTATGAACATAGTGGAACACGTGCCCCTGTGGCACGGTGGGGCATCATTTGGGTATATTCCCAAGAGTGGTATTTCTGGGTCTTTAGATAGGTCTATTTCCAACTTTCTGAGGAACCCCCAGACTGATGTCCAGAGTGGTTGTACCAGTCTGCAATCCCACCAGCAATGGAGGAGTGTTCCTCTTTCTCCTCATCCTCACCAGCATCTGCTGTCACCTGAGGTTTTGATCTTAACCATTTCTGATTGGTGCAAGGTAGAATCTCAGAGTTGTTTTAATTTGCATTTCCCTGAGTGTGTAAGATTTTGACATAGCATAAAGAATCACATATGGTTGTTAAAATTATGAAAGTGTTGTCTAATAGTTTAACCACCAAATTTTGCGTAGTAGTTTAAACCACTAACCATGAATCCTCATGATGTCACTGAATTCTGAAAATGTCTCAGCCCCAGGCCAGTGAACATTTACTGGTTATTCAATACGTGCAAGTCAGAAGTCACCTTAACAGGGACTAAACTCTAAAGAGCTCAAACATTAGTTCTGCATTCAAGTAGAAGATGGAGGGTTTTTTTTCTTTTTATCAGAAATGGCTGTGTTAAAAACACCCCCACTGAACAAAGAACACTAAAGGGCACCAGTGAGGATCCCCTTAAAGACATCTGGTGTGTCTAATGAATTTCTGCCTGGGGCGTTTCTCTTCTGCAAGTGAGAGCCGCAGTTAAGGCCGAATGTCATCAGTGCTCACCCAGCGATGTGTACTAAGCAGCCCATTAACAAATGGGTAAATACATTATCCTAAACGAGACCGCACCGTTCCTTAGGGGAAATACAGAACACCCTGTCGGCATCTGCAATGTAATTATAATATTTTATGTCCAAAAATACGACTGGCATTTGAGTGAGGGGCCATAGGTCTTCTCCCTTGGAGGCTGTGAGAGCTTAAAGCTGAATTTCCTCTGTCATGCCCAGGAGACAAGTGTTGACTTACTTACTTATTTAGTTAGTTAGTTAGTTTTCACAGTGCGCTAATAAGCTAGGTCTCTCTGCTGGAGTCTATAAAAGAGGTTCGCCTCAAAGTTTCTCCAGTGTGTGGAATTTAAGTGCCAGCTTTGTTAGTTTTGTTTTGTTTTTGCTTCAATCTGGCACAGTGATGAGAGACTCCCGCCCAGGGCTGGTCTTTAACCTCACCCCAGCTCTCTCCAGGAGCCTCTGAGGGCTATAGATTTCCTTTTCTTTCCCACCTCAGAAATAAATGCATACGACAATTGAGAAGTAAAAAATGAATAAACAGACAAACAAAATCTCCTCAGTAGAAAATCAGAGGCGAATCTATTATTCCTGCTCATGTCTTTATAATTAAACATTAAACGGTGCTCTCCAGTGTAGGGATAGTAGTATTTTGTCATTTACAAGAAAATTCATGGGCTGGAGAGATGGCTCAGTGGTTAAGAGCACTGACTGCTCTTCCAGAGGTCCTGAGTTCAAATCCTAGCAACCATATGGTGGCTCACAACCATCTGTAATGGGATCTGACACCCTCTCTGGTGTGTCTGCAGACAGCAACGGTGTACTCATATACATGAAATAGATAAATATATCTCTAAAAGAAGAAAGTTCATATTTAAAAAATTTGGGACACAGAGGCAGGAGGATCAGGAGTTAAGCAGCCCAAGCTGCATGATAAAATCTTTTCTCAAGAAAAACTGAGTCAGGCATGGCGATGTGTCCCTGTAATTCCAGCATTCAGACATCTGAGGCTAGCCTATGCTACATAGAAAGATTGGCCAGCCTGCTACCACAAGATATGAGTGTTCAGGGGATACCCAGAGGCCCATCCACAGCCACAGCACACACTGTGTGCTAGTAGAAGACACCCAGATCCCAGTCAGCTGTGTGGCCGGCCCACAGTGGGAGCCATTGCAATGAGCAAGTGTGTGGTGGACAGAAGGGAGAAAGAGTAGGATGGTTTTTGCTCTGTGTAGAGAGGTGGAGCTGGGAGGCCAGGGTGAGAGGGTCGTGAGCATCCTGTTGAGTAGTCTGTCCTGTCTCCTAACTAAAGACCATGTGAGCATCCCTGCTCTGAGTCGCCCCATGGTCTGGGACCATGTTGATGGCCAAAGGCTGGGAGGAGCTGGCCCCGCCCCTCACTGGCTCTGGCACTTGGGAGAGCAGAGCCCTGCCCCTCACTTGCTTGGCACAGTAGAGCTGGCCCTGGTGGTAGGAGCCCGGGCGAGCATGGGAGAGCTGGCCCTGCCACCCATCTACCGTGAGGTGATGTGGGTGTGGTTGAGCCACCCCTGAGGGTATGAAAGCAGGAGAGCTGGCCCTTCTCCTTGCTGACCGCAGCATTGGGTGAGCCAGCCCGGCTGCTGGAGAGCTGGCTCTGTGGTGCAAGTGTAGGAGAGCTGGCTCTGTGGTGTGGGTGTGGGTGTGGGAGAGCTGGCTTTGTGGTGTGGGTGTGGGGGAGCTGGCTCTGTGGTGTGGGTGTGGGAGAGCTGGCTCTGTGGTGTGGGTGTGGGAGAGCTGGCTCTGTGGTGTGGGTGTGGGAGAGCTGGCTCTGTGGTGTGGGTGTGGGAGAGCTGGCTCTGTGGTGTGGGTGTGGGAGAGCTGGCTCTGTGGTGTGGGTGTGGGAGAGCTGGCTCTGTGGTGTGGGTGTGGAGAGCTGGCTCTGTGGTGCGGGTGTGGGGGAGCTGGCTCTGTGGTGCGGGTGTGGGGGAGCTGGCTCTGTGGTGCGGGTGTGGGGGAGCTGGCAGGCTGACCAACTCAGCTACCACACAGGCCCAGATCCAGGGCTTGGTGTTGGCCCAACCCAACATCATCCACCCCATCTGTGAACTGCTGGAGGGTGTGAAGGGGCCAGTCCTGCAGGGTCTCCATGATACCGGACAACTGGATATCGGAGAGGACTCCCAGTGAGGATCCAACGTTGATAGAAGCTGGAGGCCTTGAGCCAGACCAACGAGTAATTGCAATGAGAATTTGTGATTGAGATGTGTGGACAAAGGCGTATACTGTGGGACACACTGTCACACACTACAGCTTCAGCGACAAGATGTTTTTTGTTTTGTTTTATTTGTTTTTATTTTGTTGTTGTTTTTCTTTTGTGGGAAGGTTGCAGGGGTGGAAGGCGGATATGAAGGGATGGGAGATGAGTGGTATTGGGGTGCACATGTGAAACTCGTAAGAACCAGTAAAAAGTTTTAAAGTGCTATTTAAATAGAGTATGGTGAGTGGTAGTACATCTGCCTAAGGGGTCCAGGGCCCTGGGTTTGATTCCCATCACCATAAAAATGTGAACAAGCTCTTAGCGCTCTCCGTCTCTCATCTGTGTGACCGATAGTGGCCGTGATAGGCCAAGCTTTCTCAGGTGTTAGAATCCTCCCGTGGGCTCTTCGGCTAGCTTGCCCTCAGATGTCCTGACTCAGGTGTGATGCAGGGGCTGAGAATCTGTGGTTCTGATGATGTGGTTCCCGGCGCAGCTGATGCCACTGACCGGCCGGCTACACTGAACTACAGTGAGGTCTGTGAAGGCTTCCTCCCTGTGTCTGGATCAGGAAACAACGGTTCTTTGCAAATCCATTTCTCCCTGTGCCCTGTTATTCCAGCAGCCCTGGGGATATCTTGAGTTTCCTTCTGACTGGAGTGCAGCAGGAACTATCCTAACATCACAGTTTTATTGTTCAAGGCAGCACTCCCATGTATCATGGACGGACCTACGGGCTGAGGAGGACTCCCAGTTTGTTTCTTGATGAGAAAGCAAAGTTGTTGGATGAAGTGCCTGGCCCCATTTGTGGTTGCCCTGACCCTCCTTCTTTTGGGATGGCAGGGTCTCTTTCTCCGCTAGTCATAAGGTTGGAGTTCCCAGATGGCATCTTTGAGCAGCCATTGGATGTCTGTATCCTTGCCAGGAATGTCATGCACATGGGGTGCCATGCAAAGGTCAAGGTTCAAAGAGAGAACAGGGCCCATCAGTTCGGTTTTACAAATAGTTAGCTTATCTGAGTGATAGAGTGTGGAAAACCCGTGCTTCCCTCCTCCGAAGTAGGTGTGAAAGATGCGTGTGTAAGACCTCTGAGAAGAGCAGGCGCTGGGCTAATGTAGGCCGTGGGCTGACGGCGGAGTCCTAGAGGTGCTGTGGTAGCTGACTTGATGGTGATCTCTGAGGACCAGTGGAGTCACTTTCTATGAGGACCTGGTTAAAATGGTTCAGCACTGAATGCAACCAGCCACGAAAGAATCCTTACTGCTCACCTCGAATTATATTAACTGTAGAGTTCCGTTATGCTTCTGAGGAGAAATTATGAATAGATTTGTGTATTATGTCAGCCACCCACAATACTAATGTGTGAAGCGCAGACACTCAGGAGCCCTGTGCCTGCCCTGTGAAGCCCAGTCCTGCCAGCTGGCACAATGAGACTTGGGTGTCTCAGGATTCCTTCATCTCCGTGCTGCTGCTGCTGCTTCCTCTCCTGCCTTCCGTCCCTCCCTTACCCCTCATTCTCCCCCCTCTCTCTCTCCCTCTCTTTCTCTCTCCCTCTCTTTCTCTCTCCCTCCCTCCCTCTCTTTCTCTCTCCCTCTCTCTCTCTCTTCTTCTCTCTCTCTCCCTCTCTTTCTCTCTCCCTCTCTCTCTTTCTCTCTTTCTCTCTTTCTCTCTCTCTCCCTCCCTCTCTTTCTCTCTCCCTTTCTCTCTCTCTCTTCTTCTCTCTCTCTCCTTCTCTCTCTCTCCCTCTCTCTCTCTCTCCCTCCGTATGAAAGAGAGATTGAGATGTTTGTACATGTGTGCACATTTGTTTAAGACCAGAGGTTGGCATCAAGAGTCTTCTTCAGTTGCTCTGAACCTTGCTTTTCCTGGGGCTCACCCATTGACTGGCCAGTTAGCTCCAGGGATCTGCCTGGCCCTGATCCCCGGCTATGTCCCAAGGCTGGGGTCACACATCGCCACGACCAGCTTTACCTGAGGCACTGAACCCAGGCATTGTGCTCCTGTGGCTTCACTGACAGCCATCTCCCCAGCCCACCTTTTATCGTTTTGACCTTAAATGAATCACTCTATGCTCAAGTTTTATTCATTCTGGGAAAGATTCCATCTAAGACCATGTGACATTGTTAGAACGCCTTGAAAACCAGAGTACATGTGTGTCATAATCTGTAGGCCAAATAGGAGTCGAAACACATTATCCTGAGTCAAAAAAAGACTTGGTTTCTCGAGTGACTAATCATTTTATTTCAATTAAGGTGTCCTAGAAAGTCCAGCCATCCAGGATGGTGTGTCATACACAAAGGTGAAGTTTAGTGAGCCACCTTGATGGCCTGCCTGCCTTCTCCCTCCCTCCCTCCCTCCCTCCCTCCCTCCCTCCCTCCTTCCCTTCCTTCCCTTCCATTTTTCTTTTTCTTTCTTTCTTTCTTCCTTCCTTTCTTTCTTTCTTTCTTTCTTCCATGTAGAAGCTTCTGTATATGCCTGCTTGCATGTGTTGGGACACATGTGTATGCACATACATGTACACATACATGTGGACGCCTGAGGTTGGGATCAGGACTCTTCCTTCATCATTCTTTAACCTTATTCTTTGAGGCAGGAGCCCTCAATCAAAACCAGAGCTCACTGCTACAGCTAGCTCAGCCAGCCAGCCCACTCCTGCAGGGAGGGCCCCCAGCTCTTTCCTTCCAAAGCTGGAATTGTGCCTCCGTGCCCACCCGGCATTTCTGTGAGTTCTAGGACTCTGAACTTTGGTGTTCTTGCTTGCAGAGCCGGCAGTTTAACTACTGGGCCGTCCATCTCCAGTCTACCTTAAGGGCTTGCTAGAGGAGTGAGAAAAGTCCACATCTGAGTGCAGCACATCCTACGAAGACAGAGCTCTTGAACAATTTCTCTTTTTCCTTCATGTTACCACATTGCCCAGATTCCAGGAGAATGCTAATATTCCAGCAGCTTCTGACTTCCACTGCCAACCACCGTCCCCTTTTAGCTCCAGAGTCCCAGCTAAGCAAATAGCCCATGCCTCTGTGCCTGCTCCCAGCCCAACGGAATGCGGTCTCGGTTACTAGAGTGTGAAGAACCTTGCTGGAGGATGGTCACGTGATGAAGCGTGCTGTCCTGTGTCCACGCCCTTCACTGTGTGTTTATTTTTCCATCCCTCCTCACCAGCCGCCTCTCGTTGACCTGAGCACACATGTGAGCAGCATGCACGCGAGCAGCACACGCGTGAGCACCACACACACGTGCATCCTCTGTGCCACCTCTGACTTGTTAGTTGACTCATCCCTGAGGGCCTGACTGCCCCAGCTAAGGATGCAGTGATAGTGGGCGTTCCAACGGCTGTAAGTTGAGGGTGTGTCAGACACCACCATGATGCATTCTGACAAGGAGACAGACAGTGCCTTCCTCAAGGGATAGACTAGAATCCATTTTTAATTTTTACAACCTTTTATTGATTCTTTGTGAGTTTTATTTCATGCACCCCAGTCTCACCTATCTCCCCGTACCCCGTACCCCATATCCACCCTTTGCCTTTGCAGCACACCCACAGTAACACACACACACACACACACACACACACACACACACACACACACACGGGCGTGCAATGAGTCACTGGTCTGGTAAGATCTCTGGCCTCTGTGACACCATCAATATTGTATCCTTTCCAGGCCTCCTCCTGGTTATCCTGTCTTTATCCCATGTCATGGAGATCCTGCAGCTTTGGATCAGCAGGACCGGCCCTTTCACATGTCGCAACCATTTGCAGATGTAGATGTAGATGTTGAGGTTGGCCAACTCAAGCCCTGGATCTGGGCCTGGGTGGTAGTTGAGCCGGTCAGCATGCTAGCTCTCCCTTATCCACAACACCAGGCCAGGTTCTCCAAAACTGGTCAGGCCCGGCCACCCAATGCTGTCACTGACAGGAAGGGCAGGGTCAGCTCTCCTGTTCTTATACCCTCAGGGCCTGCTTGCCACACCCACATTCCCAGGGCCAGCTCCTTAGTGCTGCTCTCAAGGTGCAGGGCGCAGGGCAGGGCGGGGTGGGGGGATGTGGAGGAGTAGGATGGAGGGGGCGTTGAATAGAGAATTCTTGGGTGCTCCAGAAAGGAAGGGAACTGTCTGTCACAGATCCACAGTTCCTTCCCTTAAAAACAGATGTGCTATAGAATTAAGAAGTGGGTATTAGCACCCCAAGATATAATCACCTCATGCTAATATCTCCAGTAAGATCTGAGGCCAGGTCTGATGTGTGACACGTTAACTTTTACATGTCATAGAATGGGGAAGAACTGAGAACAGAGTGTTTTAGGTGGGCCGGTTATCTCAGGATAGCTTCTGGCTGTCAAGGCTTTTAGAATTTTGGAGCTTCAAGTAAGAAATTATGCATAAACTGTGGTTTGTATTTACTGAGTGCTTGTCTTGGGCCAGGCACGACACTAAGCAGACATTTTACTGCCATAAACTCATGGCCAGAATTATCACTCTCTCCCACACTATTGAGTTCTACTTATTCTTTATAAAAAAAAAAATGTTTGCAAGGACGACAAACAGAACTTAGGTGTAGCCACCACGTGAAGCTGCTTCCAGTGGGAGCCAGACGGGCACACGACTATAGAGCTGACATCTGTAAGGGACAGGGGCCTCTGTCCTGCCTGGGCAGTGTTTATCCCTTTTCTTTCAGGCCGTGACAACTGCAGAGGTTGCCCTTGGTCGGTAGAGCCCATGTTATGGTGAGTGGTTCTCGTAATGCAGCCCTCTCTTTCGTCTTTTACAGAACCCCCATCTCAGCTTTCTCGCAAGACAACATTTATGAAGTTCAGCCCCCGAGAGTAGACAGAAAGTCCACAGAGATCTTCCAGGCCCACATCCAGGCCAGCCAAGGTATCATGCAGCCCCTTGGCAAAGAGGACACTGCCATATACCGGGAGTACATCAGAAACCGCTACTTATAACGACGGCCCCGAGGACAGTGGGGTTAGCTTCTTTTCAGTGTTGTCTGCGAGAAGGAATTCCCAGGACCTGGAGATGCAGCTCAGTAGTAAAGGACACGTACTTCCAGAGGCTCGGAACCTGGTCCCCAGCACCCGTATCACAACCTTCGGTAACTCCAGCTACAAAGAATCCAATGTTGTCTTCTGTATTTTGTACACACCTATACTCAAGTGGGTGCCTGTGTGTGTACACCCATGCACAGGCGAACATGCATATGCGTGCACATGCTTGCACACACACACACACACACACTAAAAATACTAGAAGTGAAATCCTTAATAACCAATTCATCCAAATCATGGATCTGAAGCTTTTCACCCCTTTGAACCATGCAAATTACTAACTACAGGTAATAAAGAAGTGTCTGCCTCTGTTGCTGTTCCTGCTTCTGACTTATTTTAGGAAAAAAAATCACATTATGAAATGACAAGTGAAATTTTGCTTTATGAAGCTGATAGGCTTGTGCGAGTATCTACTATGTGCCAAGAGCTATGGCAAGGTCTAGAAATAGCCCAGGAACAAAATAGCCCAACGTATTTTCTCTTAGGGAGAATAAGCAATGAGCTTTTCTTTACCCTTGCCATCTTTAATTTATCCTGGTTGGTTTATATGTTAATTTTACATTTTGATGGGAAAAATATCTCCTTATTCAGAAAGCTGTGCTCTCGGGAAATATACTCTGATGAGTTTATGGTAAAGAGACCAGGATTCCCCGAAGTCCCATCCTAAACAGGGTTCAGGACAAACAGCACAGGACAAAACATTAATAACTGAAATCTGGGGCGAGACCAAGCTATGTCCACTAGTCTGAGAACTCTGTAACTGAAAATTACATACAAAGGAAAACATTAAAAGTAGCCGTCTGAGCGCCCGGAGAGATGGGCCATGCTTAGAGTGCATAAGGCTCTTACAGAGAACCTCGGCTCAGCAACCAGCACCCATGGGGTGGCTCACAACCAGCTGTAACTCCAGCCCCAAGGGACCTGACGCCAGCTTCTGACTTCATCGGCAACTGGACTCACACGCACCCCACCCCACCCCCACACACATCATTTTAAAACCTAATTCTTTAGTGGTTGTTCTAAACAGCCGTGTGGTGCAGAGTCCTGAGACATATTTGACACTCAGAACTCAGGCATGTGATGGGCACATCCGGTTAGTATTTTTACATTGTCAGACACTAACATGGCAACCGTGTGTTTGCACAGTTGGACACAAGGGTTTGAAGCCATTCTGTATGTCTCAGTTCCCTCCCATACATAGCATAGAGGAGGGGTAAACCGTCTAGCCCTAGGAGTTTAGCAGCGACTCTGGAACCCTGGGGTTCTTGGGAGCTTTCACATTGCAGCTAAATTTGAAGCCCCGTTTAGCAGACATTTTTGATTGACACCATCATGATGTAAGATTAGAGAACGACAAAGGGGTAGGGGACTTTGTATTGGTGCAGTTTCCATCTCTGCATAAGAGCTTGGTGTACTGGGCGGGTTCCCACGTGACTCTTCCCAAGTTACAGAATGATCTGGAGCTGCTGCGAGGCTGCCAGTTATAAATCAGACATGGATCCTCACTTTCTATCATGTATCTGGCTGCTGGAGGTTCACCCAGTGATGTTGAGGAGAAGCTTTATCCTAGGTTCCCTGAATATCTAGAGGCCTGACTGTCTTTGTAACCTTCCTGAACTCCTCTTGCTTTACTATAAAATGGGTTTAACAAGCTAGGCCTGGTGGCATAGGCCTCTTGTCCCATTTACTCTCAAGGCTGAGGCAGGAGGACCACCAAGTTCAAGGTCAACATGCTCAACTTAGAGCTTGTCTCAAAATAAAAAGTCAAAGGAAGGCTAAGGAGACAGCTCAAAGGTTAGACCCAATCTGGAATGCTTAAGGCCTGTTCTAATTTGCTTTCTGTTGTGATAAATACCATGACCAAAAGCAATGTAGGAAAGAAAATATTTCTTTCATCTTGCAGGTCACAGTCTATCGCTGAAGGAACCTTAGGCAGAAATCTGGAACAAAAAGGGAAGCAAGAGGCCATATACAGACCACGCTCACCTGCCTAGGGATAGCACCGCCCACAGTGGGCTCTGCCTACGTACATTAGCAATTATGAAAGTGCCCTACAGACAAATCTGGTGGAGGCAGCTTCTCAGCTGAGGGACCCCCTTCTAAGTATGTCAAGTTGACAACCAAGGTTAACCATCATAAGGGTTTTGGTCACAGTATCACAAGGGTTTTGGTCACAGTATCACATGAGAAAGAAAATTAGAACAAGCTGTAAACACGCCAGACCAGCATTCGGCTTTTGAGCCACATCCCCAGCCCTCTCTTAACTTTTTATTTTGAAACAAGTTCTAAGTCTACTAGGTTGGCCTTGAACTTGGTGGTCCTGCCTCTGCCTCCTGAGTTGTTAAATCCACAGTAATTGCCCCAAACACAATAATAAAAATCAGGGAGGGTAACACTGAGTAGTCTGACTGTGAAGCTGGCCATGGAGCAGACAGGCAAATGATGTTGAATGAACCCTCGCTGTGGTTGATGCAGGTGGATGGGGGGCGGATGTTGGTAGAGACAGTAATCGTGTTTTCATTCCCAACATCCTGATGTTCTCTGGCTAAAGCAGTCACCTAAGTCTCTCAGAGCTAACCTGACTTTGAGGTGACAAGATGGCGTCTGGATTATCATTCTTGCCGCTAATTCTGGTTACCTTGGCTAATTAATGATGCAAATGGGAACAAAGCAGTCACAGCATTTAACCCTACGGAGGGTTAGTGAGCACAAGGAGCTCGCAAACCAAGTGAATGGCGACCCAAAGGGAGGAAACACGGAATGCTTAGGAACACGGACTCTGGCTCCCAGAGCTTTCTGGTAGGCACTCGACTTGAAGCAATTACTTAGCATCTCTAGGCTGTCTTCTTATCTAGTGTAAGTAGTTGCAGAGAGAAAAACTTGGAAAATGTATTAAGGCGTGGAGCTTAGTATTTATCAGAATGTAAACGGTCACTAAGTGTTCACTCAAAAGATCATTGAGGGTGCGTGGTCATGACAGCTTGCCGTGTGGGACCTGAGGACTGAGAAACTTCTACACCCAGGCTAGCAGGCTTTAGTCACATTCCAACATGTTTCTGTAGATTTTAATCCCTTAAGTCAAGCACTTTAAATGAGCCTTGTAACAGTAGATCACCAATCAAAACTCTCATCAGATAGTGGGCATATCCTGTGAAATAGAGACTATATGTCGGTCATAATTTCACACACAGCAGCAGAATGTTCACCTTATAGTTACATCGAGTCCTATGTGTGCACAAGGTAGAGTCAGTGTGGGAGTCCTTTCTACGTCCCCCCTTTTGTACCCCTTTCCTCCCATCTTTCAACATGGCCTTGTAGTGTCTCTCCTAGCTGCCATTGTGGTGTAAAAGAATCACATCTCGTTCTCACAAACCACGACATCCCTTTGCCTTGGTTGACTTTCCAGGACATCCCCTGCCTGGCTATGCCATTGACAAGACAAGACATATCCATGGCAGACGATTCTGTCATAAAAAGTCATTCTTTGCTGTGAGCAAGCATCTTTCAAATGTGATATGTCTCCTCCCCCTCCCCTTCCCCCTCCCCCAAATAACTTTGAGCCCCAATCTTATAGACAAATGAAATGACTCTGTGGAGTCCATCTCTCCATAGAGAAGTGACTCATCAGAATCCAAATACTTTGCCGTTCCCCAATGTGGGGGTAGAGTAGCTGTCATTTGAACGTGAGATTCAGTCAAAGCCTTCCCTCTACCTTCTGTTCTGCAGGAAAGCTTCTCTTGAGTGGTCTCCTGGGGCTTTAGCCAGATGCAGAGTAAGAAGTGGCCTGTCCCCTTAGAGGACCGAAAGCCTCCAGATGGTCACCCTCACTTGGGAGCTGGCTGGTCAGAGAGGGGCTGCTTAAATGCCCAGTGGAGAGTTGTTCCTGTGTCTCAGCGAGGGCCTTTCTTGCAATCACATCTCAGTTTTTAGTTCTACCCCCCCAAGCACCCTTTTCAATTGTTCTGATAAGATAAGAACCGGTTCTGGGGCCTGGCAGATTAACCAGTTGTTCCAGCTAGATGAGTCTTTTGTCAAGGGTGGCATGATCACTTTTCCTGACTTCGTGAAGCAGATTGCCTTCTCGGCGGGAGAAGTGCTTGGTTATTTGGGAACTGCACGTGTGCCGGTGTGCAGAGGTCACGTGTCTCTATCCACACGTGGCAGCTTTCTCCAGTTGACTCTTGAGCCCCCCTTCCATTGTAGAGCTCGGAAGGTTGATTATTAACACAGAACAGTGAGCTGTCATTTAACGTTTGCTTCCCACACACACACAAAATATTTCTGCGTGCTCCCTGCCTCAGCACATCTGAGTGGACTCTAATGTCACTGCCAACTGGTTGATAAAAACTGTAAACTAAATTGAGGCCTAGAGGTTGAAGGCTTGTTTGGTTTTGGTTTATTTTGTTTTGTTTTTCCTTAAAGGAAATGACTTGCCTTCGTTTGTTGAGAAAGGGAAGGGCTGGGGGACAGAATTCTGTTGTAGTTCCAGTTAATCCTGCTCAGATCAACCCGGCAGTGGTGGTGCGAGTTCCTTGCTACCCACCCCGATGTTCTGGGTTCCCGAATGAAGGGCACACACACACAGCCTTATGTTTTAATATGCCTTAAGCAGCTCAATGGCTGGGACACTCCTGAACCTCCCCTCCAATTTTCCTGAGTTATTACTTAATAAAATCTATTTTCCATCTCTGCTGCCCCAGACCCAGTGGGGGACAGGCTGGGGCCACTCTACCCCAGCTCTTACATGGTTGGTACTCTCTCTCTCTCTTCTGTGCCTCCACGGCCTGGTCTTTATTCCTCTTCTGGCATGGTGGTTCTCCTGTCCTTCCTGCCTCTGTCTCCCTACCCAGCCATTGGCCACCAGCAACTTTATTTACCAATCAGAACCAACTGGAGATGGAGACCCTCAGGGTCTTGCATGGAGACGTGAGGATTCCTGTGTAATTTTGGGAACCCAATCAACAGAATACAAGAGTTAGACCAAATCACAGAGTTTGCTAAACAAACGCGGTACCAAAGCAAGGGCAACACACATGGATAGCGGTGGAGAGGACCGCAAACGCTACTGGCATGCGATTGGCTGGCTTCTGCCAGTCTCTTTTGTTTTTAAACTAAGAACCCTATAGCTTCAGCATTTCTCTAATACAATCCATTTACAATGGGAAACAACAAAACCAAATTGTCTCTTCCCGTACCCCGCTCCCATCTCGGCGTCATACCTTACAGATGATTGGACCAGAATTTCAGGTCACCACCTGTCCCCAAGGATGCAGAATATCTTAAACTGATACAAAGGTCCTGCCTTCAGGAGCAGTGCCAGCGTAATTGTTAGGATCTGTATAAAATGTTAAGGCCTGGGTAACAGTTACCTGGCTAGCCTGACATTCATATGTTTCTGCTGTTACTAGGAAATGTTCTAATGCCAAGATTAATTACATAGTCTGTTATGCTCTGTGCCCTTAGAAACCAAACATGAAAGAAGTCAGTAGAACTCTTTTATACGGTTACTCACGGTAAGTTTGGACCTGACCAACCACCCAGCAGCACTTCCTGCGTCTGTGTATGAGCTTTAATGGTACTCGCGTTTATAAGCTGCATTTGAGGTGGACCCCAACAGAAGAGAGACCCGCACTGGTGTAAAAAACTATTTGGAATAAGACTTCCCATTTTGAGTAGTGGTCAAGTACAGGTTAAGTGCCCAAGACTTCCCTGAGAACTGACATCCCACTCGGCAGAAAGGGACAAGTGCGTGGGTAACTGACATCCTGGTTGACAAGTGAAGGCATGAATGTTAGACAGGGCAAGTCCCCGCCACAGTTAAAGACCCCAACCAATGGGTGCAGGATAAGGCAGGATAAGCGTATAACAAAGACGTGTTCCTAAGGAGTCACCTATTCCTAAAACCTGATTGGGGAAATAACTTGGCACAGATGTTTGTGGGTTTTGAGCTTAAATACTCTTTAGGATCTTAACTTGGGGTTATGGCCCTGTTCCCAAATCTGGACCATGGCCCTGGTCCATCAGTTCTAGGGTGGATGCTCAATAAATCATCCCTGCCTGACCGAGATCAGTGTTCGTGTGGTTTGTGAGGTGACTCCTGGGCCCCAACAATAGTATCACCTTTAATTACAACTGGATAGGTCTCCGGGTGGTCTCCTCTAGACAGAGGCTCATAATTAAATTGGTAGTGGGTATCTTTCACTCATGTCAGATAAAAGGAGATGTGTGTGATGTGTGTGTGTGTGTGTTTGTGTGTTGTATGTCTATGTATGTATTATGTATATATACGCACATACATACACACACTATATATATATATAATATATATATATAGTATGTGTGTGTGTGCGTATACATGTGTGTGTGTAGTATGTCTAGTGAATAGCTAAGGCTGGTAGTGCATGGTCACTGGTTCGTCCACGTTGCCTTTCCTCTGCTTTGTCTACAATGCTCACTTTTGATTCTATTACGTCAAGACAGGAGAAGGAAATGGCACGGCCCTCTCAACTGCTCTTTCTGACTTTGAACATTGGGCATGAGCAGTGTTGGGAGCCAGGCCAATGCTGTGCTGGATTTGTTATGGTGATGGAAACGGTTTCTTTCCCTGAAGAGCCTATACATCAGATATCAAAGCAATCTGGGACTCCTAGCCAACTTCCTAGGGTAATCGGGAATAGTTTTTGCTAAACTGGATTTTCAAAAATTAATTTTAAATCAATGTAATTTGGTAACATAGAAGACATTCAAGGAAATGGTAGAAATGTGGGTATAACCTAAGTTGGAGACAGGGTGCCCTGAAAGCCACCGAGAATTTCTAGACATAAAGATGATGGTAGAAGGAAGGGAGATAGTGAGCAAAGTCAGGAATCACATCAGAAACGTGAGGTGCGTATATCGAGATGAGCATGGACGCTCCCTGGGCTTCTACAGTCACAACAATTAAGACTGTTGGAGAGTTTGTGTTCACTTAGGTCCTTACCTGTTGATCTTTACCCCATTTAGAAACGTGACATCGTAACACAGGTTACTAACTTACCACGTTAGCAACAGCAGCGCGTGCTTCTGAACCATAGCAACTCAAGTGGTGGCTTCATTAAGGTCAGTCGCCTTGGGAAATCTGCAGCTTTGTCGCTGGGCTGTGACACTAAAATCCGTCAGTCGATTTCGAACTTTGAGTAGATCTTTGCCTGTGTGGTTTTTGTGACATCGTGCATCGATCATTCAGGAAATATTGGTTCGCTGAGCTGTGCAGATCTTCCAAATGTTGACAGATTTGTGTATGGTCAATCAGCCTCCTTAAAAAAGAAAGTCATTTAAGCTTTGGGAGGCTTCCAGTTTCCTAGTGCTGAATATAAGTTTTCCGAAATGCAAGTCTTTGCTTGAAAGCTCACATTTTATCATTGGCAGCAAATATTTCCAATTCTCTTTGTAATAAACAGGCTTGCTTTTTTCATTTCCTAGAGAAGCCTGCCAAGTACCCAAGTCTGAATAACTATAGTTTGAGAATTATTCTTTCAAGTAAAAATAGTCTTCCATGAAAAAGCGGTTGGTTCCTGCACAGCTCACTTTCTTCTGCAGGCAACTGCTGTACTCAGTAAGCAAGGAGACACTGCAGCCTCACCTCCTGTGGCCTCGCAGGATTTTCAAGACTGCATGAGAAGGCAGATATTTAACCAAGTTCGTTTGCATCAAGTGTGGTGGGGTGGAGCGTGCTGTCCGTTGTCTGGACCTGCTTCAGTTCCTGTTAAAACTTCTGCAGTTTTAGCCTGACCCCTGCATTTCCACTATCAGGACCCACGTCAGCATGGCAGGAAAAAAAAAAAGCCACACGGTAGCTCGGGATCATTTTGGAAATTGCTTCTGTGAGAGCCTTGGGCAGGTCTCAGGAATCCCTGTAGATGCAAGAGTTGCATAGTGAGTCTATGTGGGGAAGCAGATTTAGTGCGCTCAGGTGTAGGGTTGGGCCCGTTGGCCGTCTTGAAGGAGTGTCGTGAGTGGACATGCTGTCCCTTGGGTGCTCACATTAACCACATGCTACAGGTGTGTGTTACCTGTTGTGTCCCCGAGAGGCTGGAGCACCTGAGAACTGACCAGTTCACACTCACCTCCCCAACCCAGAGCCCACCCGGATGCCCATCGATAAGTTCACCGAGGACCAGACTCTGGAGCCTCAGGCCCAGTGGGGCCGCCAAATCGTCCTCTTGGTTTTGAGCTAACTCCTTTAGAAGGGTATCAACTTATTCCTGTTTAGAAAGACCTACCAGGAAGATTTTTGCTTTTCTTTAGCCCCACTGGAAGTCTGCTGTAGACTACCACGACCCAGAGATACGTGGATGCAGGCCAGATACCTGCCATCCTTGATCAAGATGTCTATATAGACAGCATAACTCACTTTATCACATCAAAACAATCAGTAAGTATAGAATTTTACTTTCACTGGGTTTGGTCATCAAAACAGTGTAAATTGTATAAACAGTGTTAACATTTTATTTATTACTTTGAAACGGGGTTCTCACTATGTAGCCCAGGCTGGCCTCAAACTCCCGAACTCCCTGCCTCACCCTCTCAGGGTGCTGGCATTATGAATACCTGTTACAGACCTGGATAAGAACACTCGTGTATTTTTAAATATTTACTTATTTTTATTTGAGCATGTCTCAGCAGAGAAACTCAAATAGGGGTCATGTTAATCCACATTTATTTAGTTGTTTACTGTGCTTGGTTTTGCCAGGAGACATGGATAACAATTCTGTTAGGTTTTGTTCTGCCTTAAAAGAGCCCAGTTCCTTGGAAAAATAAATTTGAGGTAAGATATACCACATGTTGGCAAATCACATGTGGTTTAAAAAATACTTTCCGAATCTCTCTCCCCTGATTATGGACTCATCTTTAATTCAATCCAATGAGGCATTTAATTTTGTCTGTACCTTCAGAGAAATTCACAGGTCAGGTTGTTCACAGGAAATATTTATTAAATGGAAGCATATGACCTTTCTAAACATCGGTGTGGGTCAGACCATAAAAAATCCATTCATCATTTCCCTGCGACGGATAGGATTAAATCAAATCTCTCCATAAATTTTCTGAGAGTCTTCCACATTAAAAAAAAAAAAAAACCCAACAGTCTAATCAAGAAACTCAAATTTTGCCTATACTGGAGACAATTTTACATGCTAGACTATGCTTTTTTTTAAAATCACCTCATTAGAGATGGCTGCTGCCGTGGTTGGGGTTTAGAACTAGCTCTGAGTAGAATGCCTGTGCCCACACTTGTGTTGGAGACTTAAGGTGACCATTACAGCTCCAGCTTCACAGTGACCACTTGTTACCTGGCCTCTGAGAACCCTCCCTGTCAAAGGGGCCATGATGCGTCCCCTGGGATCAGTGCCTAATGGTATCTCTATGTACTGATTGGCCAAGAGCTGGACTTAGAGAAACTGCCTTCAAGCCCCTGTTTCAGCACATAGTGAACAAGAAAGTCAGAGCACTACATAGCCCCTCTGCCTCGCTTCCTGTATTAAATGGCTCATGACGATATGCTTTCCGAAAAGCATTGCTTGCTTTTGTGTAATTTTGAAGATGAAATGAGCTATTTCATGAAAAAAAAATGTAAAAGAATTCCTGGTCCCGAGATTACTATGAAACTAAAAGCTGTGTGAGATTTCCCAGCCAGAGAACACCTCGCTGAAACTCTGAGATGTCCACACATCTCAGTCGGTAGGCTGCGGCTCCTGTCTCTCAGAAGCAGAAGAGAGCAGCCAATCTCAAGAAAGATTCTCCGCTCAGACACATGCCCTGGTGATTGACAGGTCAGTGTTCCCCATACATCTGGGACAGATGTTGTAAGAAAGAAGGGCCCACAGTGATTATCTCATGCCCCTTTGGAGCCTGGAATATTGGGTAAGAGAAAGGCACAGCAGTGCAGAGGCCCAGGTTTGGAAACTTTTCTGGGCTTAGGAGAGCACGCTAGAGCAGAAGAGGGTACATACTGACTGAGAATGGGATTAGGGAAGTGTGTGAAGAATTCTTATTCACCATAATTCACTCAATACAGAAAGCCTTCTGTGGTGGGACCATGTTGTGTTACGGATGTGAAGGGTGACTGATGGGGACATAAGATAGAAAGCATCGTGGTCAAGGAATCTCCCCTGGGGGGGACTGGTAAGGAGAGAAATGGTGTCAGAGAGGGTAGATGTGGTGGTCCGAATATGCTTGGCTCAGGGAGTGGCACTATTTGGAGGTGTGGCCTTGTTGGAGGAGGTGTGGCCTTGTTGGAGGAGGTGTGGCCTTGTTGGAGGAGGTGTGTCACTGTGGGTGTGGCTTTAAGACCCTCACCCTAGCTGCCTGGAAGCCAGTCTTCTGCTAGCAGCCTTCAGATGAAGATGTAGAACTCTCAGCTCCTCTTGCACCGTGCCTGCCTGGATGCTGCCATGTTCCCACCTTGATGATAATGGACTGAACCTCTGATCCTGTAAGCCAGCCCCAGTGAAATGCTGTCTTTTGTAAGACTTGCCTTGGTCATGGTGTCTGTTCACAGCAATAAGACCCTAAGTAGGTCATCCTAACTGAATCTGAACTGGAATGTGGCTAGCACTATAGTACATGTGCACATTTGGAGAGAGTCTCTCTTTTTCTTTTCCCTCATTCTTCTCTCATACATTACACCCTGACTGCAGCCTCCCCTCTCTCCTCTCTCTCCCAGACCCACTGCTTTCCAGCTTCCCTTCAGAAAAGAGCAGGCCTCCAGTGATATCAACTGACCAGGGCATAGAAGATATAGTAAGACTTGGCACAAACCCTCATACCGAGATTGGACAACGTAACTCAATAGGAGGAAAAGGGTCAAACGAGTAAGGGCAAAGAGTCAAAGCCTCCCTCAGTGGTAAGAGTCCAACCAGAACCCCAAGCAGAACAACCACAGCATGTGTGCAGACGGCCTAGCATAGATGGGATTGTAGTAACCAGATGGATGGACAGACAGACAGACTGTTGCCATTCTCACAGTGCAGCTCCCCTCCACTCTTCTTGTCCAGACTGTAGAGTATCATCCTTGGCTCTGGGCTCTGTGAAGGCTTCTCTCTTTGACCAGAGACTCCAGTCCCTTGGACTGTGAGGCAGTAGCTTCCAGAAACACAGGAAGTAGACTACTTAACGGCTATACTGGGCAGACCAGAGCAGAGTGGCCCTGGACTTGTTCTCATCTGGAAGCGTACAGATGCACTGTAGGACTGGATGTGTACCTGCCCCATCTGCCAGGAGTTAGGAATAAATAAATGACCAGCCTGACCTCAGAAAACATCAGGATTCCAACTCCCGAGGATACTGTGGGCACACAAATGAGAAGAAATGTTTTTATCGAAGAATAATCACATAGTTGAAGGGAGCCAATGGGACCATTGGTGTTCTTGAGGAGTTCAAGCTAAGCTTATGCATGTAAGGGTCCATGATTCCTCAAAGAACAATACCCCAGACTCAAATAGTCTCTTGTCTCAAATGCAAGAGACAAGAGTGTTTATTCTTCAGAGAACCTGCGTGCAGGGGTCCACCACGTGTCGAGATAGAGGACAGAGAGGTGTGTGCTTTTAAAACCTATTAGGATGGGAGTGGGGGACTTTTACTTTTCTTTTCTCTGACTGGTTGGCTTTATGTCCAGGTGTGTAGGTGCCTTTGTGATTGGTTAGGGCTCTGGGGAGTTCCCAGGGTAGCAAGGCTTCCTCAGATTGGCTGCCTGCTGCTGTGGTTGGCTGACCAGGGGTTCCTGGATCCCAGTCCTTATTTCTGGGAAACAGAGATTTAGGCCTAGTCTCCCAAATATGTGTGTGTGTGTGTGTGTGTGCATGTGTGTGTGTGTGTGTGTGTGTGCGCACACGTGTGCGTGTGTGAAGCTTTCTCTTTGATAGCTGAAGTCCGAATTGGAAATTACCTCTGTGTGCGTGCGTGTGCGTGTGCATGTGTGTGTGCACGTGTGCGTGTGTGAAGCTTTCTCTCCGAATTGGAAATTACCTCCAGTTCCTCTACCATGTGCTGAATACTTTCTGGCTCTGAGGCACATTGAGCTGCAAGACTCAAGATTCCTTTAAGTCCACATTCTGCACTGGAAGGAGCGGAGGAAGTGGTGGTTAGTGTGGTCTGTTCACTGTTAGAGCGGCTGAGGCAACCCCATAGCTGCACAGATTCCCAGGAGACTCCAAGGAGAATGGAGTCAGGACTTTAGATCACTCTGGGTTTGTGAGTATCCTTTAGAATTCATGCCAATGCATGTGGTTTTCAAAATAAAAATAAAATTGAATTCCTATGAGATGGAGAAAATAGAACCTTCATCCCCAAGCGTGGAGAAGATTTCTGTTTGGAAATGCTGGGGCCCATACCATCTGTTACTCTTTTTTTTTTTTTCTCGTTCTCTTTTTCTTTTCCTTTTCTGTTGTTGCTGACAGGGTCTCACTGTGGAGCACAGAGTGGCCTGGAACTCACTATGTCAACAAGCCTGGCCTTGAACTCACAGAGATCTGACTGCCCCTATTTCCTGGAATTAAGATGTGTTTAATCACACCCACTACTTTATTTGGAAACATGACCATTGAAAAACACTTGAGACTTATCACAGGCAAGTATTTCTTGTGGTGGAATAGGAAATGGAATGTCTTTACCGCACTAGAAGCACTTTGCCCCACAGGAAGCACTTTGCCCCACCGGAAGCATTTTACTCCACCGGAAGCACTTTGCCCCACCGGAAGCACTTTACTCCACCGGAAGCACTTTGCCCCACCGGAAGCACTTTACTCCACCGGAAGCACCTTGCCCCACTGGAAGCACTTTACACTACCGGAAGCACATTTTCTGGAGTGCAGAGTGGGTATTGCTGAGTGGGTGCTTCATCTTAGACAAACACGTGTAAAGAAAAATGCCACAAATGTGCCCACCTGGAGCCCATATCTGGCAAACGAAAGCATCGCTGACAAGCACCCCATCCTAAGAATTAGGTTAACCCAGAACGCCCTGACTAGCCTGCAGCCTGAGACATACCCTCGAATCCCATGTTCCTGATACCTTCTCATTCTTCAAAATCCCACCCCCCTTTATCCTCTGCTCACTTCTCTAGTCTTTCTAGCTGTGGGATGCCACTCCCTCACTTTCTGCACATCATAAATCCCTCTCTATCAGACTGAAGATGCTTCTGTCTACAGCTCCAAACCTCAACACTGCTACCCTTAACTAGCCTCTGCCTAGACTTCAAATCTATCATTTTTACGCCCTACCTCTTCACCCTACAGTACTCATATAGTAACAGTCGAAAGACCTAATGGCCCTTCCACCTAGTCCAGGACCTGCATTAACTGTTGTCTCTTTGCACCCTAAGCCTCTCTCACCCATGGGGTATCCTCTCCATTATCCCTGACACTCCCTTCTCAGTCCTAAATCTTAAAGACACTGTCTTCTCAACACTTCTGGATGTCCACTCCCAAACCCTTTGCCTTTTGCCTGACACTCAACAAACCCAAGAACAGACCTGCACTGCCCTCCCCCAGGGACTCAGAGACAGTCCCCTCCTTTTTGGTCAGACACCAGCTAAGAACTTGTCCTACCTTCTCCTCTTTCCTCCTGCCTGCTTCACCGTATAGACAATCGAGTTCCTCCTGTACCGTTGTTCCCTCTCTGATAGCCGACCTGATGCCACCTCCCTCCTCAATCCCCTCAGTTCCAGAGGTCACCAGATCTCACTTCCAAAGCTCACCTCCCTCCCCTCGAGTCACCTAGCTCAGGCTCTCCCATGGAAACCCAAGGACCTCACTTCAAACCACCTGGGCCATCTCCACCCGTTATCTCTGTTCTCCTGGATCCCTACATACTCACTCCTGGTCCACTCTCTATACCGAGCCACTGCCAGATCTCCTCATGACCTCCTTCCTCCCATTCATGAACTATTCCTTAAACTTAAAGTAGTCTCTTTTCTACTCCAGTCCTTCACCTCCCAGATCTATACAAACCTTTCCATTCCGACACTTCTAAAATAAACAAACACTTCCTAAGACTGACCCTTGCCCCTGCCACCTACCTCTCCAAACTCTATATAACACCATCCGTGGCTCACCTCCCTATCTTGCGCTCTTGCTGCAGCCACTCTGTGCATCACTAAATCTAACAAATTCTGGGATCCCTTCGCACAATCCACTCCCACCAGCAGCTCAGTAAACTCCTAAATTTCTTCCACCGTCTCAGATTTTTCTCTCCACATTTCTCTTATCAGAACTCATCATTCACATGCTGTCCTTGTCCCCCCTCCCCCACTCCACACACATCTCTTTTCTCAGTGTTCCCGGCTCCTCTCTCTACACTCCTGTCTAAAACTTCCCAAAGACCTCTGCCCCACGTCTCTCATACAAGAGGGTCCTCTAGCTACTTCTGTCTCTACTTTTGCATGGATGACAGCTCCTTCCTGCCACATGGCCACATCAGTCTGACCCTGACCCTGCCATTTCCTGTTCCCTGCTGACCACCCACTCTCCACAAATCTCATCTCTTCTCATATTCCTACTCGACCACTCACTGCCCAACTGATTGCCACATATCCACCGCCAACTGACGTCTCCAAGCTCATTAACTGTCCAGATGTCCTCAAGCATCAGACACTCTGAAGAAATCTACATTCCCAATTACAAGACATAACTAAATCCAAGCCATCTCCTCTCCAACACACACACACACACACACACACACACACACACACACACACACACACACACACACACACTCATTCCCAAATCCTCATTTAGGTCAAGGCATCCAACAAGCTCTCCCTTAAACCCTACTGATCCCTCTTTCAATGGCTCTCACTCCTTTCTTTGCAGCTCTCTTCGAAGCTGAGGCTCTCTCTGACTAACTGACGTTAGTCACGGTACCTCTTGCCTCTGATATCCTGGTACCAACGCCCTACCCCCACTACCCCACTACTGACCACTTACCCCCTTGAGTACCCAAGGTCCCCTTTGAAAACCAAAGCCAATTCTTTCAACTTTTCCACACCAACCCTAAAACTCTGTTGTTTGCCAAGAGCATCCCCAATCATCCATGTTCCTAAAATAGTTCAATGTTAGAACCCACCTGAACACCCAAGGGAAGGCTATTCTGATGTAACAGAAGCTTCTCAAATTATATTGTCCCCAACACAACAAGACCCTGCTTTTAAATAACACTTGCTCCCCAACTAACCTTATATAGATAATCTGAATCTCCCCGGCATCTCTAAGAACTCTCAAATAGACTCCAGATAAGTCTTCCTGTCAACCAATGGCCTAAATCTTCCTACCTATTGCCTATTCCTAACGGTGAGATCTCTCCTTTTTCCTAGTCCTCCTCTCCTTTCCCTGACCTTGGTACTCCTCTTCCCAAGGCCATGCACCTAAAAGTTTCAAATATAAAATCAAGATAAAAATTTTTTCTAAACTTCTTTATCTTTGTCCATAGTCTATCTCCCCCAACAGATTCTAAATGAACTACAGACTATTCTATTCCAGCAACCCCAGCCCCAGTTGGGGAATTGAAATCTACAGTCTGGTCCAGCCTCACAGCCTACACTTCCCTAACCTCATAGATGGTCCCACAGAACCTGGACACCAAATGACAGCCTGCTCTTTCTGACCTTAACCAACAACCCAGCTTCCTTGGGTCCCCTAACAATGATGCCCCGATGTCAGCAGGAAGCAACCAGAAAGAATGATGCTCACTTACCCAATACCCAGTGAACCCAAAATAAAACAAAGAGGTGGAAATGAAGGGACACTAGCCAGCTCGAGTGTGGTAAACATGACCCTGGCAGGCCTTGCCTGAACCCAATTCCCTCTGCCCTGCAAAAAACCACTAGATTATATTCCTAAAGCTAGTCACCAAGGTTTATCCTCTTATTTGGCCATTTCCTCCTCCCAAGGCTGACTACCAAGGTCCAGTTGTCAAGATACAACAAGCAAAAGCCCCCTTTGGCTCATCTCATTAAGATGTCCAAATAAATAAAGTTCAGCACGGGGTTTCCTTTTGCCTTATAAGTTGCTATTTGCCTTTTGACCATGTCTGTCTCTTCTCTGTCCTCTGAGACAAATACCTCCCCCCTTGTTCCCTTTCCTTCTCCCTCATCCTCTGTCTCCTGTCCTTGTTTCTTATTCCCTGCCCTCTGTCCCTCTGGAGCAAATAGAGCTCCTTAGTGCTGAGAACTTGGTCTTAAGGATCCTGAGCAGATACCAATCACTTTACTATGTCCCTCCCCTGGGGTCTGGGTAGGCTCTGTGGGTGACAGTCTGTGACATTTGTCTGTGTGGGAGTGCAGATGACTGAACCTATGACCTTACACTTATTAGACAAGCACTCAACAATTGAGCTATGGTCCCAGTCAAGGGCAGTAACTCTTGAAAGGGTCCTGAAGAGCCTTGAGTCTGAGACACTTGCCAGAACATCTTTGCTGCATGGAAGCCCAGATACATTAGACAAGAGCTGAGCTGAGGTCCCCACTCTCAACTGCCACCAGCAGTCATATGTGCTATGGTCTGAATCTACAGTGTCTCTCACAGGCCCCAACGTTTGAACACCTGGTATTCAACTGGCCACACTGTCGTTGATGGCTGTGAGACCTGACTGGTAGAGGGGTCACTGGGGGAGAGCCTTTGAATAGGAAGCCTCTGTTACATGCCCTTCCTACTGTCACAGCCACGTAACCATGCCTGCCTTGCCGTGATGTACACCTTCTGAACATGTGAGCCAAAATGAGTTTCCCCCCTTTGTAAGACTGCGGGACCTTTTAAGTTTGCAAAATGTTTTATATTGCCAATATGAATGTGGGATCTTGGGGACGGACAAGAAAGAGAAGGTTGTAGCTTAACATTGATGTGTTTGTGTGTCACGTTGACATGGAGTCAATTGTGCTGGCTAGTTTTGTGTCAGCTTGACACAAGCTGGAGTCATCTGAGAGGAGGAAACCTCAACTGGGAAAATGCCACCATAAACTTAGGCTGTAGGCAAGCCTGTAGAGGATTTTCATCAGTAATAGATGTGGGAGGCTTAGCCTACTGTGGGTGGTCGCCATCCTTGCCTGATGGTCCTGGGTTCCATAAGAAAGCAGCTGAGCAAGTCATAAAGATCAAGTCACTAAGTAGCACCCTCCATGACCTCTACATCAGCTCCTGTCTCCAGGTTCCTGGTCTGCTTGAGGCCCTGCCCTGACTTCCTTCAATGGTGAACTATGATGTAAAAGTGTAAGCCAAATGACCCCTTTCTGCCTTGACTTGCTTTTGGCCATAAGTTTTTTATTTTGTTTCGTCACAGCAATAGTAATCCTGACCAGTAACTCCTTTAAGTTGTTTAAGACATTTTGTCACAGCAACGAGAGAAGTAATACAAATCCCAAAGACACTTCCAGATGACCCCAGCTCTGAGCTATCAATTAGAGGCCATCTGAGGTCCCAGATATGAGAACAGAGAAAGGCAACGTGTCCTTATGTGGTCTCTGTTAGCCATTTTTGTTACTATAATAAAATTCCAGAAGCTGGGTGACTATAAAGAAAATAATCCCCTTTAGTTCTCAGGATTGGACGATAAAATGTTTAAGATTAGAAGACCACATTAGGTCAGCTTCTTCTGGGGCCTGATGGCTGAAGATGTCCTGGAACAGGAAATGATCGCATGACCAGGCAGGAAGCCAGAGCAGAGGGGATTTGTTACTCATCAGCTGCAGTGATCAAACACCAGACCAAGGCCACTTACAAATAGAAGGGGCTTATGGTTCTGGGGGATAAGAGTCCACAGTGGCAGGGAGTCATGGCAGCAAACAGCAGACAGAAGGGCAGAACAAGAAACTGAGAGCACAAAGGTGAGAGCCAACTGGAAGTGGGGTGAGGCTATGCACTCTCAAAGCCTGCCCCAGCGGAAGGACGCAACTCTAAACCTCCCCTGACAGCCATTCACTCGGGATGAAGTATTCAGAAGCTTGTGCCTGTGGGGGATATTTCTTATCCAAACCATCACAGTGACTGAAGTATTAAACTCGCTTTTGTAATATTTCATTTTTATAAGGGTCACAGAATTGCTTTAGTCCTTTCTGGGGGCATAGCTCAACAAACTAGGGACCTCCCACAAGGCCCTGTATCTTCGAATCACAACACTGAGGATCCAGCTTCTAACATATAAACCCTTGGCTGGTAAATCCTATCTAACCATAGTATAAACAAATAGCATAATAAAAGTATCATATATGTGTATATATATACATATATGTATCAGAAAAATATTTTCATGCAATACATTCTGATTGTTGTTTCCCTCCCCCAACCCCTCCCAAATCCTCCCAAGCTCCCCAGCCACCCAACTCCATGCCATTTCTCTTCTCCCTTCCCCCCTTTAGAAAATATAAACAGACAAAAACCAAACAGACCAGAATTAAGTAAGCCAACGGAAGGATTTCTTTGAGGAATGTCATGATGTGAACATTACACTCCCTCCAGTTCATAGTTTAACTTCTATGTAATGTGATAATGTTCAGGCTTCAGGGTGGAGCCCTCATGAAGGGCGCTTGTCACCTTATAAAAGGGTGGAGGAATCTCAGTACCCTTCTTGTCCTTGACTTGTCTGTCTCATGAGGTTCAGCACATCCTGGAAGCAGAGAACGACCCCTACCAGGCACAGGATCTCCTGGTGCCTTAATCTTGGACATCTCCAACCAGAACCAAGAGAAGTACTATTATTTATAAATTGGGCTGATGAGAGGGCTTAGTAGGTGAGGGCACTTGCCACCATGCTGACAAGGTTGGAGCCCACACGATGGAAGAGAGAATTTACTCTGACAAATTGCCCTTGACACCCACACAGTGTCGTAGCACTTACGCTCATGCATGCATGCATTACATGTGTACATGCAACAAATACATGTTTAGGCTTTAAAAATAAAGTCGTCGGGCTGGAGAGATGGCTCAGCGGTTAAGAGCACCCGACTGCTCTTCCAGAGGTCATGAGTTCAATTCCCAGCAACCACATGGTGGCTCACAACCACCTGTAAAGAGATCTGATGCCCTCTTCTGGTGTATCTGAAGACAGCTACAGTGTACTTATATATAATAAATAAATAAATCTTTAAAAAAAATAAAGTCATCACTCTCTCTATGGTAGTTTGTTACAGCAGTACAAATGGAACTTCAAGGCCCTGCACCACAGGATAAGTTCAAGGCTAGCCTGAGCAACATATCGAGGCCCTGTCTCAGAGTTTTAAAAAACAGCCCAGATGAAGAGCACATGGCTAGCATGCCCAATGCACTGGGTTCAGTCTCCAGCAACCAACAACCAACCCACCAACCAACCAACCCAACACACCAACCAACACACCAACCAACCAACCCACCAACCAACACACCAACCAACCAACCCACCAACCAACCAACCAACCAACCAACCAACCCACCAACCAATCAACCAACCAATTAACCAACCAACCAACCAACCAACCAACCAACACACAACCAACCAACCAACCCACCAACCAACCAACACACCAACCAACCAACCCACCAACCAACCAACATACCAACCAACCAACCCACCAACCAACCCACCAACCCACCAACCAACCAACAAACCACCAACCCACCAACCACCAACCCACCAACCAACCAACCAACACACCAACCAACCAACCCAACACACCAACCAACACACCAACCAACCAACCAACCCACCAACCAACACACCAACCAACCAACCCACCAACCAACCAACCAACCAACCCACCAACCAATCAACCAACCAATTAACCAACCAACCAACCAACCAACACACAACCAACCAACCAACCCACCAACCAACCAACACACCAACCAACCAACCCACCAACCAACCAACATACCAACCAACCAACCCACCAACCAACCCACCAACCCACCAACACACCAACCAACCACCAACCCACCAACCACCAACCCACCAACCACCAACCCACCAACCAACCAACACACCAACCAACCAACCCACCAACCAACTAACTGACCAACCAACCCACCAACCAACCAACCCACCAACCCACCAACCAACTAACTGACCAACCAACCAACCAACCAACCCACCAACCCACCAACCAACTAACTGACCAACCAACCAACCAACCAACCAACCAACCAACACACCAACCAACACACCAACACACCAAAACACCAATCAAGAGGCAGCACAGCAGGCTGCCCCAGATTACTTTGTCTGTGTAAGTCAAAGGGGACTTTGCATGTCCTTTTATCTTTGCTGGAGTTTGGGCTGAACTGATCCCTCCTCCCCACCATCCATAAAACACTGGACAGTGGCTCCAGGCCCAAGCAGCATATCCCCTGATAAACGGAGTCTGCCTTCCCCCCTGGCACAAGTATCAAGAATATGTTTTTCTTTGACAAACTGAATGGAATTAACACTCTTTCGGGGTATTACAGCTAAATGTCAATGCTTTTCCTGAGTCTTCTAATTAAAGTCCGTAGCTTCATCGAGGGAGAAGGTGATGAGTTCATTTTCTTCATGAATGATGCAGCGTGTGAACCAGGAAGTGTGGAGGGTGACCGTGTCAGTACTCAGGATCACTGCTACCTGCTTTTCTTGAGGTTGTGGCCACTGGTCCTCATAGAACCCAGACATAGGTCAGCATTTCCAGCTTGGTGATATAGCCCTGAGCCTCCATACTGGGATCATGGGGAACAAACAGTGTGAAACTCTATCTTGTAGGCAAGAGGGCAAGACAAAAAGAGGAGCCTTGAGGAGCCTTTGGTGGCCACTCTGATGCTTTGCTCTGAGGCACCTGCTGCACTCAGTATGGCTTCAGCATTCAACCTGAGTCCTCCCAAGCTCCTCTAGCACTGAAGTTTAAGCCTCACTGTAAGTTACAAAGAGGATAGGAATGTGAACCCGTGAACCGAGCCCACTGAGATGTTTCCAGGTAGGTGGCTTGAGGGAAGTGATTAAGACTGGATAAAATTGGTAGGGTGGGGTCCCTGTGTCCGAGCACAGTGACTTTACAACAGAGTCCACATGCATGCTCTCCAGCTCTTGCCTTGGGATCACCAAGCAGGAAGCCTCTTACCAACCCTGGTCCTTTAACTTCACTCATTCAGAATCGTGAGCCCATTCAAATTTCTGTATGTGTTTTCCGTGCTGGCAGCAGAAATGAATTGCTAGAAGGCAGGGACAGGAAATACAGGGAGACAAAACCACCATGCGTGTGAGGGGAGTATAAATCCAATTGACCCAACTCCAGGTCAACGAAATGTCGGTTTCATGGTGTATGATGAGACAGAAATAAGAAAAGTGGACAACTGACTCGTCCAGGGAGCTCCAAGTTCCACACAATGGAGACCATCTCTTACTGAGGTCTCTTTGACTGCCTTAGACCCTCCCTCACCTCCCTCACCTCCAAGGAGAAAACAGGCCTCCACACCTTTGGTCAAGGCTGCGTATGAATGCAAGCCATTCACAGTGCAGATGTGATCACTGATTCCAATGAAGCTCCTGCCTGTGGAAGGTGGACCTAGTGGGGTTTCGGTCTCCCTGCCATTGGCTCCTTCACTCCCCCAGGGCCAGCAGAGGACCTAGAGCCTCTGGCATGCGATGCTTTCCCAGTCAAAAGCTTTACTTCAACCAGCCTTCTGGCCCCTTGTTTGTTTTGCTCACCCACTCATTCATTTATTCATTTATCAAAGGAGTACCTATCCCAGGCCGGGCAGGTGCTAGGAGCTAGGGTGCAAACACAAATAAATACTGCCTCTGCCTAGCTCCTTGGCCGTTAGCCATCTTGAAATGTGCAAATACACATATGTATTGGGCATTTACACACGCCGTTCCAAACATTTCGTGTGTGATAACTCAATGAATTGTCACGGCAACCCTCTCAACAAATAATATTATCATCATTATTTGACGCAAGAGGAACTGAAGCCCAGAGAGGAGACATAGCTTGCCCTGCATCACACAGCTTCTAGAGAAACCAGGAATCAGACCACTTTGATTAAGTGTCTCTAGGGGTTCAGGGACAAGGTAGGGACATAAGTAACAGAGCATAGAAAAAGAACTTCCCCTGGAGTCCTCTGAACAAGCAGAGTGTGGTGACACACAGTGCATTGGGCAACACTAGGCAGGGAGAGCTTCAGTCCCCATGGAGACTACAGCAGACAATTCAAGAACCACACACACACACACACACACACACAGACACAGACACACAGACACACACAGACACACACACACAGACACACAGACACACACAGACACACACACACAGACACATACAGACACAAACACACACACAGAGACACATACAGACACACACATGCACACACATAGAGACACACAGACACACACACAGACACACAGACACAGACACACACACACACAGAGACACACAGACACACAGATACACACACATAGACATACACAGACACAAACACAGACACACACATGCACACACAGAGAGAGACATACACACAGACACACACAGACACAAACAGACACACACATGCACACACATAGAGACACACAGGCACACACACAGACACACAGACACAGACACAGACACAGACACACACACACACACGCATACACACACACACTTGTTTTAGAGTTATAGAGGTTCCAGGACACAACCAGAGATGGTGGCAGCTGCACGCTTGGCAGAGGCTTTGGGAGCTAAAAGAGGGGGATGGGGAGAGAGCGTCACACTGCCTGCTCCACATGGCTGGTTAGGCACAGGGCCCTGGGCATCCGGGGCAGTGAGCATTTGTAAGAGGCGCCCACTCTGAAACGGAGAGGAATCTGCGAGCATGTCCCGAGTCATTGTTCACTTTACCTCAGGCCTCATCTGACTGTGGAGATGAGAGTTTATGTCCAGAATTGATGGGGTTATTGTTTCTACAGTGGCCCAGGATGCTGGGCTTTGTGGCGAACTTACACGAGCAATGTCTGTAACAGTATAAATGAGGAAGCAGACCTGGAGATGCCTGACGGCTTCCAGGTCACCGGGTTAGGGCACCTTAGAGCTACCGCAGGACCCCTCATCCCTTACCAGTGTTCCTCTGTCTGCCTGGGAAGTCGCCACTGTGCGGTCACAGCTCCAGCATACGTAGCAGGGCTCCTAAGGGGTGCTCCTTGTCTTTTTGTACCTTCCTCAGCACTAACTGGGAGCTGAGCCTTCAGCAGTGAACCTGTGCACAAGAGCGCGTGGTTGGTGGCTGTCCTGCAAGTACAGCTGGAAAGTGCACATCTGCACCCATGGCTGCCTGTCACAGCCTGAACTCTCACCTGGTGCACACGGTTCTATGGCAGATTGGCCTGGGACGAAAGAGCTGTATCTGGCTCATCCTGCCACCACAGGACCGTCTTACTTCCTAGAAATGTCTGCTTTTGCATCTATCTTGCGCTTCCAGGAAAATGTTTCGTTAGGAGAAAATAATGTCAGGCTTGTGCTATTTGGCAATTTCCTCAGACCCGTCCTCCAAACGAATGATCAAGGAAGTGGGTCTCTGTGCTGTTGCCACCGGTGTTTCCACAACCCAGAAGGAACTCTGCCTTCACACTGGGCCTTGGCTGTGCTCCCTCCTGGAGATTTATGTAAACAAATAAGTTTTCAGAATGAAAGCTTTTCTTCCCTCCCTATTTACCTTTCCCCCCTCTGCCATTAGGTATGTTTTGTGGTTTGAGTTGCTTTTAGGTTTTGGATGGTATGCGCGTGTGTGTGCGTGTGTGTGTGTGTGTGTGTGTGTGTGTGTGTGTGTGTGTGCTCGCGCATGCGTGCTGGCCCACGTGCATACACGCATACAATGGTGAGTGTGTGGAGGCCAGCGGTTCACATTGGATGTCTTCAACCATCACTTTCCACCTTTTGAGACAACTGCTCATTGGACCTGACACTCATCTATTGGCTAGTCTGGCTGTCCATCAAGTTAGGTGTTGCCCCTCCAAGCTCCCCAGCACTGGTCTGCACTGCACTCCCCTGCTCTGGTCTGGAACTGTCTGGTCCAATCTGGTCCCATCTGCAGGACATGCCTATGGCCAAGGAGGATCAGCGCCGTAGATGTCACTCACACACACACACACACACACACACACACACACACACACACACACACACACACGTACCCACCTAAAACCTAAAAGCAACTCAAATCACAAAACATGCCTAATGGCAGAGGGGAAAAGGTAAATAGGGAGGGAAGAAATGGAAGTGACTGATGTTCACAAAGCAAGGCCTCAAACAGACAGTTTTTGGCAAAGCTAAAGCAAGAACAGAAAGAGGGAGGGGACGTGCCTGTCGTCAATGTCCCAGCTCCTCACCGTTGCTCCCACCCCTGGAGCCTTTGCGCAGAAACGATGAAGTCTTTTGACACCAAGTTTTAGTGACAGATTAATTTTTTTTTCATAAAACCTCTTCTAACCAAAAAGCAACCGACCATGTTAAGGTTTTGTTTTATATGTAAGAATTCCACCTTACAGTCTATTAAATTCAGTCCTACAGTGTATGGGGACGAAGACAGTCCAGGCTGGAAATTTAAGAGCAGAGCTATGCGCCATGCATCCTACCTGCGTGGAGCATTCAGACTGCTCAAGGCACTGAAGAGGGGAGCCTCTCACATTTCCTTCTCACTGCGGTGTGTCACTTGCTCTATGCCTAATGCCGGTTTGAGCCCAGGAAATTCAGTGGGGGATTTAAAAGGTATTAACCACACAGTGCCAACAAGCTGTCACACAATTGCTTAGAAAGAAAAAAAGAAATAACAGAATCCAGTATTGCTGTGGGAGAAGAGACCTAGTTTCTGCAGGAGGTAAAGGGCAAAATGGTTCTGACCAGCAATGGCGCCTTAGCACGGAGAATGGATAGAAGCCTAGAGGCCCTCGACTCAATAGACATATGGCTTTCCACGAAATCATTTCATCTTCTGGTCTACCACTTAGTGCCCCAGTCCTGAGTTTAGAGGGCCCAGCTTGACTCTCCCTTGTCTTAAACAAGAACCCCCATGACTTTCTCCTATCCTTCCGTCCCAGCCTGCAAATGGCTGCAGACGCCCCCGGGAAGGGTCGGAGCACAGTGCACAGGGGTACCCAGCTTTGCGTGTTTAAACGCCGCCGCCTAGCCTGTCTTCACAGGCCAGCAGGTTCAGGGTGCTTGCAGCATCTCGGGAAGAACATGCCTGTGAAGCTTGTTTCTATTTGCTGGGTGTTGACCCACCTTCCACTGTGTGGGTTGGAAAAGCAAGCGCTCCGATGGTCACGTGACGTCCTTGGCTGCCAGCCAGCGTTTGGAGCCGTAGCTCGGCTGCGGTTTACACTGGGGACTATGAGCAAGCGAATAATTTCTTCTATACTGGGAAAAATGTTTAAAATCATGCTTCCTCCAGCAGTTAGTCACTCTTCCTTTAAGTCCCCCTAGGTACTTAATTCACAGAATTTTCAGAATCCTATTTATTTCCAGGTCCCCTTCCAGCAGCCCGGCACCGTCCCAGTCCTCAGCCTCACACTCTACATATAAATACTGACCATTCTGCGGTGCAACAAACTTACATAGTATGTCTGCTCTTTGCCCCCGGCTGCTGGACCAGACCTACTGAAGCCTGGGGATCTGCTGTGCCTCCGCCGTGCCTAGCAGAGCAGGATCGCTATTCCAAAAAACTAACCCCAGAATTAGACCATTAGAATTTTCAGCAGTGTCCCATGGAAGGAAGAGACGCGTGAGCTGGAGTTTACGTCTCAGTGGCCAGGGGTTCAAATAATCCTGTTTAACAAATGAGGTCTCAGGCCAACTTGGAAACAGAGAGTTTAGAAGCCTCTGGACTGAAAAACGCAGGTGCCCAAAAGGTGACTCTTCTCAGCCCATGTCTCTGCCATGTGGCCTTTCTGAGACCTGGTCATTGTGAGCCAAGTGCTTTCTTGAATCCTGAGTCTTTCTCGGAAATCGTCAAACTGGAAAAGGAGAGTCAGGAGACAGAAGTCAGAAGTCAGGTAGAAGTGAGGGTTGACTAAGGATCTGAGACTTCTGAGGATCAGGAGTCTGACATGAGGGTCGCCTTGTGGAACTGAGCCCTCAGCTTGTGGTTTCATTCTAACTATAATTATAAGGACTTCCTGTCAGAGCTGAGTGTTGACATCAGTGAATAGAAAAACTGTAGATGTTGGAACACTGTTGTTGGGAAATACACACATATATATGTATGTGTGTGTGTATGTATGTATGTATGTATATATATATATGTGTGTATGTGGTATTACATCTTATATGCACATATGCATATATCGACTTTAACTGGGATGTTAGAATTTTGTTAATCATTGAAAATTCTATTTTAACATTATTTCTGTTCAAAAATAGGGTCCTTACACAGGACAGAGGTTTATAGCTGCTATAATAATACATTGCTTCCTTCCAAAACTGGGACATAAAAGGTCACCCACTTAGACTCTCTGTTGGATTTTTTCCCTCTGGGAACCCTTTCTGGGACCCATTACTGCACTGTGGGTCACCTCAGCTCCAAGGCAGGGCCACACAGCGATGCTCAACTGCCTATTGTCTCAGATGAGCCCAACCATCGGGTTATCTCTGCCAGGTTCCTGCCGTATGAAAAAAGACATTTCCAGATGTTTTCAGACCCAGATGTTTGAGACCTGCCAACCTTTTGGACTCTTAGCTCAGGGCCCCCAGGATTCTGTCGTTCCGTATGCTTCAGTCTTGACCCACAAAACACTTGAGTATAACCATGGCTGTTAACTTTACGCTATTGTACTTGGGGTAGTGTTTCTTTTTCTTCCCTTGTAGCCGAAATAGTAACTAGAACATTGTGTCTTCAACACTGAATAAGGACCAGCTGCTTAAAACTCCTTCTGTATATTTTGAGCGAGTCTATATATTATCAAGACTGCTATATTGAAAAATCTATATAAAATTATGTTGTCATGGGGATGGAGAGATGGCTCAGTGGCTAAGAACACTAGCTGCTTTTGCAAAGGACCAGAGTTCAGTTCCTAGCACCCATGTCCGGTGATCCACAACCACCTATAACTCCAGTTCTAGGGATCTGATGCCTTCTTTAAACCTCTGTGGGAAGCCACACACATGTGCACATACCTGCACGGAGATGTGTATACATATGTTTGTAATTAGACAGTCACAATTCTGTGAATTGTTAGGTAGTGGAAGAGCATTGATTGATTTTTTTGCATAAAGCGTATGGTTCCTTAGAACACAGGGAAAAAAAGGTATGATAATTGTTTGTTCTGCAAAACACATCTCTTTATTCTCAGAGTGAATTTCAAGACCTAAGTCAATGGCATTCTGGCACTGACTTAAATGGCCAAGGTGTCACCTCTCGCCTCTGACTCAATGCTCTGCACGCCTCTGATTCCAGATCTTTTGGGGGCAGGGGCAACAAAGGGGCACAAGGGACAGGGAAAATACTCTCTACCTGCTGCTGTCCTACCTTGGTTTCATGTCTTTCTGGTACTAGGCATGGTGTCCTTGGGTCCTCATGGATTACATGGGTCCACTCTCGAGGGTGTGTAAGAGGTTCCCCTTGGCACAGTTACCTCAAATAGAAGGGCAATCCTGTGGCTACCACACCCTTGCAATCCACCTGTGTTACAGAAGCCAATAGGCTTCCGACCAGTTCAGTCTTTGGGTAGGGGCCAGGACAAACTTGGCTCCTCTCTGTAGCATCCACTGGGCTGCAGGAAATTCATTCATCTCTAGGTGGGGGCGGGGCAGCAGCCAGTGTCTCCTTGCTTTGCCCTGCTAGCTCTAACCAGTCCCCCTTTTCTGTTTGCAGTGGGTTAGTTCAGAATACGACTTAGCAATTTTAAAGCAGACGGCCAGAGAAAAGATGCCTCTCTCCTAGTACAGCACTGGGTGTACATGATCCCAAACCCCATGATCTGTCTTCACCAGGCCCTGGGGAGTGTTCTCCCATAAGTCAGGAAGTTCTAGGACAAGACTGTGGCCAATTTCTGTATCTTGGGTGTTGGGTAGATAGAGTGGTGTGGGGTGGAGATAAAGGTGGCAGAAGCAGGCTACAGGAGCATAATGTTGGGGTGGGGGTATTTGGGGCAATGACCATGGTGGGGTTGGGTGGGGGTAGTGGGTATGAGAACCACTGTCCTTTAGTTCCGAAAATTAGACAATAAGAAAAGTTCTTGCATTCTGATTAAACAGTTATGGACTGTTCATTGCAAAAGAATTAAGTGCAGTTACTTGAAAACCCAAAGACCAAAGTAGGAAGTATTTATTAACATGTATTATTGATATATATTTTATGATATGCTGCTAAAAAAAATTGAAACCACGTAACACCACACTTGTAAGACACATGCTGCGTCTTTAAAAGAATCATTAGAAGAGCATTCACCATCTCCTCGTTCCCCCAGGGAGATGGAGTCCTGGGTGATTTCGCTTCTCCACTGTTTTTTGTGTGGTTTTTTATATTTCTCTGATGAGCACGTTACTTTGCTATAATAAATACAAAAGATTGCTTCTAAAATATGAAATTGTCTGTGGGTGGGTGGCCCACACACGCGCGCACCCCCTCATGCAAATATTCTTTTGCCACACTAACTTTGAGTTTGGGGAAGGGAAGAGCAGAGCTATTCTCCTTCTATGCAAACGAGGGAGCAGGAGCGGAACTGAAAGCCTAGAGCCAAACTCTCCCTAGCCAACAAGAGCTGGCAATGCGGGGTGGTCAGCATCAGGAAGGCCAAGGCGCTCACATCAGGCGGCCTCCTCAGCACAAATCCCTTGAAGGGCCCCTGAAGCTGTGAGCGGCACTGGGCTCGCACATTGAAACCTCGTGATGGCTTTCGTAAACCTTCACTGACGCCTGGAAAGCAGGACTCTAAAACCCCGACAGTGATTCCGATGTGCAGCTTGTATCAGGAAATCTGCTCAGGAGGAGAGCCTCACGCACAAGCCCAACTTTTCTATCTTCCAGAATCTTCTCTGGGACTTCCTGAGTCGTCAGGACTGTAACCGGAAGTGGGGTGGGAGGAGGCAGAGAGATGCGGCAATGTTCTGATCGAATCATACGCGCAAAAGGTTCAGGCTCACCTAGAACCTTAGGATGTAGCCCTATTTAGAGCGAAGGTCTTTACGCGTGGCTTGAAGCTGAGACTGAGTCATGCTGGGTTACTTTAGTCCTTAAAGCCAGTGATGGATGACAAGGAAGAGGGACCGGTGAAGGTGGATGCAGAAACGAGAGTGACTCATCGTCAGCGGAAGGAAGCTCGGTCAGGCACCTCCCTGTCGCTGTGACCAAACACCTGCTAGGGGAAAGGATTGATTTTTGTCTTTTTAGTTCAAAGGGCGCAGTCCATCATGTCAGGCAAGGCGCAGCAGGGCCCCTCACTTCACAACACACACGGCAGGCCGGGGAAGAGAGAAAATGGGTACCAGCGCTCAGCTACCTTCCTCCTTTGCCCCCTTCAATTCTATCCAAGCCCCCATCCCATGGGTTAGTTCTGTTTAGACTCAGGGAGGGCATTTTCCCCCTCAGTTCATTCCCTTTGGTTAAGCTCTGAGTCTCTCTTAGGCACACCCAGAGACACCAAAGTATTCAGCGCCGGATACTGACAGTAGTCAGAAACTTCTCTGCAGAATGGAGATTCATCGAGGAAAGGGACCTCACTACCCACCTCCCACCCTGCCTACCTACCTCCCACTGCCACTCCGCACTGCTAAAGCTGGAACTAGAAACCCTCACGGACCTGCAGACGCCAGAACTATCTGGGAACCACCGCCATCTGACTTTCTCTGACTCTAAGCCTCTGGTCATGTTCCTCACTAAAGCACCATCTACGGCAGGCCGGCTTGAGAGAAGGGTAGGTTCAGAGAGTCGCTTCTCTCCCGTGTGACAGACGTGACGCATCTTATTAGAACTTGTTTTTTTTTTTTTTTTTTTTTTTTTTTTGGTTTTTTTTTTTTTTTCATACTAACGTATTTTTCTTAACAGAACTCAGTCCCAGCTGCGAACCTTACAGACTAAGGAAAGAAATTTTATTTCATTTTCAGAGCCGAGAAGGAAAGGAAGAAAGATGCCAGTTTGCCCGCCACCACCGGAAGCTAGGAAAACGGCATGGAAAGGCTTCCTGTTCAGAGCATCCAGAAGGACTGACCCTGCTGGCACCCGGATTTGGGGCTGGATCCTGCTCAGCCTTAGGACAGTAAGCTGGTGGCCTGGAGCAGCCCCTTTGAGCTAAGTGATTAAGGCAGGCTTAGAAGATGGGCGGAGGCCCTTTCTGGATTTTACTGTAGAAATGGTTGAACCTCACCCTGCTTCATCTCCATCTGGGGGGGCAGGGCACCCCTCCACACAGCTCTCTCCTGGACCTCAAAGGACTCCGCTTGAGTGCCCAGTGCTGCTTGTACCCAGCAGAAAACAAAAACGCGTCTTAGATAATGTGTCAATTTTCTCTCGATTATGTACACACAGGACCTATTTGATCAGCAAGGCAGGGGGGAACCCACTATACATTTTGTTCTGTTGCTTTTCCTGGCTCGGCCGGGAGACCTTTCTTATTACCTTCACTCTCCTGGTAACTAATGAGACTTGCCAGCCTTTGAAAGGCAATTACTTCTAAGTAAAACAGGCACTTCTCCAAAAAGGGTCAAGAAAAGCTGTACACACTGTAAACAAGGCACAGAGTTTGCTATTTCTGCTGCAGTCTTTAAAAACTGTCAGGACTCTGCTTAGGAGCAACTGGGAGAACTGAGGAGGGCCTGCGTACGTGGTCACCTGCTTCATCTTCTGACTTCCCAGTGAGGAGCGCCAACTGCATGATTCTTACATGGCATGGATCTAGGGAAGGGACTGAAGATAGCCTCAGAGACCCCGCAGGGGAGGTAAAACCTGAGACGAAACAGAGCAGAAGCCCAGTGCAAAAGCAGGCACGAGCCCAGGAGGACTCGGGGAATGACAGTTCAGTTGACACCCCTCTTCCCCTCTGATCTGCACTAAATTGAGAGTATAAATAGTAAAATAGAGTCTGACCCCAGGAATGAAGAAACTTGGGGAGAGACCCCAGGGAAAGAGAAATGTCTCTGAGTAGAAATAGAAGGCACTGCTTTGGTGGTGCCTGAGCCAGGAGACCAGTGTGGGCTGCATAAGCAAGACCCTGTCAGAAAAAAAAAGGGTGTGTGTGTGTGTGTGTGTGTGTGTGTGTGTGTGTGTGTGTGTGTGTGTATGGCAGGGGGTGGGGTGGGGCAGGGGGAGCAAGAAGTCTGATGGAAACTGCTTGAGAAAGTAAAGCCTGGGTCACTTGCCCATGTCAAGGAACTAAAAAGCCACCCCTAGGCAGCATCCAGAGAAACTGTGGCACAGCACAGGCCTGAGAGTGAAAGCTGAACGGTGGCCCAGATCTCGTCACTTCCCATCCCTGGGATCCTGGCAGCAGGGGAAGCCCTCAGGCAGGAGGCTGCTGGGCTTCTCTGGAGAAAGGACTAGAACCAGGGAAGAGGTATCCAGATAATGACAGACAGGGAATCTGAAGGGAAGGAAGGAAGGAAGGGAGGAAGGGAGGGAGGGAGGGAAGGAGGGAGGGAGAAGGGAGGAAGGGGAGGAAGAGGGAAGGGAAGGTAAGCCCCTGAATCACCCTACAGGTCCCTACCTTAAGCCCACATACTGGGAGCATCCTAAACCTGTCCCCCATGCACAATGTGCACATTAATTTTCAATTTAAAGAGTAGCCCAAGTGTCTGCTTTTTAACACACACACATATGCACACACATATATACACGCACACACACACATATGCACACACATACACACACGTGCACACACACACACACACACACAGAAGCATGTGTCAAAAAGGATAAGAAGCCAACCCAGCAGATTAAGAGAATAAACAGCAAAATAAGTGAACGCAAACCTTGTGGGTCATTGCCGTGGCGAGAGAAAGCGTCTTCGAGATGTCTACTGAAGGAGGAGCTGGGAGAGGAGAAAGAAGAGGAAGGAGGAGGGGAAGGGGAAGAGGAAAGGATGTTGGGAGAGCATTCTAAAACAGGGTATTAAAATATATTAAGAATGGAAGGACAGGTGTGCTAGCATGCCCTCGATCCCAGCACTCAGGAGGCACAGGCAAGAGGATCTCTGAGTTCAAATCTAGCCTGGTCTGCATAACCCATTCCAGGACAAGCCAAAAGCCAAAAGGAGTGGAAACAAAAAATTGAATTAATTAATGATATTGAATTAAATGGGAAAAGACATCCCTAGGAAGTTCTAACCCTCTGGGGTAAGCTCTACGCTGCTGCCCGGGCTGTGCAGGAGGGAGCACCTTTCTACCATGGTGGCTCATAGAGATTTCCCCAGAGACTAGACCTACCCATTGTCTGCCTTTCATCTGCTGGCCCCTGTGATGTAGCAGTCTTGTCTGCTGAGGCACTGGCATTTAGATGCCCCTTGCCTGCTGGCTTCCAGACCTTAGCCACAGCCTCTAGCTCAGCCTTACTCAAAGATGAGTATTCTTGCCTTGTCTTAGCACCTTGTCATATAATTCCCTCCCACCCCACTCCCTTTTTGAGAGGGTCTATTATATCCCAGACTGGCCTTAGCTACCCACATAGCCTTAAATTTCTGATCTCCTTCCTCTGGCCCCCAAGTGTCAAGATTATAGGCATAGACTACCACACCCACTGTATAGCGTGCCGGATTTCAAAGCCAGAGCTTCATACACGCTAGACAAACACATTACCAATCGCGCTACACCCCGGCTCTATCTTTTCTCTCTTTATTTTTAACATTGTTCCAAGCTAAGCTGAGAAGTATAGCATTTGAGACCTTTTCAGAAACCCCAATTATATGCTTGAGACGCTAAATATAACTCAGAATTGTTGGAGCAAAGGCTATGTAGAGAGTACAGTGAGGAAGGTGGAATCAGAAAGCGCCAGGAGATAGAAGATGCTACCTCCCCCCCTGGGTGGGGGGAGGGGATGGGAGCAATAGTACTTCCTGAAGCCCTACTAAGCGCTTTGTTCCCCTCTGCGGTTAGAAGGATAGGTTTGAGAATTGCTCTCAAAGGCAGGAGACAGATTAGGATTTCCTCAGGGATCCTGCAGCTTCTCTGTATGACACACAGTGGCACAGCTGAGGGAGAAGGTCACCTGGACACCGACCTGGAATCCGGGTTTTTATAACTACAGTGACTGCCTCCTGGCAGACGCTCCCCATCCCCCACCGAGCTCAGACCTATTTATTTATTTATTTATTTATTTATTTATTTATTTATTTATTTATTGGCCATTTCAGACCTCCAGTTCTAGTTACATGTCCAATCCTCTAGGTATCAGTTCTTCATTGAAGAGATTAGAGAATCACAACTTTTGAAAAAGCAGCTCAGTCTAGAAAAGTATTTCAAACTTACAGGAAATCTGCAAGGGTTATACCGCGACTCATCCGTAGCCACGCCCCTTAGGCCTGTCAATCACTGCTTTGGCGAACCTCTGTGTGGTTGTCTAGCCCCCTACCCATTCGTCCACCTACCTTTAACTGTATGTGAGTATGTTAACTATTGCTGAGCCAGATGGAAATAGGTAGGCTGCATTCGTTATGCCCTTTGTCCTTAAATAGTCAGCCTATGTCTGCATGAATCTCCTTTTCAGAACCACAGTACAGTTTGAGTCTTGGGAACCGTAACATCGCTTTCTAGGATAATGCACAATCGCCGTTCACGGTGGTCCTGATCTTCCTAATGGCTGTCTCCTCCCTAATCTAGGCTCTAAGTCAAGATTATTCTTTCTATTTTACTGGCTGGCTCCTCTCATTCAATCTGGGAAAGTTTCAGAGATCCATTGTCTTGTGTTTTATGACTGTCTTGACTGTTGGCTGTCTTGACAAACGTAAGCCGGGTGTTTCCTAAAAGGTCTTCAATTTGGATTTAACCAGTGTTTCCATGCGCTGTGAATGTTTTTTTTTTTTTAAGCAGAATTTCAGCATGGCCAATATGTCCTCAAAGTATTACATTAGAAAACACAAAGCCATCAATCATTTCTTCATAGAAGGTTGGTCCTCAGCGTTTCCGTGGCGACAGTGGTGACCAGCCCTTCTGCTGTAAGCCAGTATTGTTCCTTCTGCTACATCATCCGTGGAGGAGATTCACTGAGATGTGCATCCATGAATGGGTCTCATCCTGACCAGTTAGTACTATGATGTTGGGAAATGTGGGTTTGCAAACCGATTTAGTCTGTTGGCTTTCTACTTTAAGGAACAATGTTTCCCCATGTCTTTATTTATTTAGCTGCTGCAACACGAACTAATGAAAAATGTTTCTTCTGTTGTAATCTGTCGTGATTGTTATTCATTCTGACGCCCAGGTGGTCTCAGACTTGGACAACTGAATCCCTTCTGGGTGTTTCTTGTATTCTGGAACTATAATCCCAATAATGGACTGCACTTTATTTAAAAAATGGGATATTCTTGAGCTTTGACCCTGCCCCTCCATTGGCTCAGATATTTCTCCAAGTCCTAGTTGGCTGTGGTGAGAAAGGGTGTGCAGAGAGTAAGATCTGTGCTCATGGTTCCTGGGGTGTCACGACTACGCCAGTGGACAGAGCCAAGAGGAGCCGCTAACACCAGGATTCAGTTTCCCTTTCCTCGTTCATATTTATGTCTCTTTCTTAGAGGATCCTGAATCCTCTAACACATAAAAACATTTGCTTTTGTGCTAAGTTCCATAATAACAATGTACAAAATAATTCCAGAATTGCTATGCCATGTACTCCAACGCCAGAACTATTGTATATTAACCCAATCCCAGTTGCTGGAACAGAATGCCTGAGGCTGGATATTTTCTTTTAAAAGAGTAATTTAGTTCACAGTTACGGAGATTTGAGAGCACAGTGCTAGAACATCTGCTTGGCTCTGGTGAGGCCTGATGGCTACACCCACAGCATGGCGGATGTGATCATGGGAGCACTTAGGAGATACAGAGAACACATGGAAGGACGGGAAGCCAGAGAGAGAGTCAGGGGCGAGGCTTACTCTTTTTATGCAATTCGCTCTCCTGGGAACAAACCCACTCTTCAAGAAAAGCAACAATCCCTCCTGAGGGTGATTTCTTCCATGACTTAATCACCATGCACGGTGCCTCCTCTCCTCTCCTCTCCTGAACGCCAACCACCACAAGAAGACTAAATTTCCAACACGTGAACCTTTGGGAGGCACCGTCAACTCACACCCAACCCATGTGTTCATTAAGTCTCTGAGCCAGGGTGCTCAGCAAGGCTGAGGCCTAGCTTGAGCTAGTCAGACCCTGTCTTAAAGAAAACAAGGGATGAGGATACAGCTCAGAGGTAGAGCATCCTAGCATGACCAAAGCCCTGGGTTCTGTCTCCATCAATATAAAAGAAGTAAAAATAAACAAAGGATTTGGTTGTAAACCTTTTTCTTTTTCACATGCTTTAAAAATCATTCAACATTTATTCTACTGAGTATTCATTAGACACTAAATAATAAAGCAATATTATTACTGTTATTATTGTTTACAACATGGTAAAACATAATTTTGCAAAAAATAGTGATTAATAACTTTTTTCAGGTTAAGAGTGACATAAGACGTTAAGATGTTGACAAATGTGTATGTTTAAAAAGGTGTTATACTATTTAAATATTTGCGAGGAATTAATGGTTTGCACTGATCTCTCTATACCAAGGGCATAAAGTAGTATATTCAAGATTAACTGTACTTGTCTCTAATTTTTTTTCCTCGATGTGATTACATTATTCTTTTCAAACTCACTGGCTCCTTTTTAAATTCGACTTTCCTCAGCATTCACATGTGTGTTTACAAATAACCAAATTATTAGAACATTTCTAAAACTCAAAATTAGATGAACTATTATGAGCTGAGAAGTCTGACTTCACCCTGTATCTCCCTTTCCACCTCTCCTGTGTTGGTAAGCTTCTAATTATCCCTCCCGGGTCTCTTTTAAAAAAGACACATCCGCACACCACAGACATGTTGGCCCTACGCGTTATAGGTCAGGGTTGGAGTGTTGAGAGCGGCCAATCTGGACAGAGCTATGAGCCTCAAAAGGCAAGGAAAAATACACAGAGAAGGGACAGACCAGACACAAGCTTCATATGACAGAAGGTTTCATTGAATGACAATCAGGGATTGTCGTCATCATCGTCATCATTGTCTAATGACCACTCATTCCCCTCTTGCTTGGGTATCAAGATGACATAATGGGAAGTAAAGGGGGGGGGCTGTGCCATCAGAATTACTGTCTAATTGAGTTACTGGGCAAGTTGGTTATGTCGCTGTGAAGAACACATAGGGGCATCTACCTAGTCAGTTGTTTGAGAAATCAAAAGTGCTTACCAAAGCCCTTGCTATACTTTACGTGTTAGTTCTATTTAAACACAGGACACCCAGCTACATTTTAATTTCAGGTGAGCAAATTCTTTATACCATAAATATGTGCAACCTTTGAAACTTGCACAATATTATCTAAAACCTACAAACTGATTTTGCTGTTTTTCTGAAATCCAGAGATCAGAAAGGTTTGGGTTTCGAATACCGCCTTTCTGCCTCTTAATTTTTCCCTTACGAAACTGCGTGGGGACTTAGCTGTTTGGAGAAAACTGTTGTAAAGTATTGTCTGTTCGTTGCCCTGAGATCAGCAGTGAACCCTGTGAGTGACTTGTGGAGAAAGGACTGGAATGGCTAACTGCGTACCCAGAGCAGCAGACTCTCCTTTTGCCAATAGCTTCAATCTCCCCACCACTGCTGGCCAGAACTGCTAATGAGCGCTAAAATCGACCGGTCTCACCTCTCCTCCTAGCAAGGGCTCACCTCTAGGGGAAGTGCTAATGAGCCCTGATACAGCATCAGCAGGAGATTAAGGAGGAGAAGGAAGAGTCCCGAATTATCCACTCACTGTCACCGAATATTCTAGAATCAGTAACTAAACCACACCTGCCATCCTCTCTCCGCCTTCTGCTGCTCGGACAGAAGTCTCCAGAATCTGCTTTTTTTGTGTCAGGTTCTGTGTTGTCAATCCTCCTGCCTTCCATAGGCTCAGACCAGAAAAGTGCCTCACGTTGATTTGCCCAGTGTGGGAAGGAAGGAGACTCTTTCACCAGAGTCCCTCTCCTTGCCAGTCCCTCCTCTGTCGTTCTTCTTTCTCTTCCCCAGCAGACTGGATAATGGCTACTTGAGAAACGTGGAGCATATTGGAATACTTAAAGTAACAGGACTAGAAACATGAAGGTTGGAAAGTCTCCTAAGAGAGGGCAAACTCGAGCTTCTTTACATCTATCTGTGCTGGTGCACGTGCTTGTTTGTGCGTGCGTGCGTGTGTGCATGTGTGTGTGTGTGTGTGTGCACGTGTGCTTGTGTGTGTGTGTCTGTATGGGTGTGTGTGAGTGTCCGAGTATGTGTGTGAACATGATGTCTGTGCCTGTGTGTGTGTGTCTGTGTGTGTGTGTGTGTGCAAGTGTACGTGTGTGTACACTTTGAAAAAGATGTGGTAGTACATGAGCCAGGCTGTGACATGTTTCCCACAGGCTGACAGGATGGGGAAGAAGTAGGGACACACTGGTGTGTGGCAGCTCCCCCTCCCATTTGAAATACATAGAATAAAGAACTTATATTAAAAATATAATAAAGAGACAGGGGGCTAAACGATCTTGGATTTCCTTGTTGGGCAGCAGCTTTTCACATCCTGTAAACCATTCTTGTTACAGGGGGATGAATCATTCCTTGTCTTCTGAGAGTTAAACCACAAAGTTTGCCCTTTTCTAGGTAAAAGGAAAGAATGGCTTTCAAGAGAAAATTGAGTATATCATAACACCCTAAGCTCTCAGCTATCTAGAAAGGGATTATTGGAGAAAAAAACCATTTAAAGGTCCTCTTGCCCGTGGCTTCTCATACCTGGAAGATATAGCCCCAGGACATACAATAAACTCCTCTCTGAATGAAGGTGTTTCACCCCCAGGCACATCTTCCCTGGCCTGCCGCATCGTAGTCCAAATGGCAGTCTTTCCTATGGGTGCCATTGAATTCTTCACAAAGACAACAACATTCAGAGAAGGAAATTTCGTAATTAAAATTTTTATAATTGAGGACAGCACTCATAAATGTTATGTTGGATGAGGTGTCCAGTAATAAGAACAAATAAAGCAGAAAAGAACAAAATCTGCTCTGATAGCTGGCTGCGTGGCTCAAGAGAGTTCTTGGTGAGACTGTAGCGCTTGGAGTAAAACGGCAGCGTCAGCTGTGTGAGGGAGCAGCCCTGCCTCCCCACACTCTACCACATGAGTCTTACCATGGATGTTAACATGACAGATGCTGAGGAGAGAGAAAGGGGGGACCCCAACAGAGCAGCTATCCACACAGTATGTAGCAGGATTGGTGTGACGGAAAATGCTCTCAGAGAACAAGGACAAGGCAAGTGCACACTGGACCTATAAGAATCATCAGGAGCCCGCATCACGGACGGTTAGAAACCTCTTTCCCTCTGCTGGTTGTATCTCTTTCTGTGCATAGGGATGAAAGGCTCCGAGGCCCCTCAGGGCATCTCATTCATGTCCTAAGATTTTTCTCTTGGCCTGGCTTGCCAACCCTCAACCTCCACGTCTCGTCAGTCACTCTAAGTTGGCATATGGCCGTTGCATCCTGCACAATGTGTGCTCTGTCAACCTTTTAGATTTAAGGGTGTAGACAGAGTCCTTTCATTTCCAGGAAGGCCCCCATGTGATTTCTTTGATATATATTTCCTGGGATGAATTACGAGATGTGGTATATTCGAACTTATCATTCCTTTTCCAACTCCCCCCCCCCCCCCCCGCAAAGTATATTTTCGCTCCTGGTAACCTTCCTGGCCTGACATCACATGTAGAGTGAGTCATTTTCTCTCACTTAAATGCGGCTGACGCTAAAATTGTGCTATCGATTTCTGGTGCTCCTTTCGAGTTCCTTGTTGGCTGTTTGTAGAAGTTGGTTTGACTAATGTCACCCTGAATATGTAATGCTGCGCTCTCACTGTCTTTGTCTCCCTTAATCTTATTTACCGTCTTTTATCGGAGTCATCTACGTCAAAATGTTTTTTTTTTAAGACTTCAAAACATGGAGGTTTTTTCCCCCATCCTAAAATAGTTCCAAACATCCCCCTTCTGTCTAGTCCTTTTGGCTTATCATAGAACACATTCATGTAATATGACAGAAAACCAAATTTGATAGCATGTCCTGAGCACTAGAAGACCTCGGGAAAAGTCCTGGCTCCATTATTAAGGGGGTGGAGGGGTCATCGTGTTTCCATGAGCCTCAGTTTCCTCAGTTGTAACTCAGGCTCCTTGTGTTGGTCCCCCTGGGTTCTGAAGCTCCGGTGACAGCACAGAAGTAGCAGCAGGGTTTGCGGACATTACCGTGGCTCGTTTCTCTTTACCTAGAAACTTCCTGGCTAAGGATGGGATCACTCACGGGAGTCAAGAGACATGGCAAGGGCTATGGTGGCCTTGCCCTCACGCATCACAAAGCCCAAAACTGCTGTTTTCGAAACCATATCCTCCAACTACGTCTTGGGTCAACATGACCTTGTCTGCCTTCGCTTTACTAGTACTTACAACAACATTCCTCAAATATTTTTGCTTCTGGGAAGAAAAAAGCAAAACAAAACAACCAGAAAATTCAATAGTCATACACATGAGTATGTCGGTTGGAGAAGAGGGTGTGGAAACGAGTCTATAACACTGCTTATTATACTCTCTAAGACAGAACATTAAAGAACATTAAAGACTCCGTTCAGTAAAGAGACCGTCAAATTCACGCCTTCCCCTTCCCAGGGATGAAGGTGGTACCCATTCGTTAAGAGAAAAATCTTTAGGGCTCTGCCTTCTTGGCTGTCTCAACGCAAGGCTGAAATACAAAGATTTTACTTCCTAACAGGTAGTTTTCCCAACAGAAGGAGATTCACTTGTCTGCCTGAAATGTTAAGAGCCCTTTTGACTGTGTCGGTTGGAGCTCCTGGCTCCAGGGGCCAACCCCTCCAAGGTACCATAGCTGAACCACAGGGATTTGAGCTGAAAGGATTTGCTTGCCCTCTCTTCCATATAGCCCATCATTCAGTCTTTGCTCTGGCCCCCTGGCTTCCTGCAAATCTCACTAAGAGCCTCCCAGACAAATGTCACCCTTTCTCCTCTTCCCTTTTAGGGGTGGGGGATTCAGAAGAGGAATGGGGGTGTTCAGGAAGGGTTGATGTCAGGCTAACATCCGTGGTTCCACTTTCTTGGCTCCCTGGAGACTACAATAAAGATGTCTGTCCACCTGCCCCCTCTCAGGTGGACTTTCAGCTGGACTCTCAGCTGGACTCCCAGCTGGACTCCCAGCTGGAATCCCAGCTGGACTTTCAGCTGGATTCTCAGCTGGACCCTCAGCTGGACTCTCAGCTGGACCCTCAGATGGACTCTCAGACGGACTCCCAGCTGGATTCTCAGCTGGATTCTCAGGTGGACTCTCAGCTGGACTCTCAGGTGGACTCTCAGCTTGATTCTCAGCTGGACTCTCAGCTGGACTCTCAGCTGGATTCTCAGCTGGACTCTCAGGTGGACTCTCAGCTGGATTCTCAGGTGGACTCTCAGCTGGACTCTCAGGTGGACTCTCAGGTGGACTTTCAGCTGGGTTCTCAGCTGGATTCTCAGCTGGATTCTCAGCTGGACTCTCAGCTTGATTCTCAGCTGGACTCTCAGCTGGACTCTCAGCTGGATTCTCAGCTGGATTCTCAGGTGGACTCTCAGCTGGATTCTCAGCTGGACTCTCAGCTGGACTCTCAGGTGGACTCTCAGCTGGACTTTCAGCTGGGTTCTCAGCTGGATTCTCAGCTGGATTCTCAGCTGGACTCTCAGCTTGATTCTCAGCTGGACTCTCAGCTGGACTCTCAGCTGGATTCTCAGCTGGACTCTCAGCTGGATTCTCAGGTGGACTCTCAGCTGGATTCTCAGCTGGACTCTCAGCTGGACTCTCAGGTGGACTCTCAGCTGGACTTTCAGCTGGGTTCTCAGCTGGATTCTCAGCTGGACTCTCAGCTTGATTCTCAGCTGGACTCTCAGCTTGATTCTCAGCTGGACTCTCAGCTGGACTCTCAGCTGGATTCTCAGCTGGACTCTCAGCTGGATTCTCAGCTGGATTCTCAGATGGACTCTCAGCTGGACTCTCAGCTGGACTCTCAGCTGGACTCACTGGTCTATGATGGAAATGGATAGAAACTGGTCGTGGGCTTTCACTCCCAAGAAGTATGATAGTTCCACACAGGGGAGTCTCAGTTTTGGGGAAATCAAAGAAAGCAGCCCTTCTTGTCCCTCTCTCCTGGACTGTAGGCTTCATGGGGGTGAGATTTTTTTTTTTAATCCACCATTTTGTTTATAACGCTAAGTACGGGCACACACGAAGCCTCCGTGCTGCCTGAGAGAATGCGCACTTGCCGAAGGCCACTTTTGCAGCCAGTCTCGTTCATGTCAGTCAGATAGGATGAACTTGCATGTTCCAAATGAGAAAGCTCACCTGATGAGTGGGAATGCTGGGAAAAGATGGTAGGAAGGACGAGAGGAGAGGAAGGCAAAGGTTTTGAGGGCAGAGTGTGTCTGGCAGTGGTGGTAATGTGGGAGGAGAGAGGCTGGCAAATCGTCCTGGAAGAGCTGAGCAGGAGCTGAGCAAGGGCTCAGTGAAGCATACAAACTTGAAAGGCCTCTCACCTCCCTTGTAGTAACATCCCCAGACAGTCTCTGGCCTTGTACACTGTCTTTGCACAATGAGGATGGCTGGGATTTTGACCCACGTTGGCTGCCGGGGGAAGCCTGGGTATAGGGCTGGAAGCTCAGGGACAATATGTCTGCATTGACTGTACTGTCGTATCTCTTTCCAGTCCCTCTCCAAGGTCCAAGCTCCCAGCTTCCTATGAGGCCATTAAGACGAATGAATGTTCCCTCTGCACAGCACTTGTTACTCTCGGCCCCCGGCATTCTCCCCAGCTGCGGCCACGCAAGGATGCGCACAATTAAAGCCTCTCCATCCAGCACAAATGCACCCAGGGGCGGGAGCAGACTGTTTTTATGAGAACTAAACAATACTGAATTTCTTCTGCACATCAGAAAGGGGCGAAGCCCAGAGAGGCGACGTTTTTTGAGAGAAACGAGGAGGATGTGTGCAGGTACTGTCCCTGGGAAAGCGGCAGAGGTGCTGAGAACCAGACATCGTGGAGCCATTCACTCCCTTCAATGGTGCGGGTTCTGGAAGCCCCCGTCCAACCGCAGTATGCCTGTGCACAGGCTCATCAGAGCATTGCCCACTGAGTTGTATGAGTTAGAAGTCCTGGAGAAAACAATGCCCTGAACACTGTAGTTACTCACAAACCATCAAAATGTTAACGAGAGGCAGGACATGTTACTCTCTCTTCCTTGCTTTCTCAAAACTTTTTAAGATTTCACTTTCCTTTTTTCCTGAAGTTGTCTTGTACATAGCCCAGGACAGTCTCAATCAGAGATCCCTCAAATCTCTGAGATTCGGAACTGAAAGGTGTGTGAAATTTTTTCCTATTTATTTATTTAGACAGATTGTCTCTGGGTAGCCCAGGCTGGCCTGAAACTCACAATCCTCCTGCTCAGTCCTCTGACTGTTGGGATTATAGGTATGCATGACCATACTGGTCTAAACACTGCTTTCTTAGAGCAGTTTTAGTTTTGCAGAAATTACAGAGGGCTCATTTGCCCCTGTCTCATAGGGTAACCCCTGTCACTGGCATCTTGCTTGAGTATGTTGTGTTGGTTATGCCTTGGTAATCTGTACTGAGCTATTACTGTTAAGGGTATATTACTGTAACACTCGGTATATGTGATATATTTATTATTAAATTTGTTAATGTCAAGCTCCACATTAGGGTTCACTCTTTGTCTTGTACATGTATTGCGAAAACTATGTGATGACATATGTTTATTGAAACTGTACTCCACAATGTAGTTTCACTGTCTAACCATTCCCCATGATTCTCTGCTTCAACCTCTCACTTTTTTTTTTAATCCTTGCAAACATTGATTTTAAAAACACAAAAGCTTTCTCAGTAGAAAGCTGAATAATGCCTCTTCTGGCTTCCTGCAAGATGGTAAGAGATAAATGGGGCACTTGTGAAGGGTGGCTTTTTGTCAAATTGACACAAACTAGAGCCACCTCAGAAAATTTCAGTTGAGGAACTGGCTGAATCAGGATGGCCTGTGGGTATGTCTGTGAGGCATTCTCTTGGCTAACGATTGATGTGGCATGGTCTCGCCTATTGTGTGTGTGCATTGCTAGCCCGGGCAGGTGGTCCTAGGCTATGTAAGAAAGCAAGAAGCGTTCCTTCATGACCTCTGCTTCAGTTCCTGTCTCCAGGCTCCTGCCTTGGGTTCCTGCTCTGACTTCTCTCAATGTAAGCCCTTCTCATAATGTAAGCCGAAATAAAACCTTTCCTTCCCCAAGTTGGTTTTGCAAAGTGTTGTATCACAGCAATTAAAAGCAAACCGGGGTGGTGTTCACAGTTTGTCGCTGTGGTGAGCGGGTCTCTCCAAGAAGAAAATTCTCCATGCTGAACAACACTGGAGTAAAAAGGGCCCCAGTGACCAGGACCTGCAGGACAGATCCATTATTTGGAGTGATTGTATTCTGTTCCTCACAGAAGAGCAAGTCAACTTTGAGCATTTAATCTGTAACAAGTGCACCTGTCATCCAGAGCCTCTAGTTTCTCGTATCTCTTCCCAGGCCATATATATGATAAGGAAGGAGGGGAAAAGCCTTGGGGGATTCTTGAAGGAGTAATTCCTCTGTCTTTCACATCTTCAGGTTCCTGAGGTAGAGTTAACTTAGAACCAGAAAGTCAAGGGGTTTTAAATAGGATGAGGTTGAAGTTTTCACTCAAGATAGAGTTAGTCTTGTAATATCTCAGGAGTCTATTTAGTAAGGGGGTGAAATGTAGTCCTATGAGGAATGGAAAGAATTTAAGGTTGGCTTATAACTAATCAACAATGTATACATAAACCAGGCCATGAACTGTCATCAGGGAGACGCCCTGCTGTGGTTGAAAGCTTACGTTCCCTCCGTGAAACATAAACTGTGATGTTACAGTGTTAGGGGGACTTACTGGGATTCCCAGCCTCCTGCTTCCCACCATATTAATACACAGCAATGTGTCACCTTTCTGGGAAGCAGAGAGCAGTGTCATTACCTTGTCTCAAACGTCCTTGCATCTAGAAGTATGACAAAGCTGTATCTGTTCTCTTTCAATCACCCAGTCTTGGGTATCCTGTAGTCCTAGCACAAATAGTCTATTACAGAATCAAGGTGTTGGCAGGGTTGTGGTTCCTCTGAAACCCTAGGGAAAGATCTCTCCTTTCCATTTGTTATAGTCTGAGCACATCGTATCTGCAGTGAACTTATGTTTTGAACATCTGGTCACGGGCTATGGTGCTATATACCTTGCTGATGTAAACAGAACTCTGAAGGTAGGCTTTTGAGGTTATACACACTTCTGGTTCTGGGGTATTCTCTCTGCCTCCTGGCCCATGCTCTGATGAAGACACCATTCCCACTGCCATGGAGGGAGCCCACCTCACGCCCTCTTCACCACAGTATGCTGAAATCTCTTACACTGTGACCTTAAGTAAACTTTCTTAAGTTGTTTCTAATATACCTCTCCCAGCTTATGGTAATCCTGAACCCCTTGACTGACTCTGTCTCCAGCTTGGTAAAGGGAAAAAGGTCCTTGTCCATATGAGCACTGAAGAAGCCAAGAGAAGACGTTTGGCTGTTCTCCCAGAGTGGTTGGGAAAATGTAGTTTACACCCAGTGGTCCTTTGCTACCTGTCATATAACCCAGAGTATTATGTGTATTTATCTCAGACTTTTCCTCACCTAAAATTGTGACCATTGCTTCTAGGGCAGGAGACCCACCTTTATGAGTGATTTCACCTCTTTTTTATACAACCTAAGTGACTTCTATGTTATCGTAGGGACAGGCCAATCCTGACACTGCCTCAGTCACTCTCCCTAGAGCTCTGTCTTGAGCATTGCTTCCAAGTCAATAGAACCCATCTTTACTGAAGAAGTCATATGTGCTTTGTAAATAACTTCATTGTGCATATGCCTTAAGCTTCGTTACTCATGGTACTGAGCTTATTATCAACCCTCCCCCAATTGTGCTATGCTTAAATATGGCAAAAATAAATGGGCTGGCATCAGACTCTTGAAGTTTCGGCTCAGTACTGATATCTAAGTCAGGCTGAACCAAGCTTTACTCTTGTCTCTTTGTGAGGTGCTACCCTTTTGTCCAGAAAGCCTGCAGGGAGTCCCCAAACACACACACACACACACACACACACACACACACACACATACACACACACACTCACACACACTCACACACACACTCACACACACTCACACACACTCACACACACTCACACACACTCACTCTCACACACATATACACACTCAATCACACACACACTCACACACACTCACTCACACACACATATACACACACACTCACACACACTCACACACACACACTCTCACACATACACTCTCACACACACTCACACACACACTCACTCTCACACACATATACACACTCACTCACACACACACTCACACACACTCACTCACACACACATATACACACTCACTCACACACACACTCACACACACTCACACACACTCACTCACACACACACTCACATACACTCACACATACTCACACACACACACACACACATACACACACACACTCACACACACTCACACACACACTCACACACACTCACACACACTCACACACACTCACACACACTCACTCTCACACACATATACACACTCAATCACACACACACTCACACACACTCACTCACACACACATATACACACACACTCACACACACTCACACACACACACTCTCACACATACACTCTCACACACACTCACACACACACTCACTCTCACACACATATACACACTCACTCACACACACACTCACACACACTCACTCACACACACATATACACACTCACTCACACACACACTCACACACACTCACACACACTCACTCACACACACACACTCACATACACTCACACATACTCACACATACTCACACACATATACTCACACACACACACACTCACACACACTCACACACACTCACACACTCACACACTCACACACACTCTCACACATACACTCTCACACACACACTCACACACACACTCACTCACACACACATATACACACTCACTCACACACACTCACACACACACTCACACACACACTCACTCACACACACACTCACACACTCACACATACTCACACACACTCACACACATATACTCACACACACACACACACACACACACACTCACCTACCTACCTTCATCTAGAATCCCATCTGTCCAGATTTCTTCCTGTTGTAAGGACCCCTGTCATGATGGATTAAGATCTACCCCACTGACCTCATATTAACCTGGCTAAACCTACAACAATCCTCGTTCCAATTAAAGTCATGTTCCCAGGTATAGGGGGTTAGGATCTCAGTCTTGCCATTGGCAGGAGTAGACAACCATTTACCTGGTCAATAATGGTTTCCACAGTGGCTGGCTTCTAACCAGCTAGCGTATGCTGCCGTGTCAGGGTCTTCTTCAGGGAAAGTCTCGGCATTCAATCCTCCACCTCATCTTTCTATGATGTCCCTGATCCTCTGTTCTCATGGAGTGTAGAGGGCACCCAGCTCTGACATAGAATCCTCGTCTAGCATGGGCATGACCCATGAATCCAAACACCAGGACTGTAAAGATTTGAGAAAAGCAGAGAGGATGGAGACCACTCATAGGTAATGTCAGCTCATGCACACTGAATGCATTTTGGGTCTGATACTTGGACCTTTACACACACACCCATTTAACAAAACTTTCATAATCACGAATCAGGTGGGTGAGTATGGAAATCCAGACAAGAGACTGGATGTTTGCTTTAAATGGCATCCTGGCTAGATTTTATCAGCTTGACACAAGCTGGGGTCATCTGAGAAGAGGGAGCCTCAATTAAGTGACTCCATCAAATTGGCCAGTAGACAAATCTGTGTCAGGGAGGGAGACATTCCACTGAGGGCAGTACCACTCCTGGGCTGGTGGTCCTGGGTTGTATCAGAAAGCAGGCGGAAAAAGCCATGGGGAGCAAACCATGTGATGGCCATCTTGGTTGCCAACTTGACTCAGAATGGACTACAATCCAGAAATGGAGGGCACGCCTGTGAGAGATTTTCTTTTTCATTCGAGTGGGTGAATCCACTTCTGTTCCAGACCTTTGAGGTAGGAAGACACGTTCCTTTGATCTGGACCTTGAAGTGGGAAGATATATACCTTTGAGCCAAATCTTAAGGTTGGAAGACATGAGCCTTTCATTCCAATCTTGGGGCAGAAAGACACATCTTTAATCAAAAGCAGGAAGACATACTTTTGATCTGGGCCACCGCACCTCCTGTTGGAATTCTACAGAAGGACAGGGTAGGGGGAAACATTTGCTCTTTGCCTGCTTGCCTTTACCTTGCTAGCAAACCCCTTCCTTCACTAGCATTGAGCCAACTTCTTCAAAATTCCAGTGTGTACAGAAAACCAGCCGAGACATCCAGCCTTGTGGGACTGAGCAACTGCTAGAGTCTTGCACTTTCCATTCACAGGTTACCCTTGTTGGATTAGCTTGATGCAGCCTATAAATCATTCCAATGAATCCCCATCAGAGAGATAGAGAGAGAGAGAGAGAGAGAGAGAGAGAGAGAGAGAGAGAGAGAGAGAGAGGGATTCATTCGATAAGTTCTGTGATTCTAAAGAACCCAGACTCACACACTCCTCCATAGCTTCTGTTTCGGTTCCTGCCTCCAGGTTCCTGCTTGATGTTCCTGCCTTGACTTCTCTTCACGGCAGGCTACAACTGTAAACTGAAATAAACCCTTTCCTTATCAAGTTACTTTTGGTCAGGGCATCTGTGACAACAATAGGAACCTAAGACAGATGTGTGTGCGTTTAAAAGAAGAGGCCTAGTTCCCCATGATGTAGAGTCATTGCTGATACTCTCCCTCTGGCTTCAGAATTCTTCTCTCTATCCTTCTCCAATGTATGTAAATCATCATAACTAATAATAATCTTACAACTGAAGAGTTTTTAAAAGCTCTTTTTTTAAAAAAAAGTTTGACAATTTGTGCAAATACATGACACACTGTTTGCTCTCCCCTCTCCCTCCATCCCAACCCTCCTAAGCGCCTTGCAGTCCTGTTTCTACACCATTTCTTTTTGGGTCTGTTTTGTGGTTCGGCTGTGTAACCACTGGATTCGTAGGGCTGCCGGTGGGTACACAGTGAAGACGGTGGTTCTTTCTGTCCCTGAATCTATTAACAGAAAATACTTCAGCAGTGAGGAGTGAGGTCCTAGAGCCCCTCCTTAAGCCATGCTTGGCTGCTCGTGGGTCCATTCTTGTACCAACCCAGTGTAGGTATCCAAGGGTGCTGGGATTTAATAGTTACAGCGATTGTGTCTTGCTTAGAACATACATTTTCAGCCCTTATCCCTACAGTCTGTCTTGCTCTTACATTTTCCTGCTTCTTTTGTAGCATCCCATGAGCACCAGCAGAAATGGCAAAAATATCTTGTTTAGGGAGGAGCAACCATATGTCACCCGTCCTCAGCACCATATGCAAATGTAACTTCCTGCATTCACCACCATTCACTAGAAGGGGAACTTTCTGATTAAGGCTGAGCAGAGCATCTGTCTATAGGTATAAATGTACACATTTAAAAGGTAACTTGTTGCAATTAGGCTTACTATAGTATTCACTTCCCCTAGGGACTATGTCTCCCCTGCCAAGAGTTTTTGACAAGGTTTACAGTAACAGGCCTGGATTTCATTCCCATGGAGCAGGCCTCGAACTAATCAGAGAACAATTGATTATTACCGTAACAGTAGTGCCACTGTTGGACCAATGGGCGCATCTTGCCTGGTAAGTTGGTCTCCCAGTTCATAGAGTTTGCAGCTGCTAAAACTGTTGATGTCTTTTCTGCCCAGTGGCCTGTGAAGCACTTTCTGGAACTATAAATGCTAGCTGGCAAGAAGAAAGCTTTTGTTCACAGAGATACCTTCTTGACAACAGCTCTGAAGGTTCTAGGATGATTGAGGAACAAAAAGAATGGTCTTCTGTACCAGAGACCGTTCTCTTGTTCTAAGCATGCAGCTTTTGAAGGGATGGTCACAAAGCATGGAGGAGAAAGGGGATTCCATCTAACCAGCCATATCAGCCAGGTCAGTGGCAGTCAGTGGAGTGACAGAACTAGATCATACCATGTTTTCACATGAGAGATATGTGGACATCAAGAGAGAGACTGTTTTCCACCTCCTGTGGAAGGTAGAAAGCGAGTGGACAGACCGACCAGCGGGCCAGTTGCACCAATTTTCAAAGCCATTTCTGCCATTAAGACGTGAGGAGTGCGGTGGTGGTGGGGTGCCATTCAGAGCAGCTTAAATCTGTGTTTGTGGGGTTACAGCTACTTATATTTGGTTCAGAACACATTGTTTTCCTAAGGCAGAGTCTGTATTTCATTTCTCCGATCTTTAAACGTTTCCCTCCACCACCCGAGGACCACCATCTTACCCTCCCTGGTAGGGGAGGGATGGTAGAAAGTTTTTACTGTGCCTGCGGTCTCTCAAGTGCCTTGAAGCTCCAAGGTGAACGTTGGAGCAGAATCTTCTGAACCCCTTCAGCATACACCACATTCCGCTCCAATGCTTAGTCAATAATACAACTGTTTTGTTTCTTGCTGGCAGAAGACTTTGTTTTTTATAACCTGACACTTCTCAATAAAACTTCACTGAGTACCTGGCTGTACTGGGGACTGTCTCCCTGCTCACCACAGCACATCTGAACAGGGACGACTGCCTTTTTATGCAGGGCTCTGGCAGCTTCCAGAGCACAGTCTATGCCCTGCAAGGCTGGCCACTTTCTCTGTCCACTTTCTCTCGGTGCTGTTCCGTCCACTTCACCCACATCATAATTATGCTTTAAAACTGGCTTAAAGATTTCTGCTCAGTAAATTCAAATCAATGTTTATTAAAATTCTAGCTTCATTTACAAATATGATCTTACGTAATCTTCAACCACAGTCTCATGATGTAGACTCTACGTGTCTCACCGTTTTACGACATGGTAACTAATAAGAAGGGATTAAATAATTGTCGATGTTAATAAAGGTGAGGGAGCTGATTCAATAGCCTAGAGCCCTCTTCCGTCAGCCTCTGACAGGTCAGTCAGGTGTAATCATAAAGGTAATAAGAGAGCCAGGGGACCTCCTAGGGGAGGTGACCCCCAGGACGCAGGACAAATGGGAAAAAGAGTGAGGGGATCTCTGTGGTTAGTTTTTTTCCCCCAGCCCAGGTCTCTAGAATCCTTCCCCAGGGATCATAACTAAGATGCATTCCGTGCTGGGGAAAGGCATAGTGGACTTTGTAAGCATGAGAATTTGGATCCCCCAAGCCATGTAAAAGCTGGATGTGGTGGTGCATATCTGTAACTAGGAGGCAGAGACAGGTAGGTCCCTGAAACTCACTGGCTGGCCAGGCTGGTCAAGAGAGCAAGCCCCAGGTTCAGTGAGAGCCCTTGTTTCAAAAAAAAAAAAATTTAAAAAAAACAATGATGAGGACATTCAGACATTGACCTCTGATCTCCACATATGCATATACCAGTGAGAACATATGCACACACACACACACACACTTGGTCAAGATGGAGAAAGCTGGGAGAACAGCTAGGACTTGCTCCCAAGATGGCAAGGAATATTGGCTGCTTGGACACTGGCCCAAGAATCATCAGCCGTAATCGATGCTGGCATTGATCTGTCTCATGCTAGATATCCAGGGCTCCCATAGGAACCTGGAAAGCGCCAATCAATAAAATCAATATTTTAGATATAACAAGGACCCCATTATTTGTCAGGTAAAAACAGAGCATCTTTTATTATTATTATTTTCAGAATATGATACTTTTTTAAAGCCCTGAACAATTGCTAGTAAAAGCCTGTGAGATCGTTCGTTATGACAAGGGCAGTGTCGACTAAGGACCCCAGCCAGACCTCTGAGCATGAGGGATGGAAACCAGGGGAACAGACGCATTCCACAACAGCCTGCGCTCTAGGTGGGGTCCCCAAACTTGGCTCTATGTGAACCTTTGCCTTGTAATTCTTCATGGAAACTTCTACAGCCAAGAGCCAATTTTACTTACTCATTTTTCCAAGCAGAAAAAATTTTTTTCTTTTTTTCGGAGCTGGGGACTGAACCCAGGGCCTTGCACTTGCTAGGCAAGCGCTCTACCACTGAGCTAAATCCCCAGCCCTGCTCAAGCAGAAAATTTTAATTGAATGAATTCGATTTTAGGAAATTGAGTCTGACAAAGATCCCTCTACACCAAGAATAATGAAGTATCTCTGACCAGAATAAGCAAGAAATTTCTTTTTCACAGTTCAGGACCCTAGAAGTTCAGATCCAGAGTATCTGGAGGTTTCGTAGGTGAGATTTCTCTCGAGGCCTCTGTCCTTCTCTTGCAGGTGGCCCCGCCTCGCCAATATTCATGATGTATTTTCCCTCCTCTTCTTACATCACTCAGACTAGAGCAGAGCCCATCCGAGGTCTCTAATCTTAATTACCCCTCGGAAGGCTTCGTCTCCAGTAATGAAGTTAAGACTTCAATATGTGCTTGACCACAACTCAGCCTATAACACACACACATCTTCATGTTCTGATATGCACTTTACCCAAACTCTTAGCATCGTATCATAATTTCTATTTTGCAAATTAAAAAAAAATACGTTTTCTATGCTGGGTCTGGGAGTTGTCTCCATGTTCAGAGTGTGTGTTGCTCTTGCAGAGGACCTGAGTACACTTCTCAGAACCCCAGTGTGGTTGCTCAGTCCTCTGTAACACCAGCTCCAGGAGATCTAACACCTTCATCTGGTTTTCTTGAGCACAGCACTAATATGTATCCCACTACCACACACACACACACACACACACACACACACACACACACACACTTACATATACAAATAATTCTAAAAATATATGTTTTAAATTGTTGACTATGCTAGTCAGTCATGGAACCATTTCTGAACTAAGGCTGACAGCCTGGGTTGACTAACCTGGTTCTTGCTGCCTCCTGGATTAATGATATAGTTGTTTTCCTCTCTTTTACTTATGTATTTATTTCGCTCCTTTGTTTGTTTGTCTGTAGACAGGGTTTTCCTATGTTGCTCAAGCTGGCCTCAAATGTCTGCTCCTCCTGCTTCAGTTCCCTACAGCTGGCGTTGTCCAGCATTGGGGCTGGCAACCGGCCCTTTATACAAAAGGGATATGCCCTAGTCTACAGCTAGGGATAACACCACACCATATCTCTTTTGCTGTGCATACCTGGGTTAAAACTCAAATTATCCTCAGCTTGGTAAACAGTTAATAAAACAGTTGATATTAAGATATTAGCATCTGCATTTATCAGAAGTTTCACGTTTTTAAAAGCTTCAGTTATCTAATCATTCGGGATTGGAAACTATTTGAAAAATTTCAGAAATGGTCAGTTCATATGTGCTAGATTGCCTGCTTCTGACTTGTGTGATGAGCTCTCGCTCGACTCACTCCATCCATCCTGCCCGGGAGATGAAACATACCCTGTGTTATGAGTTCAGCTGAGTGCACCTGTCGAAGCCATGATTCATTTACTTAGTAATGGCCCAAAAGCTGGGTATGGAGGCACAAACTTGGAATCTCAGTACCGGGAGGCTAAGGCAGGAAGCTTGTCATAGTCTGTGCCCAGCATGGGCTTCATAGTGAGTAGCAAGACAGTCAAGTCTACATAGCAAGACTATCTTGAGGAGAAACCCTACCAAATAAGGTTGAAGTCTCCCACTCTCCGGGTAGCCTTCTGAGCTAGGCACAAAATGGGGAACTCTCTTCGCCATCAGGGCTTCTCCTCCTCGGAGGCTCCTGAGATTCCTGGATGTTAATGAGGTATCCCAGTACCTCAACCATCAGCCAATGACCTTCGCCTACACTGGATATTCCTACCCCAGTCCCCAAAATCCTTGATTCACTCTGAATAAAGTGGATCTGTCTCCCCGAAACTGATGCCTGAATGTCAAGTCATTTCTGTTCATACTCACAGGCTGCCTGAAACCCTCTGTTCATCAACTCTGCTCCGTTCATCCTAATTTAGGGTGGTGGCCAATGACCTTGGGGAGAAGGTAGACCCACACTGTCTCAAAAAAAAAAATTACAGAAAACCACAACTGGGTCGAAATGCAGAGAACAAGTGGTCATGTGCTACCTGGGCCCAACTGATACATCTACCATACAATTCCCACACCTAAGGCTCAGGATTCTAGCCGAAGAGTGTCAGAAAGATTGTAAGAGGCAGAGGCTGTCAGAACGAGTCTTCTAGAAATGTCGGAGAAGCTATGCCCATACATTTTCATCAACGTGGCTGCCAAAGTAGGACATGAACATGAATGGACGTGCTGACACGGAAGGAGGAAATCTAATGGAGCCCCAGCTGTAGACAAGAGTTCCCCCAGCAGAGAGTCCTCAGATTGATTATCTAATACCACGTGGTCAGCCCTGAATTCATATCCACACAAGTATATGGTGGAGATGGATTTTTAAAAGACCAAAAATGAGAGCAAAAAATGATCCTCGCATCAGTAGTGATGGTAGCATTGGGCGTGTCCAAGAGAATCCCCGCCCTCAAATCAGGGGTAGCAGTGGTAGCATTGGGCGTGACCAAGAGAATCCCCGCCCTTCAAATCAGGGGTAGCAGTGGTAGCATTGGGCATGCCCAAGAGAATCCCCGCCCTTCAAATCGGGAGTAGTGATGGTAGCATTGGGCATGCCTAAGAGAATCCCCACCCCCCAAAATGAATATTCCCTAAGGTTGCTAGGATGCACGATAAGTTACTGGTAATATCTTAGTGTGCTTGGCCTATAAATTAAAATTTATCATATGTCTGTGTACACGAAGAGAGTTATGGTGTGTGTTTTATAGGTTAAGTGCTAACCTTGCTTTCGCGCATGCGCCGGTTAAGGACAATGCTACAGTAGCTCTTGTTGACCAGGTGTCTACTGTGTACCAAGCGCTATTGTAACTATGTTTCATGTATCGGATGATTTGATTTCACCACAGCATGAGGGAGGCATCACCATTACCTCTACTATCTCCACTTTTCGGGTCACGAGGGGTGAAGGGACAGTGGAGTCTTGTGTTCATGGGCTTCAGACAAGAATGGGAAGAGAGAGTCTCCACAGGGGGGAGGTCCCCATTATCAGGGCCACCTGTGTCTCTGCTTTCCACGGCCCACGATGTGGTCTCCTCTCCCACTGTGTGCAGTTTGAAGTCACACCTGCTCCAATCCCTGCTGCAGGCCTTCGTAGTTATATGAACAGGTGAATATTTGCGGGGATGAACATCTATTAATAAGAGGGTCCTCTAGGTCTCTCCCATAGACTCATTCATTTGCTTTTAAGAGTACTAAAGGAATTTCCAGGGCTTGGGAGGTAACCCAGTGGACAAAACACTTACAATGAAAGCCCCAAAGCCAGACTTCAAACTCCCAGAGCACATGAATCTGAGTGACATGTTCCCAGTGACCCTCTGACAACACACTCCTTCAGAGACTTCTTACTGCCTGAACTCAGATCATCCTCAGCCTGGGTCACTGCTCCATACTCTCTTCCCACAGTGAGCATCCCATGATGCATCCCGGCCTCAGCGCATGCCAGGAAGAGCCCATTCTCAACACCGCACTCACTTCTACCACGAAGCCCTACTAGACCGGCTCCCCCAAGCTCCTCCCAGAGTTTCTTCCTTTGCCCCTGGAGTCCACAGGTGCCTGGATCCCTTGGTGAAGAAACGGACCATTCTCTGTTTAGCTCAGTGTCACAGAAGCTATATGCCCATATCCCTGACCTTGAGACCCAGGCATGGGGCATTTTTTATGCTAGAAGGATGTGTTCTTAAGCATGCACCATTGTCTGCATCACTCGACTGGCTGAGAATTCTGAATTCCATTTTCTAAAGGTTTGTTTTCTAGTTTTAGTTGCTTGTGTGCATTTGAGGCAGGTGTGTGCACATGAGTGTGGGTGCCTTCTGGTCCTCTGGAGCTGGGGTTATAGGTGGTTGTGAACCGTCTCAGGTTATGTGCTGGGAACTGAACTTCTGACCCTCTGTAAGATCTACAAATGCTTTTAACTGCGGAGTCATCTCTCCAGCCCTACCTGAGCATTCTGAATCGCTGTCGTGACTTTTCCAGTGAATCATTACAAACATTCACCATCTTTATCTTAGTGAGCAACGGGTTTGGATGCTTGGTCAACACTCCTTTTTCTTTTGTGTATCCTTGGCTGCCTTGGAACTGGCTCTGTCGACCAGACTGGTCTTGGACTCACAGAGATCTGCCTTTCTCCTATCTCTCGAGTGCTGGAACTAAAGGCTTACGCTACCACCACCCAGCACTGCTTGGGTCAATGTTAAGCTTATTTTTAAAAACACAGCTACATCTTTGTTATAAAGGATACAATTTGAGGACAGCCAGGTAGAAGGTACAACAGGCAGAGGAAATTAGACAAGTTGTGGGGCTCCTTGTACAAGAGCGTCTGCCTCCCGGGAGTCAGGAAGCCATTTTGTTGCTTCCCTCTGTCTTTGTCTCACTAGTGCAAGAATTAAGCATCAAGATGTGGAGGAGAAACGAACAGCTATGTCCTCCTGCAGCTCCTCCCCTTATATGCCAGGCCGGATAATTTGCTATCAGCTAAAACTCTGAAAAGACAACCTGAACCATACCTCTTGCCCCTGTATCTTACCAAAAGAAAACTCCCAGATTCCGAGAGCTTTGTTCTCTCATAAAAATTTTTTTTTAAAAAAATTAGAGAACAACAAAATGTACATCGTCCTTATTAGCATGGTTTCTTCATGTCCCCTGAAGAGGACACACTGTACAGGAAACACAGAGTGCTGTGTGTAGGAGAGCACAAACAGACAATTCTGAAGAAATGATCTTAAACAAATAATTTCTAAAGGAACAGAGCTCAAACTGGGAAAAACTCACAAGACAATGCAGGGCCTATTGTAGGTCTCTTGCCTTTCAAGGAAGACATTTCTCTCCTGTTGCCATCCATCGGTATAGAGAGGAGTCACCAACCTTGGCTGTCACCCACTGCTCAGCCTGCTTTCCTGGGTACGCACACACACACACACGCACACACACACACACACACTTATCACACCTTATACATGCATAAGACAGTGTGGTGATAGGACACCGAGAAGCACAGTGTGAGGAATGAAGCAATAGAAGTTTCCAGAAAAATCTGTGAGCCCCAAGGGCCTTATCCTGGCAGGAGCTGGACTCCAGCAACAGAAAGGAGACATCCCCCTCTCCAACTCAAAAGACTCCTGTCTCATCCTGATGACCTCCAGTAAGCCACGCACCTCCTGGGCACTCAGCTGCTAAACGAAGCCATGAGCGATGCCAGGGCTCTCTAAGTAATGGCCGACAATGCATGGCAAAGGTGTGCATTGAACTAACTGCCCAGGCTTTTACTACACTCCAAATGGCAGAGGACCCTTTATATTTGCTGGAGTTGAAAAGGTCTGTCACGCCAAACCTGCACACAGATGGTTATAGCCGCTTTATTCGTGATTACCGCAGTTAGAAAGCCACCAAGATGTCCTTTAGTAAGTGAATGGATAAATACACTTGGGGTTCAATTTGACAGTGAGGTATTATCCTTATTAAAAGGAATGAATTATAAAGCTATAAAAACACGAGGAGAGAACGTCTCAGTTTTCTTCGTCCCTGAACCCAAACATTCTCTGATAATTAATTCTCTTATATACTTACTACATATCTACATATGCATATTTGGACATATGTTTGGTTAGCCATTAGTATCTATTGCTTGAAAACACACCTGATGTCATTTAATTATGTGCGTGTATAAGTATGTGTGCATGTTCTTGCATGTGTTTGTGTGTGCAGGTATGTTTGTGTGAGTGTGCCTGCATACGTGTATATGAAGACAGTGAACTTTGAACTTCAGGATCCACCTTCTTTATCTGTTGAAGCAAGGCCTGCCTGGGACCTAGGGTAGACTAGGTGGGCTGGCCGATGAACCCCAGGGATACTCCTGTCTCTGCCTTGTCAGCAACGGGATTGCAAGTGTGTACTCTGATGCTAGGGATGGAACTAAGGTCCTCGTGTTTGCTGAGAGAGCGCTCTGCCAACAGAACGATCTTCCCAGCTCTGCACTTTATTGTGCCATCTGGCAATAGAGTCAGGCTGTGTTCAAAGATTCAAACAATCTTCAACGATTGCCCAAATTCGTCTGTACTGAAACTCTATGTGTGGCAGTAACACCTACAGAAATGGATGGCTGTGACGTGCCACCCTTGAAGCTACCTTAAAGGTGAGCATCTAGACAGAGCTCTTGAGTCACCCCTGTAAACACAAAGCAACCATGACTGTAGAAGAAGGTATTAAGGGCTTCCATGAGCAGTCCCTCAAGTTAGTGGGGTGTTCACAAGTTGCAGATGTGACAGCTTTGCCAGGGTTCTAATGAAGTACTAGGCCACATACACAGCTCTACCTCACCCTGTTAAAATCCTGAGCTGTCACTGGTGTCTGGGAAGGGAGTTTGGAGCCAGATTCCAAGAGTCAAGGAGCCTGGACAGTGGCCTAAACCAGGGATGGAGCACTGGACAAGGAAACGCAGCTGGTTGCCCCTGGAAGGGTGGAGGCAGGGAGGATGTTGTGTAGATGAGCTCAGGCGTGGGAAGAGGGCCTGGATTTCAGCTCCAAGGTTCCAGGTTGATAACTATGACTCTCATAAACTACAGAGCCTCTTCATACACCTCTGTGTTGTTCTCTGATAGAGCCTACGGACAAACCCATGCTCTTCTCAGAGGTATGAATAAAGTCACATACCATCCCTCAGCTTTCAGGGATGCCGACCAGGGTCCAGGTTCTGACATCCTGGAACAAAGAACGGGACACAGACATATAAAGTAATAGCGTGACTAGAGTTTTTAAGGTCGCAGCCTGGGTCCTGATAGACTTAAAAAGCTAGTCTCGGTCACCCAAATTCTATACTCCAGTTCCACAGTAACAGCATAAAACAGAGAAAGGAGATGCACCCACGGTGGCATTAGGAAGAGGAAGCAAGAGGTCCAGTATCTTCAAGCCCATCTTTGGGGGTCCTGATATGCAGTTTGGGTTTAAATAAAGGACCTGAGAAGTCCTTGTCAAGACGTGGTCCCACCCATCACTGACCCATCATCGTGTGGGCTCCATTCCTTCCCACAAGGCGGTCTGACAAGTTGTCAGAACTCTGCCCGACCTTCTTCCTGGGAGACAAATGTCTTCTCTGGCCAGCACCTGCCTTAAGGGTTTTCCTTCTCTCATCATGGGATTCCTGCGGACATTCCAATGTCCTGGCCACTACTGCTTCAGTAGTCTGATAGCTGCAGGAAGGGGACAAGTGTCTGACTTTTCACGATGTCCTTTCTCCTTCCAGGACCTCAGCAAAGTGAGAGAATTCCTTTAGAAAGGGTGCAGTCCCAGTGGAAAGGCACAGCCTACTGGGAGAAGTCACATGTCCGAGGCTGAAGCAGAGAGAATTCGGCAACTTACCAATCTGATACACAGAGCTGGGCCTTTTGTATTCCACTGACAGAAGCCTTTGGGCGTAGTATTTGGATAGTCAAGACTTTTCCACAGATAGATGCTCTCTTTCTGTTGCTTACACTCTACATTCGACTTGACCACATGAGCAACTCAAAGAGAGAACAGGTTATGTGACCTCCACAGAAGCCAGAAGAGGGCACGGGATCCCCGGAGCTGGAGTTCCGGTCATCAAGAGCCTCCCAGTATGTGTGCTTGGAAACAGAACTCAGGTCATCTGGACGAGCAGTAAGTGCTCTGACCTGCCCACCCAGCTCTCCATCCAGTCATCTCTCCCTTCCTCACACAGTTTTGGTTCGATATTCTGGCAGAGCAATGACAGGTGGAAATAGAAGCTTAGGAGAGAAAATGACAGATCCATTAGGATTTGAGTGTGGTAGTTTGGTCTTGCAGTGGAGGCTCTGAGTTGGAGGAGCGAGTTGGACGCCTGTGCGTGCTGGTTGCTGGGCAGACAACCCCGCTAAGCCAAATGTCACTGCTTCTGCGGGGGAGAATGGCTACTTACTATTAGGAAAACAGTACAGCATCTTGTTGGTCCCGATGTTTTTCATCTGGCCCTTCCGCTCTCCTTCCGGAGCCATTCTGAAACCAAAGCCCTGACCTGCTCTCTCCACAACATAGACAAATTTGGTCCAGTGACAACTTGAGCTCCCTCTTAGTGTGCCTTTTTCTAAGAAGTAATCAGCTGGTGGCACTCCCCCTTCTCTGGCTTGTGCTCTTGCTAATATGACATTGGAGAACCAGGAATCATGGGAGTTAGACCCAAGGAAGAACTAGAAAGGGAAGCTTTCTAGTGATACTGGAACCAACCCATCTGGGTTAGCGCCAGAGGTATTGGGAGGAGACACAGTGGTCAGATCCTGAAACTAGGCGTATGCTAGCTATGACTCCACCCACAGGGCTGGTGAGAATCTGTCAGTCATATTCTGGCAACAGCAGAGCAATATGTACCCATGGGCTCCAGGGAGGTGACGTTCCTGCAATTTTGGATTGAGAGAAAGACAATGAAACACTTGAGTCCAAGACTGACAGTCCCCAGATCACAGGTCTAACCGCCAGTTCATCTGTGGATGATGCATTCTGCCAACATCACCGGGCCCTTACACAAGCCATATTTCTGAGTCCGCGTTTGTGGTTAGGAGCATCTCCAAAGAGACTACTGAGAGGTCAACTTACCAAGGACATGATCCACAGGGGTTTGTTCTGGGCAGCAGTCCATACTCAGTGGACGGAAGGACAACACACAGGCATGGTCTCTCAAACATTCGCTCATACCTGCTCTGCCAGGGTGCCAGCTAGCCTGAGCTCTGAGAACTTGTGTGTATGAGTGAAGGACTAATTGTATCTCCATCTCTCATTACCACCAGCAGCAGTGAGGACCAGCCTTTCCTTGGAGCAGCAGAATAAGGCTGGAAGGGGCACCCCATGGGACCATTGATTCTCTCATCTTTATGGCCAAGACGGTGGTTATCTGTAAGGGCTGAAGACTCGTTAGTGATGATGTAGTCCGAATGGAAACTCAAAATGGTTCAAGCCCAAGGCAAGGGCCTGCTTTCTGTGAATTAAGAGATTGAGTCACCTCCCAAGTGTAGAATGACTGTATCAATTTATAGATTACCACCTCGGTACCAGAAAGGAAGTCAGAGAGCCCTCAAAGGGAGGCATGGGCAGAAGGGGAAGCTGCCCTGTGTTCTGCTGGGTTGCCTGTCATAGTAATGGAAATAATAGTAAAAGTCTGTGGCTGTTACCATGAACCAGGCGTGTTCCGAACCTCTCCCATGCATTCCTCATTCTATCGTTCTGTCTTTCTATAGCCAACGCAGGCTGTACCCTCCTCTTCTCACTTGCCATTTACAGTACAATGTAAAGTCTCTCCTTGATTCCCGACTTTACAGTGCGATGCTCTCAGGGCCACTCTAGGCGACTGGACTTGAGCTCGTGCCATGCAAGGAATAACTTAGCCATTACTCTACAGCGAATGTGTGAAACCATAAGCCACCAGGGAGACAGAGAATGGCATTGGTTAAAAGCAGATCCATCAGGAAGGGATAAGGAAAAATCTCTATTAAATATCAACTACCTGTCCGGTGCTGGGGTAAATTGTATTTTGTTTAATTCTCAGAGGCTTCCTACGCGGGTAGTGTTCAGTGTGAACTGGAGTCTAGAAATCAGCCATGTTCTTCCAGTTAACAGGAGATAGACAGGCATGGTGGTGCATACCCGTAAGATTACCACAGACAAGGATGGAGCACTGGCTCAGTGATTGATTAGGAGCACTGGCTACTCCTACAGAGGACCTGGGTGCAGCTCCCAGAACCGTCCTGGCAGCTCATAATCATCCGTAACTTCAGTTCCAAGGCATCAGATGACCTCTTCTGGCCCCTGGGGAAACTGCAAAATTATAGCGCCCAGACAGACATATGGGAAAGACACCGGCATCTAAAATAATAAACTAAACTAAAGTGTAAAGATCACAACTCCTAAGGCTGAGGCAGGAGGATACTAAGTGCAAGGCCAGCCTGGGCTATGTAGCAAGATTCTGTCTCAGAAAAAAGTAAACTTACTAAAACCAGTAATAAATGCCAGGGTCTTGGGGTAGCAGCACCCAGCAGGTTTCTTCTCCTGTGCTACATGGCCCTAGTGGTTTTACATTTGTGATTTTTAATAAGTAAGGATTTTTGCTTTTATAAGACATGACATAGCATAACGATCACTCCCAGCAGTGAGAATAAGTTACAATAAAACCTTGCTGACCTTTCCCCTGGTTGTCCTAAGTAACTTGACTTAATAAGTCAGTAAGTAAGCAAGATCAACACCCTGAGAGTCTTTGATTTTTTGATTGTTTTTTTTTAACTGAAAGGACTTCTAAACTTATGGAAAAGCTGAAAATACAGCACAGTGGGTTCCCATAAACCCCTCTGCTTCTTTCAATGGGAAGCACAAAAAGTGCTACTTCTCTTAAACCTCTCTATTCTTTCCCTGCTCCCCTTACCCTCCTCCTCCCCCTTCCTCTCCCTCTTCCTCCCTCTCCCCCTCCCTTTCCATCCCCCCCCGCCTCTGGATGAAAATGATGAAAATGGGTCACTTGGTCAGTAGGCTCTCCTGTGCACTTACTGTGTCTGGTTAATTACTCCTGGAGTCATTCTGATTACTCATGGATTCCTCTGTGACCCATATTTTCTGTGAACTGGGATTTGCAACTAGAATTTGATTACATTAAGATTCTTTGGGGCTTTTGGGGGGATGGCGACACTTAGTGACAATGTTTAACAGTGATGTTATATGCTTCCTGTGTATCCCATCAGGATGTACATTTAGTCTCCAGAGTGATGCTGAAATGGCGGGACCCCGTGCTGCTGCTCAGCAGATCAGGAGGATCTGTCCTTGAAAGGAATTAAGGTGGCTCTTATGGGACTCTGGCTAGTTCCCAAGTTTCATATAAAAGAGTAAGCCTGAGTGCTTAAGTCCCTCTCTGGCTTTCTTTAAAAATTAAAGACTTATTTCAGTTCTAATTATGTCATGGGTGTAGGTGTGTGCATAGGAGTGCAGGTGCCCAAGATCTTCCCAGAGTTGGAGGTACAAGTGTCGGTGAGCTCTCCAACATGAGGGGTGCTGAGAACTGAGCTCAGGTCCTGTGCTATAGCAATGCTATGTGCTCTTAACCACTGAACCATCTCTCCAGCTCCTCTGTGGCTTCTTGTCTTGCTTCTCTCTCTCTCTCTCTCTCTCTCTCTCTCTCTCTCTCCTTCCCTCCCTCTCCCCTCTCCTTCTCTCTCCTTCTACCTCTCTCTCTTCCTCTCTTTCTCCCTTTCTCCCCTCCCTTCCCTCTCACTTTTTAACAGCATTGGGAATCTAAACCAGAGTCTTGCCGTGCTAGGCAAGTGCCCTACCCTTGAACTATGTCTCTGTTGCTTTTTTAGGGTTGACAAGTTAGCGATTTCACAATTCTAGCCCTCTGACTGTACTCACTAGTTATGTGACTTCTATAATGAACCAAGTAGTACCCTTTAATTGCTGTTAGGCACAGTTTAGGAAAGACCGGATACTTCTTGGTTATTCTATCAGTTCTCAGCACAATGAGTTGACACTCTCAGGGTAACTGGGGGGCTTTCTGGGAGTGTGTCTAAAGTAGATGTAGAGAAGTACAATACACTCAGGCATCTGCTTTATTTCAATCCACTGCAGTAAAGCTTTAATGCTCAATGTGTCTCATCAACGGTCAATGGGAGCCTCTTGAAGCTGGCTTTCCCAGCATTTGAGACCATGGTAATCTTTGGCAACTGCCTGGCTTTTAGGCATGACAAGATGTTCCAGCTCACAGCTCAAGAAGTACTTGTTCCCTTTAGTGGGAAATGGTGTCTAGTGACTACAAGCCGGGAACGAGGGGTGATTGTTGTTATTAAGTTATTGTTATTTCTAAATCTTCTCAGTGAACACAACTAGGAAACATCAAATTTTTAGGAAAAAAAAAGATGATAAGTCATGAGCTAGCACAGGTATTTCCAACTTAAAGCAAGAATTGCTGAGATTTTTATCTAAACTTTCTGGATTTAATTCATACTGCTACACTTTGGTCACTTGAGCTGGGAGTGTTGGCTCCCTCCTAACAAAATTGGGCAAATACACTTGTTTTTTTTTTTCTATTTTTATAATAAAATTAGAGTTGCCATCTCTAATAAGACAATTGAATAAACAGTAAGACTTCTCAATATCTCTGTGAGTCCTTTTGTCTTTGGGATAGATTCCCACTAGCAATGTGAGATTAAAATGCATTTTAAGGTTGTTTTAACTAAACCACCTGCTTATGGTTATTGCACTCATTGCTTTTCTCACTGCTGTGACAAGATACTCTGGTATGCAGAAACCCAAGGGAAGAAGAGTTTGTTTGTCTCACAGACTGAGGGTACAGTCCAGCATGGTGGGAAGGAAGGCCATGGACAAGTCGCTTGTGTCTAGGGCGGTGGCAGCAGGACCTCATATGACTTTGCTTACTTACCTCATATCTGAGCAGATCAGGAAGCAGGAGGGGAGGTTAGAAGCAGATAGCTTGTTCCTTTCCCCTTTTTATTCAATCCAGAACCCAACCGATGGGATAGTGTCCACATCCAAGATGGTCCTTGCTTCTCTGGAAACACAAACACAATATACAAAAGGCTGTAACTGACTGTAGCTCCTGGATTTCTCGATTCGATTAGGATGTCAATCAAAATTAATCGTCACATTCAGAAATACTTCCTTTGGTTTGTGTTCTATTGTTAGGTTTTAGGAACTAGTTAAAAATGATCTAGAGTGCCCACTGGTTCCAGAATCATACTACAGAACAAGGTTCACTCAGAGAGGCCCAATTGGTGTTCTGTTTCTCTGTTCTTCCTCCAGTTCAACACTTGACTACTCTAATGTATGTCTACTGAAGCAATGAAGTATGCTGAGATATGGAGAGTAGCACACACCAGATTATATGGATACTGAGTGAGATGTCCTGGGAATAAAGTAATATGAGAACTATGATGGCCCATGTGGTCAGGAGGACCTGGGATAGTGGTGGACAGTGGGAAGGCTTTCTTCTGAGTATTATATCCAGACAGAGCCTCCAATGCATATATATTTTGATAGAGCTTAATCTGGAAAGGGTAGACAGTGAGATGATGATGCAAGATGAAGACCTGAAGGTACCATGAGGTCTGTATGGCGTGATAAGTGTTTGCCGTTGGGTAGAGTGGGGAATTAGGGGAGGGGAGGGGGTGGAGCAATGGGAGTTGAGATCTGCCAGGTTTCACTTCTTCCCTACCAGCAAGGGACTCAGGCCATGCTCAAGGAAGGCCTTGTCTGTCGAGTACAGGCCCCTTTGTCACAAAGATCCATTGCTCTCCTTTGTATTGTTCAGAGCAGTTATGACGCTGTGATGTCCTGAGATGTCTGCCTTACCATCTGGCATTCCGTGGATCAGGGAGGTTAAGTCTATTTCAATGTTGTTTAGTACCAGATGTCTACTGGGAAGCAAGACTAAGGAAAAACAAATCAACAAACACAACTATAACTCAATTTGTCCCAACTTGACACTGACCTTCATTAATAAATATAATTTACCTGTTGATCCTGATCAGATAAATACACACACGTTCACAATTACATGTTCATAGGTGAGACTAAAATTTAATACACTATTTGACCTTCCTATAGGCAATGCATCATATCTTAGTTTATTTCATTATGCTGGCTGCTACTTGCTAAGTTGATTTTTCTGACCTATAAATAAATGAACATCTTAATTTGAAAGCCAACATTCTTGCTCGCCTGGGATTTAACCTGGAGTTGCAGGAGACCTCCTAGGAAGAAATGAGTATAGTCTCTTATCTCAGTACATGGCTCTGCCCAGGACCTATAGACAGTTCAGACAATGGGTTCACCAAGAACAGATGTAATGGACCAATTGGCCTGTCTACTCTTCTAATATTTTCTGAAAGCTTAGACTGGAATTTATATATTTGTGTGTCGTATGTACTTTCCAGTGTGTGTGTTTGTGTGTGTGTGTGTGTTATATGTACTTGCTAATGTGTGTGTACACATGTATATACATAAATATGTTCATACAGAAGTCAGAGGCTGACATTGTTATCTTTTCTGAATGTTCTCTATCTTTATATTTTGTAACAGGGTTCCCTCTGGCCATGAAGCTCATTAATTCATCTAGATAGACTGGCCAATGAGAATCTGTGCTTTTCCTGTCTGTACCTTCTCAGCACAAGAGGTTATGTATGCACCATCTGCCCAGAATTTTACATGGTTTCTGGAGATCCAAATTCAGTTCTTTGTTTGTATGTATCAGGTAGGTATATTATCAATTGAGCCATCTCCTTACTGGTTGTGGGACACTACTCCCAAGGACATTAAACAAACATCTAATCACCCCAGATAGGAAACCAGTAGCAGACAAAGATAAGGATAATGCAAAAGTTGAAGTTGGTGAACCATTGCGTTTTATTGTGATCACTTATAGGAGTATTGGTGATGAGTTACTGCCAGGAGCAGAAATGACTCAAATACAGCTGTCCACCCCAGCATGGGTGATAGCTCATGAAAGGTGGAAGCCTGGAGCACACCATACAACCTTGCAAGGTTGATCAACAAGTTGGAATATGTCTTTTCAGGCAGTTCACTTGTTGAGCTTTCCCCAGGCAGCTCTGCTGATATCTATGTCTTTTTGGCAACTTTGCTTGTCTGGGCAATCCCTGCTGCTTATATAAATACTTGAGGAAATGGAAACCTAGTGGATCTGTTCAGTTTCAGGGATTTCCTAAACTCTTTGAGTTGTTTACTTCCTGAGCTCAGTTAGTTCTGCTGTAGGACTTTTCACCTCCACTTAGAATACCCTGTATCTTAACAATCTTCTCTACAAGATAGAAGTCTTTATGCCCAAGAAAATTACCACAGCAGCAGCAGCCTGGTTTTACATCTTTTAAAGCATAAAAACATTAATTAGAGATAATAGTGATTATATGAAATTCAAATTTCAGGGTCTATAAATATTTAAATGCTCATGTTCCTATAAAGTTTTATTGCAGCTTCCATGTTTAGTGGTTTATATATTTATTACATCTTCCTTTTTACAGTGTCAGAGTTGAACAGTTGTGACTTACAGCTTTCAAAGCAAGAAATAGTCTCTAGCTAGCCTTTAAGTGAGATGGTGCACTCCTGATATTCCAATTTTTGAGAGGGTGAGGCAAAAGGATTGCAAATCCGAGGCCAGCCTGGGATATACAAGGAGACATTGCCTTGAAATTAAAGGTAAGAAAAATAAAGTGTAATGGGCTTTCCACAGGAGAAGCTGTGTGTGCTCAGGTTTGATCTCTTTTCTCTATGAAGTTGAATTTTTGACACTTCCATTTGTCCCTTTAGTACAGTCTATTAAAACTCCAGACCCTGATCTTAACACAACCTGCACACATTTACCTGTCTCAAGGCTGTGGCTTCTTCTAAAACCCTCCCACTTTAATCCTTTCTCAGCTAGGAAAAGAGATTGGAGAAGAGGGGTCAGAGGTTATAGGAGCAATAGCTTCTGTAGGATAAACTTAGTAATGGGGTGGCAATTCTTTGGAAAACCCTATGATACCCTGACTCTCCTGACCTGGGAACTTACTGTGGGAGTTTTGTACTGAGGTACCAACTCCTTCACTGACTTCATCATGGTCACTGATGAAGATGCTGAGGAAAGGCTGAGTTGAATTCATGTTCCTCATTGGTCTTTGACTCTACTCAAGGAAGTGTTATCTTAGGGTTTCTATTCCTGCACAAACTCATGACCAAGGAGCAAGTTGGGGAGGAAAGGGTTTATTCAGCTTACACTTCCACATTGCTGTTCATCACCACAGGAAGTCAGGACTGGAACTCAAGCAGGTCAGGAGGCAGGAGCTGATACAGAGGCCATGGAGGGATGTCACTTACTGGCTTGCTTCCCCTGGCTTGCTCAGCTTGCTCTCTTATAGAATCCAGGACCACCAGCCCAGGGACGGCACCACCCACGATGGGCTGGGTCCTCCCACCTTGATCACTAATTGAGAAAATGCCTTACAGCTGGGTCTCATGAGGGCATTTCCTCAGCTGAGGCTCCTTTCTCTGTGACAACTCCAGTTTGTGACAAGTGTTTTAAAGTTCCCATCATGGTGAGAGGGAAGAGGTAAGAGACTGAATGTGTTCCTCTGGGAGAGGGAGAACCCTGTATGCAGTAGAAGAGAGGCGTCACAATGGAACTATGTTTGGGAAAAGCAGGGGAGATAAGATCTCGCTCTCACCATAGGTAAGGCAGCTCTGAGACATAGTCCCTAACTGTCATGACGCTAGCCCTCATTCATGGACTGAGAGGTATGGCCTTCTTCAGTAGACTGAATCTTTAATACATGGACTTTGGGGAAATTTAAGAAAACGTTACAAACCACATAGCCAATAAAAGTGCGAAGAGTAGTGTTGGGAGCTTTGCTCTTCCGTCAAAGCTTGTAGTTATCACACCTTTTATTTCCTATTCATTCTGCCTGGAAACCAGCCAATGAGCTGTGTTAGTTATCTGTGGCCACAATCATACTGTGGGGGCAGGGCAATCAAGCCCAATGGGCTGAGACTCTAAGATAGAACTCCGTGGTACGCAAGGCATGGCCTGGCACGCATGGAACCCTGACTTTGACTCCCAGAACCACAGAGACAACAAACAAGCCAGACTCGTGTTGCACACCTGTGACCCTGGCAATCAGGAGGCAGAGGCAGCTGAGGAACATGGGTCCAAGGCCAGCCTTGCCTACATTCACAGTGAGAACCACGCTGAAGGGAACAAAACAAACAGCAACCCAGGAATCTTTAGTGACAGGGAACAACATATGCTTTCAATAAGTGGTACGTCACCGGGATTCTGCTGATGTTGGCAAGGCTCCTCCCCACGCCATCCCCACCCCCTCCACCCCCACATGTCTGTATTCAGCTAGGTAACTCAGCTAATCTGGGCCAGACTCACTGACACATCTGGAGGCTGTCTGGCTATCAATGAGGATGATGCTGGGGTACTGGTGACGCCTGTGTCTTTTGTCCTCTAGTAGGCCAACCCAAGTGACATGCTCAAGAAAGTGGGAGCAGTGTAAGAACAGTGCCCTTAAAGATACATGCCCTTTTGAAGTCTCAGATTCTAGTGTGTTTACCCATATCCCCATTGGTCAAAGGCAGTGGTGCGGTTGGAGTCAGAGTGGAGTTCTCCAAAGGTGTATGCAGGACGATCTAGGGAGGCGTGAGGAAATGAGGGATCCCTGCTACATGCCATCTCCTGCATCAGTTTTAATCTACCTAAGAGGATGCCTTACCATTTGGTCTTTACAAACCCTATACTCACACATAGGAATCTTGGGAACTTGTTGCCTGTAGACCATATCAGATTCACGGATCAGGGATTCTGAGTTAGTGGTAGTTCCGACAGGGGCAGAATTTTAGCGCTCTGTTTGAGAGAGTCTAACACAATTGGTATTTGGAAGACTTGGTTGTTTGCTGGCCGTTGCTATGTTTCCCCACTAACTTGTGGCTTCTTCTCCTTTTCTTTCTCTGGAAGAGCCCTACCATGGAGCTCAGGCCAGCCTTGAACTCCTGATCCTTCTGTCTCCATCTGGATTACATGTGTGCACTATTGTTCCTGCCTTTCTATACTTTGTGTCTTTGAACTGGCAAGTTTGCAGACACCAGTACAGGATTACTGATTGGGGACAAAATGCTCCCTGCACTGTGAACTGCTGGCAGCCATCTCTCGACCTATCCAGTTCCCAAGGCAGGTTTCCATGCCAGAAATACACATCCCAACTCTGTGGTCTGGCCCAGACCAGACACCCCACACTCCATTACACTTAAATCGCTACATGTAAGAACACACAACACAATCATCTTTGGCCCAATTGATAAGATATAATTGCCCACCTAAACATACAAAGCCCAATACACACCCATCCCTTAAGAACATTTGTAACAACCTGTAAAGGTACAGAGAGGAATCTTAACGTCACCTGCCATATTGTCCTGCCACGGCTTCTCTCTCTCTCCCTCCTGTCTCCTCCTCCTTTCCGTTCCAGTCTCCTCCTCTTCCTTCAAACTTTTCTCCCACCCATCCTTCCTTCTCATCCAATGACAGGCCTCCTTCTATCCTGTACCTGCCTCACCTGTGAAATTTTCTCTCTCTCTCTCTCTCTCTCTCTCTCTCTCTCTCTCCCTCTCTCTCTCACACACACAATATATATATAATATATATTATAATATATAACAATATATATATTGTTCCCTGGGGCCCAATTCTATAGCCAGGAGATCCCACTTCCTGTCTGTTTGTTTCCAAGTTTCTCTCACATCATTAAAGATTGTCTGAAGTAGCCGTCCCCACCCTCCATTCTAAAAAAACTCAGTTACATTAATAAAGTTGTTGATAAGAAGAGTGACTTCTTATGGTTTGCGTTGTTTAATCCTTGTAAGAATAATTCTATGCAGTTGGTGTGATTCTCTGCAATTTCTAGAGAAGAAATACTCAGAGTGCATGCGACTGGTGCACGGTCAAGTAAGACCTATATAATATGCAGTTAAGAGGGAATCTTGTGTTCTTTATAACTAGCCACAGTTCCAAAGACCGCACTGGAGTGAAGCACAAGAATACTAGCCCAAGAGCCTAGCAGTGCGGGTGCCTCCTGCCCCTATGTATGTGTGTGTGCTCACGCGTGTCTGTGTCTGTATGTGTGTGTGTATGTGTCTGTGTGTATGTGTGTGTGCCTGTGTGTGTGCATGTATGTGTGTATGTGTGTGTTTATGTGTGTATGTGTGTGCGTGTGTGCATGTGTGTGCATGTGTGTGCATGTGTGCATGTGTGTGTGCATGTGTATGTGTGTGTGCAGGTGTATGTATGTGTGTGTGTGCGCATGTTGGTGTGTGTATGTGTGTGCATGTGTGTGCACGTGTGTGTGTGTGTGTGTGTATGTGTGTGTGTGTTTCCCTGATAGCCTAGGCAGAGTGTTGGGTTAGATTACCCACTTACACTGCTCATGCCTTGTCTCATTGTGGTTGTCTCCCACCCTGCCCAGCTCAGTCATCCGTGTAGTCTTAGGCCTTTCCTGCTGCAACACCCAAGCAAGGTGGGCAAAACAGGCACTACCTTCAGTGAGCAAAGGGAGGAGTGCACTGTGATAGCCCATGGGAATCACGTGACTCCCATGCATACTCTTGCTCCTTTCTATCCCTCCCGACAAGTGCCTTTTTTCAGCTGTCCTTTCAGTCCTACTGTCTTTCTCAACCAGAAATAGCCAGCACTCTCCCATCCCCCATACAAAGCCCTTCCCTCACTGTCTGATTTGAACTTTGAACTTATCTAGATAGACAGCCTACCAGTGAGGTGCCTGTGATCTCCAAGTAAGACTGTGCCACGGTGCCAAGCATGGCACTGAATACTGGTTCAGTGGCACTGTTTTGGGGAGCAATATTCAAATCCTTAGGTGTGGTTGTATTTGCTTCCAGTGAAAATAAGTGGCTACCAATCCAGTCACAAAATTCTAATAAAATTTGGGAGTAGTGACAGTAGGAGTAGCAGTCAAATGGCATCTCAAAAGCCACTGTTTCATAGTATTTGATGACCATTGAGTTCGCAGAGATGCATTTTCCCATGACAATGTGGGGTGGCCTTTCTGAGTCCATGATCTCACACCAGAATCCCCTCCTGTTGGCTAACAGTGTCTTCCAAGGCTGTGGAATCTAATAACACCATCTCACTGCTAACACATGCTGTTCCAAGTATGAGCTAGGGCTTTTCCAGAACCTTCCATGTGTGGCTTGAAGGCCGGGCACACTAGTTTGATAGCTCAACACTCACTGGATTTTTTCATCACTGAGACAGCAGGGCAATGGAATTATAACAGAGATGGCCCAAGCTATGTCTGGGAAATGCTGTGGAGGGAGGAAACTAGGAACCTTCATCTCATGAACTGAATCCTTTATTGATTTAAAAGTAGCTGGTTGAGGGACTAACAGTAGAAAATAAGTTAAAAAATAATCTGTATCCCTGCCCCACCTACCATGATCTGAATTTTGGTGAGCAATGAAACTATCTAGACAAGTCAGGAAAATATCCAACCCTTCTTTTCCTCTCCCCAAGCAGTCACTAATGCGTTCTGGCTGACAGTAATAACATTTTCCCATCCTCTCGGCCATGGCCTTAATTCAAGCTGTCAGTATCCCTTGGTGGCTCTCCCTGCTCACAGTCATGCCTTCCAAGATAGCCGCCACACCCAGTCACACAATTCTCATGTTAAAAATACCTGTCCCATTTCTCCATGATACAGAACATGCAAACTTTCTAACTCAGAGAGAATATGCCCTGAAGTCCCAAGGACAAAGGTCTGGTCCTTGCCAGAGTTCCCACATGGTTCATTTCCCATCATTCTCCACAGGTACTCCATGTGTCAAGATAGGTATGCCTATAGCATACTGACAGAAGCCCTCCTTCCGTGTACTGGCACATAAATAGTCTGTTTCATGTTTATGCAACTACTGTTGGCAGTCGAAGAACCTGCTCCCCACAGAGTGACTCAGAGACTCAGGCTTCCTTGACCCTGTGGCTCTGTCCTCTCAGATCAGAGCTGAGCTTTTTCACAGAAGAACATGGGGACAACTGGAGACTCATGCTGGCCTATTACTTCCCCCAACCCAGAAGTGGCAGGCCTCACTTGCGTTCACCGTTCGTTGGTCAGAACTTGTATATGGCCCCTGTGCCCTGCAGAGCAGAGGCAACTAAGCTTTCTCTATTCTTGAAAAAGGGGAACCAGATACTGCCAAGGACTCATTAATAATAATGTTCTGTTATTTCAGAAGCTTTGTGTATTCTTCTGTAGGATGATGTCATTATGCAGGTGAAGGCAGGCACTGGATAGAATGAGGCCTGTTATTGTACAAGAAGGAAGGATGGGCGGGAGATAAGTTTTAGAGAGGCAGAGGAGACCAGAGCAAGGAGGAGGCAGTTGAGAGAACATGGTGGCGGATGTTAAGATGCCTCTCTGCACATATGACAGGTTGTTATGGCTATTCTTAAGGGATGGATGTGTGCAGGATTTTGTGTTGTCTAGATGGGCAATTATATCTTATCAATTGGATCAAAGGATATTGTGTTGTGTGCTCTTTCGTGTGGTGACTTAATTGAGTTCAAGAGCGTGTATAGTGGCAGAATGCACAGGGCCGCCATGGAATCGGATGTGTATGCCTGGTGTGGTGGGAACCAGCCAAGAGAGCTGTGAATGAGAACAGGGCAGTCTGACAGGGTCAGAGAGCGGGTCAGAAAGTAGATGGAGGCAGCATGGCCACTGAGATAAATTAGCAATAGTTCCAATGCCACGCCGGAGCCAGAACTAGGGTGGGAACAGCCATCCACTGCTTTTTATCTTTCCTGCAACACTCTTCCTTACCATTCAGATACTGCTCCCTGCTTCCAGAACACCCCCTCCTCTCTCCTTTCTCCACCAACACATTTCCAGGGCACTTGCACCACTGGGACAGCCAAGCTTTGTTCAGAAGTCCACGAAGCCTGCCCTGATGGCCCTCCAGCCTCAGGAGTGGGTATTCTTCACTCTCCTCAGTTTCATACTCCCTGTGTTGATAGTGTCCATTGATACAGCAGCCCTTCCTGATTCCTTATGTCCCGAGACCCCAACATAGATGAGCCAATTGCCCTTTACTGGGTTGAGTTAATGCCTTTCTCATGGGCCCCACCCCCCAGGACTGATGTCCCTTAGAGACTGGCTCAGTGGCCTGTCCTAGAATTGTCCTTGCCTCCTCCTGAACCCTCCATCTGGGTGTCGAGAGGTAGGTCATCTTCTTGGACCCAGCATGCTTTGCTAAGGACAACTGCTAGGTGGACAGAATCAATGGTGAGCGGTAACCGAGCCTCTGAGATGGTGAAACAATGTCCTCCCTTTCCCTCCTGGTGTATAACCACACAGGATGATGTCTGGCCACAGGGATCCAGCAAGCACACATGCCTGGAGCAGCAGGGGATAAAGGCATATCAATTCTTCTAGTTGACTTGAAGACTTGCCTTGAGTCCTCCCTTGAAGAGGACTCTTTTTTTTTTTTTTTTTTTTTTTGGTTCTTTTTTTCGGAGCTGGGGACCGAACCCAGGGCCTTGCGCTTCCTAGGTAAGCGCTCTACCACTGAGCTAAATCCCCAGCCCCGAAGAGGACTCTTTCAACTGGCCTCTGCTTCTTGTAGGACTGGAAGAGTACATCTCAACCATGCTCATACAGTAAGCACAGTCTCGAGCCGCCTGGCTTCCTCTTTCCTGTCTTAGAAAAGTAAATTTCCCAACTAATGTTCCTGCCTTCTCTGGAGATCCCATTGCAGGCAGAGCTGTGCTTTCTCAGTGTTCTGCCTGAGACCTGGAGCAGCAATTGGTGCTTGCTTGCTTCCTGCAGAACTTTCCACGGACCTCTCCCCTCACATTTTCATTATCTACCATCAGAACCCATTCTGGTGTTCTCATTCCTCATCCTTAAGCACTCCAAGTAAACACATGTAGCATCTGTTATCGTTGTCCGCCCTCCCCCTGGCACCTTGCTGTGCCTTCTAGATTAGTATCCACAGTAGACCTAATTACTGCGATATTTGCCTCAGCTTCTTGCTCATTAATAAAGATATCTCAGCAGAGAGAGCTCCAGCGACAGCCCTCCCGAGCCGTATTCAGGTATGTGAAGGAAAGACGATGGTCATTTGATTGTGTGGTAACTAACAAAACGGTGTGTTCACAACCACTCCCCTAAAGGGTCAACATCCTTCTCATATGCTAGCGTCACACGATTATCAGAGACCTTTTCAAAGTGACGTTTTAAAATTCAATTAATGTTTACAGTATCTTTTTTTTTTCATTTTAGTTTTTCTCGTGTGTTCATGGAAGTTCAGAGCTCCAAGTATGTCTGTGCACCAGATGCATACAGTACCTGCAGAGGCCTGAAAGAGGGCATTAGATCTCCTGTGGTTCTGAGCTACCATGTGCATGCTGGAAATCAAACCTGTATCATCTGCAAGATGGTGGCATCCTCTGCAGGTCTCTGCAGTTGCCTGTTGTGGCCTGGAACACATCTTATTGCAGGGCCAAGATTGGTGACACTGGCATTCTGGTAATACTGGGCATTTTGGTAATACTGGGCATTCTGGTAATACTGGGCATTTTGGGTAATACTGGGCATTCTGGGTAATACTGGACATTCTGGGTAATACTGGGCATTCTATGTAACACTGGGCATTCTGGGCAATACTGGGCTTTCAGGGTAACACTGGGAATTCTGGGTTACACTGGACATTCTGGGTAACACTGGGCATTCTGGTTATCACTGGGCATTCTGGGTATCACTGGGCATTCTGGGTAACACTGGGCATTCTGGGTATCACTGGGCATTCTGGGTAACACTGGGCATTCTGGGTATCACTGGGCATTCTGGACCACCCACCGATCTAAATTTTACCAACAAGAACTCATGTTTATGCAGAGAAAATTCATAGACCCTTTCAGGGAAGACCGTTGCCTCTGCCATGCATACAGTGAGCTGTTTCTTACCACTGAGGGCATTTAAACGAAGCAAAGAACTTTTAGCTTCAGTTCTATGCCTCAGAGGTGCCCTCCCCTAGCCCCTGTATCCATAGCACGTCAGACCTACTCTCTCATGTGCCCATGTCTTTACCTGCACGTTACTAAGATCTATTTATTGTTTTTCTCGTTTCTTTAGAGTGAAATGAAAGCAGAGAATTTGTCTTTTCTTCACTGGAAATATTGTCAGTCCCAGATGGCAACGGAATGAATCAACTCGCTGAACTCTTTCAGTCCGGCTGTGTTGTTTTTTTATAAACGAGAAAAGGTTATCCAGTTAGGTTGTCCCAGAGAGGACAAGCCTTCTGAGCTTAAATCTACTTCCACCGTGGCCGCATGGACGCACAGACAATTCTGTCTGACCCAATGCCCTGCTCATCCTTTGGAAAAGGAAACGAGCATTCCTATGGTGATGCAAAGATGTAAATTGTGCGTGGACTGTAGGTCTCAACGCAGCAACATTGGCCCAAGTTCTACGGCTCCGGCGCTCACCCTATGAAATGTCTGCTGAGCCTTGCGATGTCGCCTCCAGGAAGGGAACACGGTGAAGCATAACAATCGAATTGGGGCCTGGGCAGAGAGGACCGTAAATGAGGCTGTCACACGCGCTGCTCCTGATCTTCAGTTCCTTTGTGCTGGTCCCGAACTTCAGCTTCGAAATATGAGTCACAGCCACCAGGACTAATTCCTTGAACTGAACCAAGAGCCCTTCTTCCCAGTCATCGTTCACCTAGGAAACAAGCTGTGTAGAAACGTGAAGCGCGCAGCAGGGCAGAGTCACGGGCGCCCACATAGTTAGGCATGGGATTATTGGTTTGTTTTCAAGTTGGAGGGAGGGCTTTAGGTTCTGTGTCAGGTGGGTGATTGTTCTCTCCCTAGCTGAATCCGTGGAAGGACGCGCTACAACAACAACTGCGTTTAGCCAGACTTGTGTCTTTCAGAACAAGTTCCTATAGCAACAAGGGACTCCTCGGTTCAAGCCAACTCCTACAGAATCACAGAAAGCAGCCAAGGGGTTCTTCTTGGAGTAGGCTCCCCTGGAGGGGGCATGACCGTGCTCAGAAGAATGTAGCAACCTACACTCCATTTTCAGATCTAGTGACTCAAAGTATAACCAGAGGCCCAAACAGTCAGACTCTTCCAAGGACGTCCAGGGACTACAGGGATTTTTACAAACGGTCCATGCAGAAAACTGGAGACAGCACCTACTGTATTTCCCAGCCAGTGGCACCTCTTCCCTACCCAACATTCCCAGTCCAGATCTCACCCTGTTTCAGGAAGAGACTCTTCCACTGAAAGAGGTAAAGGAATGCGGAGGTCAGGGCTACCTGTTGCCAGGGGAGAGAAGAAATTTGGTTGACAACAAAGTGAGTTCATTGGGGGAGGCTGATGAGGCACAAGTTGGGCAAAATTCAACTCCAAAGCAAAGGCCCATGCTCACGTCCTGGGAATGTTGGGAGAAATTTTCGAGGTGGCCTTAGAAACATGCATGGTACTTTCTTGGTCAGTTGCTATTACCTGCAGTCATGAGTTGCTTGTGAGTTTTACTGGAGTCGTGCAAACAAGGTTGCTGCTCCAGAGGACAGGAGAGAGAACATTGGCGGGGCTGTCGAGGGATACAAGGAAGGGTGGGTCTGTGTGGTCTTTGCAATCCTCTACACACACACACACACACACACACACACACACACAGACGCACACGCATGCACATGCATGCACGCACACACATGCACACACATGCGCACACACACATACACGCACGCACACACACACACACACACACACTGTGGAGGTACCACATACATCCTTTTCACCAATACTGAAAAGAACGGTAGGGTTGAGGGAAACAGAAGAGGAATTTAATATTTTAAAATCCGTACATGTGTATGTGCGTGTTTTTGTGTGCACGTTCATGCTCACCCATTTACACAGGGGAATGGTAGTTGACATCTAGTGTCTTTTTCAGTTGCTTTCTTCCTTTTGTTCTGAGACAGACTCTCTAAGCAGAACTGCTTAGCAACTTGGTCACAGTGGACGGCCAGCGTACTCCAAGGACCAAGGACCTTCCTGCTGATGCTCCCTCAGTGTTGGGATCACTGACGTGAGTCACCATGCTGGGATCTTCCCACGAGTGCTTCGGGTCCAGACGTGAGTTCTCGTGCTCTGTCAGCATGGCGCACACCTTGCTGACAGTCACCTTTCTCTCGCATATTATTTTACCTCTTCTTTCTGCTGTCACTAAACCGTTGACCAGAGACCTGAGAAAGCATTTTTAAAATTGAACCAGTACCACATCACCTCCTGGCAGAGAGAGGACAAAGGGTAGAAAGGAAAGAAGGGAAACATCTCCATCATTCACATGTGCACTAGCCGACCTCACCAGAGTGAACTGCCTCAGGGACACATATTTTCAGCTAGAAAACAGGAGCCTTTGAAGGGGTGGGGTTAGCCTCTCGGTTAGCTCTGCTTGGAGAAAAGACCTGAGTGTTTCTCAAAAGTCCTTCAGAACATATGGCCGTGGGTCTGGCCAGAAGACACACATGGAGAGGAGGATCCAGGTATAAATGTCTAAATACCCAAGAAGGGTGCTGAGATGGTTTGTTGCCTAGCAACCACGTGTAGGGCTCCTATGAGTGCTGCAGGTGATGCCAAGAGAAGCTGGAGAGGCAGGAAGACCCTGGGCCTGCTTCTGAAGAACAGAGAAACTAAGCTAAGTCCCATCTGTCCTACACAGACCCATCTTTCATACGCAGCAGTGGCCTGTCCACCATGCCCGTGGTGGCAGTGGGGGTGGCCAGGGAGGCATCCTGCATCTTCAACTCACTGACCATGGCTACTAAAACAAAAGAGGCTCCTGTAGAAAATTAAAAACCTCAGTTTTCACTCTTATGCCAATGAATGGCTGCTGGATGTAGGGTGTGGTGGCGACCAAGAGCCCGGGAATCGGCATCACTGACAAGGCCTGCAGTCAGGAAAGCAACTCTCCTCGGGTCTTAGTTCACAGTTGCTTCAATCCCAGGATGCAGTGGCCATTTGAGAGTGCAGAGGAGATTCAGGGAGACACAATGTCCTTACTCTAATTGATTTGCCTCAGAGAAAGCAAATGCTGGGTTGTATTTCTTTCTGTTGATTACTATTGTTGCTGCTCACACAGAATCACACCAGTCAATCCTCATCGTAAAAGATTTCCACCTGCAAATGATGAAAATAAGCAGCATCTGCTTCCCCGCCCCGCCTCCACGCTTCCCCGCCTGCCTCCATGCTTCTTAGCTCCACCTCCACTCTTCCTCACCCCGCCTCCACGTTTCCTTGCCCCGCCTCCACTCTTCCAAGCCCCGCCTCCACGCTTCCCCGCCCCGCCTCCACGCTTCCCCGCCCCGCCTCCATGCTGCCCTGCCCCGCCTCCACTCTTACCCACCCTGCCTCAGCTTACTAGTTGTATAATCATAAACAAGTTTTTTTTTTTTTTGGTTCTTTTTTTCGGAGCTGGGGACCGAACCCAGGGCCTTGCGCTTTCTAGGTAAGCGCTCTACCACTGAGCTAAATCATCAGCCCCCATAAACAAGTTTTGAAGCCATTTTGTACCTCTTTGTGAAATTCATAAAATGGAGTCTCTCCCTTTTAACTATCTTCCTTAACTCTGAAGATGGTTAAATTAGGCAATGTGTATAATCTATATTCATACTGATATATAGAATGATAGTGCTATTATCATCTGATATACACTGTGCAGAGCCGGATGGGGGAAGCTGAGACGTTGGTCAGTGGTAGCACCGTTCAAACTTTGCTTCCGCTAATTAACGATAGAATATTAGACAGGACTTAACCTTGGCTAGCTTCAGCTTTCTCATCTGGAAAGAAAAAAATTAAATATATCCCAGGTATAATCAGCTCCACAGGAAGTCCTAAAATGCTTCCTCTCACTAGAGTTATTAAGGGTTCTTTACATCATTCATTCATTTATTCACTAATTCATGCTACATGTGGGGTGTCTTGATGGACAAAACAGCCCCAGTTCAGTAGATAGCAGACTCATCAGTGAGATGAGGTAAGGTGGTAGGCTTTGTTTGACCAGGCATGGTAAAGCATTCAGCTTTGGAAATGAGCCCGAGGATGGATTTTTAATCTTTATAGATCCTCAGAAATGGGAGGCACAGCACAGGGTCACATGGGCTGCTGAGCAGAGGCTCTCGGGTGGGTCAGAATCTTACTGCTGTGTTCTTCTCAGGCAGGAACAGGAAACCTGCAGAGCACTGGCTGTTTGGAATAGCTGCAAGGGAGTCTGTACGGTGGGGGTTGGGGTGGGGAGGTAGTGAGGGTTGGAGCAGGGGCCATGCTCCAAGTGCAAAACCTAATAAAGGAGGAGATTGGTAGTCAAGTCCGGTCAGTTTGCTCGGCAAAGCCGAGATCACAGGTGTTTCATCTCTAGGATCTGGCTAGTTCTGGAAGGGGCAGCCCCTCCAGGGACCACAGGGTGTTAGACAGTAAAGCATCGTAATTGTAAAGTATGGCTGTCAGATGGACATGGAGCACGTATGAAGGAAAAATACAGCGAACCTGTCACTGGCTGGGGTCTAAAGTCTCCATGCCAAACACTCGGGAGTCTGTATCTTTCCTCACAATCACAAGTCAATCCCTCCACAGGAAGCACCAGCCATTTTGTGTATTCCAGGATAGCCCAGCTCAGACCGGATCCTGACCAAGGTTCCCACGCACATGCTGCCAGCACCTGACTCCCCACAGCTGCTTCTGAGTCCAACAACCACCTTCTCAGATTCTTAGTAAGGTTCTTTGACTAGCAAAACATTCGAAATAACAGGAACAAAAGCTACAATTGTAGTGCAACCCACTGACACAATTTCGACAAGGTCGTGTGGGCAGGTGGGTCAGGCGGCTTTATGGTTGAGTCATTGTTTACTGAGCTCCTTGGCCCAGGAAAGGACTGTGGCTACACAAGGCTCTGGAGTCCTTGGCTTCTCCGGTTCACAGTACACGGGGGCCCAGAAGCCACCTGAGGAGGTATGACCCAGCTCTTTGCGATCAGGTGTGCTCTGTGAACTGTCCATTTTGAGAAAGAAAGAAAGAAAGAAAGAAAGAAAGAAAGAAAGAAAGAAAGAAAGAAAAGAAAGGAGGGAAGGAAGGAAGAAAGAAAGGAAGGAAGGATAGAGAGAGAAAGAGAAAGAAGGAGGGAAAGAGAAAGAGGAAAAGAAAGAAGGAAGAAAGGAGGGAGGGAGGGGAGAGAGGGGAGGGAGGGAGAGGGAGGAGGGAGGGGGAGAGGGAGGAGGGAGGAGGGAGGGAGGGAGGGAGGACAATGAGCCAAGAATGCAGATGAATGAACAATGAAACACTTTGAGCAGCTCAGAATGACATGAAGCAGCTAGAAAAGGGGAACTCTCTCAGGCGTATAAAAATGTTAACCCTGGTCTCATGCTAACAGAGCTGAACTAATCTCGTGAAACTGCAACCCGCAGAAACACACGCCGGCCACCTCGTTCCTTTCCTCTGCTGACAAATCCGGGCTTTGTAAAAGCTCCGATCAGCTGTTATACATTCTGCACCTCCAAGTGCATTTATTTCTTGTGCGCCTACCACGTGACCAGCCTGTGCCAGGTGCTCCCGAATTCTTACTCTTTTCACAGCCCTGCCCTGAGGGAAAGGAACCGTGCTTGTTCTAGGCTAGGGCAGAGGCTGGGTTCTCAGAATCCCTGGAGAGAGAAAGCCAAGTGTGGCTCAGAGAAGCGAGGCAAGCGAGGCCAGGCTTCGAGGGGCACAGAGCCTGTCAGCCTTAGTAGGACGGGGTGTCGGAGATAGAAGAGACAGCAGCGGTGTGGATTGGGTGCCCAGAGGCTGAAACAACGCTTCGCCAGAACCAAAGGTGAATGCACCTTTCTGGAGAATGGAGCGGCCGGGTCACAGCAGACCGCAGGTGCCATTAGTCAAGAACGGTTCGGAACAACAACAGGATTTTTGTATGAGCACATTTGAATTTAGGAATAATTTTGATGAGATATAGAGGAAACTTATAGGAAGGTCCCTATAAAACTCAAGATGGGGGTGGCTAGATTGCCATCAACAAGTCAAAGTGCTTGCTGTGCAAGCCAGATAACCCGAGTGCAGTCCCCAGAGACATATATATATATATACATGTATATATATATATGGAGAGAGAACCAATGCATGAAATTGTCCTTTGACCACATGCTCCCTGTACACCATCCCCATCCCCCTCACACATAACATAACGATAAAGTAAAAAATTCAAATTAATAAAAAAGAAAAGTGAGGCAAAAGACGAGGAGGGGGAGTCTGAAGCAGGTCTGAACAGCGACAAAAACAGAACAGACATTGTAGATCTTTCCAAGTGTCCACCCAAGTATTGACTCTCGGTTTGGAGCTGAGGGTGCTGAGGGTGGGGTCTGCTCACTCGAAGTCCCAGCTCTGCCACTCACAGGCTGTTGTAGCACTGGGCAAGGTGATTCATTTCTGAGTACCTCAGACCCAAGTGGCCTTTGTGCATGATACGCCTGAGTCCAAAGACCGGGATTGAAAGTAGAGTGTGAGAAGATCCGGTGTTTAAATAGCAGCGTGCACAACAAAGTCCATGGCTCTATCCATATGGAACGAGTGGATCTCAGGACAATGTGCAGTGACAGACAAAGAGGAAAAGCTTCATTTGAGCAACAGGGAGACATAAACCCCTGAAGACACAGCTTTAGAAGTACACGGAGAAAAACAGATCAAACTGAAGAGAAACAGACACAGTCATCATCACAATGCAGCCTTGGACAGTCTCCTCCGTTGTTGGTAGAGCACTAGACTAAAAACATCAGGGAGTTTATATAGAAGGACATAAAATATTTACTCAATGCTACAGACAAGCTTGGCCAGGTTGATTCGTAAATGCTACAAAGCCTGCTGGGTGGACACTCTCAGAAGTGTGCAGTGACCCTTTCCCAGAATATAGTGACTGCTTGGCCAGAGTCCTTTGTTGTTGACCCTTGCTGTCCTGGAACTCACTATGTAATCAAGGCTGGCCTTGAACTCATAGAGTTCCACCTGCCTCTGCCTCCTGAGTGCTGAGATTACAGGCCTGCTCCCCCACACCCAGTCAAAGTGAGTCTTAATACATTTCAAAAGAATTTACTCATAAAGAATGTTTTCCAGCCAGACAAATTACATTATAAGTTAATAGCAATCATCTCTCTGGAAACTCTTCCCCAAATATTCAAAAATGAAGCAACATGTTTCCAAATTATTTACACTTCCTATGGGGTTCATCAAAAAAAAAATCGTTAGCAAAATTAGAAAATATTTTTCCTAAGGATGGAAAATTTTCAAGGTACAAATAAGACAGGTCTTCAGGAGAAATTCATAGCTCTGAGCACTAATATTAGAAAAAGAAGAGAGCTTTTAAATCAATAACCTAAAAATAATCCGAGCTCCCACCTCCAGAACTCAGAGGAAGAAAAGCAAATTAAAGCACAAATAAAGAGTAGGTAGAGACAATGACCGTAAGAACACAGCTCGACTGGAAAGCAGGCAAATTACGGGGGTAACTGGCAGAGCCGAAAGAGGCCGAATTAGACTAAGAGAGAGAAGGGAAGGGAGGCAGGGAATGGAAGAGGGGGGGAAAGCTGTCAGGAGCGTCTCGAGGAGGAGGGGCCATCACCAGAGATTCCCCAAAGGCCCCGAAAGGCCAGTAAAGTAATTTCCTGAGGTTTTCTGCCACTAAACTGGACCGTGTGGATGAAATAAACACACGCCTGTGGTAGAAGGCAATTTGCTCCAAGTGACAAAGGGATAAATCGGAAACTAGACTCTCCCATACATTAAAGAGATAAAATTGCAATTGCAAACTTTTCTAATTAAAAAAAAAAAGCAGGCCCAGATGACTTCCCTGGTGAGTTCTACAACTTTTTCCATTATACTCCACACACACACACACACACACACACACACTCACACACACATACACACACACACACACACACACTCACACACACATACACACATACAGACACACACACACGCACACACACACAGTCTATCAGAAAATACGCAAAACACCTCCAGCTGATTGTTTGTGGCCTCTCTAACCCTGATAGGAGAACTTAATAAGGACACTCTGAGAAAAGAAAATAACGTTCAAAATTCCTCATGAATATAGAATTAAAACCGAATATAGAAAAATGTTACAAAATATAAGCAAGTGTGGTAACCCACAACTGTAATCCCAGCACTTAGGAGTTAGGGATAGGAGGAGCATAGTCCAAGGTCATCCTCGGCTACATAGAGGGTTTGAGGTCAGCCTGGGCTACATGAGATCATCTCACAAAGTAAAACAGTAAAGTGGCTTTAAAAAGAAGACCCCGGGGGTTGGGGATTTAGCTCAGTGGTAGAGCACTGTAGCATAAGGAGCCTGGGTTCGGTCCCCAGCTCCGAAAAAAAAAAGAAAAAGAAAAGAAAAAAGAAAAAAAGAAGACCCCGGCTGCCCTGTTTCTCCTAAGATTGAGTGTAGGACCTGACCATATGTCCAAAGCACCGTGTACAGAATGTGGGCACTGGTGGGCCTGGCTTGTGACAGGTAAGTGTGACAGGGAGCAGGTGTGCTGAGAGATAGTTTTCTTTTTTTTTTCCGGGGCTGGGGACCGAACCCAGGACCTTGCGCTTCCTAGGTAAGCGCTCTACCACTAAGCCAAATCCCCAACCCCGAGAGATAGTTTTAAACTAGCTCAAAACTCAGCAACAGGAGATGACCAGGAAGACAGATGGTTAAAAATGCAGGAGGACTGGTGCAGACTCACTGACCCTCTGCATGTCACCGGACGTGGGTAAATGAGTAACGGGTTCTGTTCTGCCCCTGTGATGTTTGTTCAAGCCCCCATTGTGCCCTCCAGTCATTGTGTCCTGCAGAGAATATTCCAGGAAACCAGCCAAGCCTAACCAGATGTGTTTCAGATGCAGATGCCTTGTCAACTCTGACATTTACCCTAAAGGACAGGAATCAAGATCTGTTCTCAGGAGAATGAGGGCTTGACCTTTCCCCTGATTTAAACCCTAGAGTCGTAAGAATAATCCTGTGACTTTGAGAGTTTCTCCTTGTGACATTTTTGGTATTTCCTTTTGACATCCCCTCATCTCCTAGGGCTTGTGACTTCTTCCTTTAAGTAGCCCTTCTCCCAGCCACTCAGGGTCGACACCTCTGTCTCCTGATTGGGATACGTGTTGACCCGGAGCTCTCCGTAATAAACCTCGCCTCTGTGTATTACATCAAGATTGGTCTCTCGTGTGTCTGGGGTCCTCGACTTCCCGAGACTTGAGTAAGGGTCTCCCTTCTGGGATCTTTCAGTGCCACTGCATAACGTACATTCAAAGCCACCCTCGGGAATGCGAGGAAAGAAGACGGTCTCAGACTCTTAGTGTGCTTATGCCAGGAAAGGAGTGGGGCCTCTGGGGCTTCTCTGAGCATTTGGTTTCCTGGTAAGTCTGGTTGTCTCTGAGATAACAGCTGTCCCACACACATGTGCTGACCTCTGCTTCTTGTCCCCTTTCCATCCGGGCTCTGCCAACCACAGCTCTCCCCATTCCCCACTCTTTTCCTCTTTGCCTCTTCAGAATTCATGATGTCCTCCCTCAGTCCTTCCCTCTGAGACCTGATCATGCTTCATAGCCCAGGCTGGCCTCCTTACAGCAGGCTCCTGCCCCAGATTCCAGAGTGCTAGGATTGTGAATGGGTACCATCAAGCCTGGATGGTCCCATGCTTTAGCAGTAGGTAAAATGCTTTATTTTCCAGAGCCATTTAGGTCCCTGGTAGACAGATTCCTTCTAGCAGACTCTGCACCACTCTCCTTAGTATAGCTCAGGGTTGATCCCTCAAAAATGGCTTGCCCGGACTGTTGAGATGGCTCAGATAGTAATGGTGCTTGCTGCTAACCCCAACAACCTGAGTTCGAGTCCCCAGAACCCACATGGTGAGAAAAAAAAAACAACAACTTCTACAAGTTGTCCTCCATGTAATCATGTACATGTGTCAGTGTGTACACACACACACACACACACACACACACACACACACACACACACACACACTCACCCCTCAGAAGAATCATAAAAGAGAAAAAGGAACCTGTCACCATGGGATATGGGGAGATGAGGAGACAACTTAGTCTCCTTAGTGTTTGCAGGTGTGAGACTCCCAGAACTCCTCACATCAATTTTTAATGGTCTTAAATGCTGGGCATAATAGAGCTCATCTTCAATTCTAGCACTGGGAAGGGAGAAGCAGGAGGGTCCTGGGGCGTGCTGGCCAGCCAGTCTAGATGAACTGTGAGCTCCAGGTTCAGTGAGAGACCGTGTTCAAGACAGAAGATGGAAATTGGCTGAATAAAGCACTCACTGTTGACCTTGCCCCCACACACGCACAGGCACACATGTGAGGGGAACACACATGTACCCCATGTACCCATTTATACAACACAAATGCACAGTCACACACACAAAACCCATCAGTGGATGACAAAGGGGCGATATGTGCTCTAGCATTTAGAGACAAGCATTGAAATCAGAGTACAAAGCCTTCCACAGACACAGAGACAATCCTATGGCCAAATCATAGTCATAATGGCAGCTGTAGCAGGGAGGACAGTGACCCCTCCCAAAGATATCCCTATACACTCCTGTACACATGAATCCCTACAGCCTATGAACATGTCACTTAAAATGGGGGAGGGACTCGGGAGATATGACTAAGGTCAATTTACTGAGATCATTAGCCTGAGTGGTTTAGGTAAGCCCCACCCGGTCACAGAACCTTTGAAAGCACTCAGCCCTCCTGCGATGTTGTCAACTAGATGAGACCTAGAATGGCCTGAGAGTCTGACCTGAGGATTGAGGATGTACCTGGGGATGGCTGTCTTGGTGAGGTTGAGGTAGGAAGACCCATCCCTGGTGGGTGGTCTAATTCTCTGGGCAGGGCTACTGATCTATAAAAAAAGGAGGAAGTGAACTGAATGCAGGCATTTCTCACTCTGTCTCTTGATTCTGGATGCTGTGCAAACACCTGCTACATTCTCCTGCCACCTTCACCTCCCCGCCATGATGGACAGTAACCAGGAATCCTGAGCCAAGTAGAGCCTTTCACGCTTACTGATGTTGTCTTGCCGGGCACACAATGGGAAAAGTAAATAAAACACTCCCCTGGGTTAGTCAGTGGGAAGAGCTAACTATGGAATGAGCCCCATGGCAGAGTGGGGGATGGGAGAACATCCCTAGTCTTGAAGGTGCAAAGGAGACCAAGAATTTAGAGCTGGAAAACGCTGGGAAGGTGATCTTCCATTGGAATCTCTGAAAGGAGCGTTGTGCCAGCCCCTCTGACTTTAGCCCTGGGAGAGACCCATGCGGGACTCGTAACCAAGTTTGTAAGATAATGCATCTGTGTGGCTAAATGCCAAAGGAACAAACAAACCACACCATCAACAGGAGATCAGGAAGCCGACTGCTCTACAGGATTGCTGCTGACATTTGAAGCAGGCAGTCAGTAAAAGGAAAAAGATCAGTTGAGTGGGCCACTGGCCACGCGCTGTGATGTCCAGCGTTGGTGTGAAGTGAGCGGTGGTTTTAAGTGCCAAGGTAGTTTGAAGCTAAAGAAATTGTTCCAGTTTTCCTTCAGTTATTGAGGCTTTGGGGAGGACAACTGCAGCAGAATTAATCCGAAAGATAGGAGGAGAAAGACCACCAAACTAAATTATTATGACCAAATTAATTAAAGAAAGCAATTCATTAAAGGAAGCTTTTTGAATTCATCATGTACAAGGGCAGCTTCCCCCTAAGTCTGGGTTTGAGAGGTCACCACAGATGTGACAAAGACAGGGCTTTTATAGCTCGTGGGTGGGGGGTTTCCAAACAGGGATTTGGTTTGCAAAGCAGGCAGGGTTGCAGGAGCAAACACAAGCTTGACAAGTTAATCCCTCTTGAAACAGATGTGTGACTGTAAGGAGGGCAAAACAAGGTAGTCATAGGTGGTCACACAATGTTAGAAACGAAGGTTTATTGCAAGATGGCTGTAAACTTTTGAAACAGAGACAGGATTACCATTCTTGGAACAGGCAGGACAGAACCACGTGGCACACTGGCTGCTTGCCATTGGCAAGTTTCAGCTAACTCGTTTCCTGATACACTGCAGTGCTAAGCCAAAAGACAAAAGGTATAAAAGGGGTGGGGGGGGGGCTTGGGAAATTTGAGAGCAAAGTTCAAGGCAGAGGTGAGGCTTCAGTCCTTTGAAAGGCATAAAGGCCAGACCTTGTCCTCCTTGTCCTAAAGATTTAGCATATAGTCCTTCATTTAGTGCACTCTGTGTGGGCAAACCATAGAAATATAGTTGACAGTTCTTGGGACGTTTATTTCAAAAGGTGTTTAGATGCAGTGTGAGACCATGGGAACCGCCCCTACCCCCCCAACCCCCCACTCCTGTCACCGTGCCACCAGGATCAGTCAAGCCAGCAGAATACCCCTCCCCTCCCCTCCCCTCCCCCTCCCCCAGGAAGCGCTGCAGGCCCATGCTCATCACCAGCTGTGGAGTATTGCTCGCCCACGCTCAGCCTGGCTTCCCCACATTTCCAGGTATTTCCACAAGAAAATGTTCACACATTGCAAATGTGGTGAGCATGTGGAATGCTATAGTAAACGACACGTTAACCTGCCCTCCCAGAACCCCACAATCCATCACGAAGGAGGGACGTTGAACAATGGAGGCAGCGACAACTAGTTTCTATGGTTTGTTAAAATCTGATAAGAGGAACAAAACGGAACAAGTGGGGCAAGAGAGAAGGCCTGGGCTGAGAGGCTAATTGTGACTCTGAATAGAGCAGTCGTAGTGAGTCCACCTTGGGAGGGAACGACCTGCCGGAAATGATTGAAGAGCATTCTGGGAAATGGGCGTGGCCAGTGTAAAGGTCCTATCTCAGGACTATGCTGATCTGCTGCGTTGGAGGAAGAATAGAGAGACCCGCGGAGCTGGAGAAGAATGGAAAGGAAAGGCAGAGGGAAGAGGAGGGGATGCTTGTGCTGGTCTTAGAATGGGGACCTTGGAGAGCTCCATGCGGAGGCCTAGAGTCTGACTTGCCCTGCCACGTGTGCTGCCTCAAAGCTCTGTCTTCATTGAGGATGAAATGAGGGACCTTGGAGAGCTCCACGCAGAGATCCTGATTTGTCCTGCGGAGTGCCCTGCATGCAGCAAAACTCTGCCTTCATTGAGGATGGAATGAAGGTTGTCGAGGGAAAAGTCACGGAGGAAAGTGGTCAGTTTTCTGAAAGAGAAGCTCAAAGGATGTCCCAAGGGAGTCTCATTACCTGGATGATCTGAAGAAATCGCCAGGGTGACATTTCTTCCAACCTTTTAAGCATTTCTCAGAGGTGAGGACTTCCTGCTCACAAGATCACTCCAAATTCCCGGGCTCTTTGTCTCATTCGCCGAGGAACGAACAAACGGCAGTTAAGAGTGGAATTCAGAACCGGAACCGCTTGGGTTCAAATCCAAATGCAGACATTCATTGCTATGTGACCTCGCTTGTGGGGCACAGAGCCTCAGTTTAAACGATGGTAATAATCTAGCCAACATTGGGCCGTACAATAAAAGCATGTTCCTGAGACGCGTTTGCAGTCCATGAACTGCAGCCAAAGTCAGCCGAGATCTAGAGACTCTAAGATGTCTGCTCACACTGACTTCCTTCTTGAGACCAAGCCCCACTTAGAGCACCGAGGGAAGGCTCAGTCAGCTTCATCTAGGGCACCACGGCAGAGTGCCAGATTTTCTCAGGGACCTCCAAGGCAATGGTATACTCCTACTCTATGAAAGAAACTTCAAAAGGGCAACACCAACCTTACAGTCAAGGGTCTCCAGGTCTGTGGTCCTGTTACCCTCCAGTACCCTCACAGGTGTGGCTGCCCTGCTACACCCCTTTTGAGGGGTCACCGTCAGCCTAGACTTGTTAGGATGTAAATGGAGCAAACAGGCAAAGACTGACTGGCGACACTCAAGAAGCTGGAAAACACTTTTCGCACCAATGCTCGAGGACAGCTAAAATGTCAACGTTGTGTTTCCTGGCATCTGTTCTCCTTCAACTGGCATCGCTCTTATTATTTTAAGAATTCCTTATGTTTTGGAGTAATGGCTCCCTTGTATGTATAAGAAACAAATGCCTGGGAAAATTAATTTCACTGGAGATAGTGACATGTCATTTGGAGTAGAAAAAGCAAATGTACCAGATGAACCAAAGGCAATCTAAAATTACATTGTGAGAGTCAACCACTGTTTAGATAACCAAACACTGCATAAATGTTGTGTTATTACCAGTGAATGGAGGTAAGGGGGAGGATCAGGGGTGGGGTTCTTCACTATGTCTCATTGTAGTACAACTTCTAAGTTAAACGTAACCTTCTTTAGCACTCTCTTATCACGAGATATTTCCTCTGCCAATATCATGGGACTGCCCATATGCAAATACAAACTCATATACAAGGACATTGCAAACTCACACCTACATTTTCTGTATGCAATGACGTGTGCAGCACTGTGCAGAATATTGCACAATACACATATCTGTGTGCACACAGCCCTGTATAGCACACAGGTTCAGCAAATGCATGGCTAGTAAACGCAGAACACCCTAGATCTTGGAACTTCACTCAGCATCTGGCTATCATATACCCACCCAAATCAAGCACAACACAGAACTGCACAATACAACACACACACACATTCACACACACGCTAACACACACACATACATACGCTAACACACACATATGCCAACACACACATACACACACATGCTAACACACACATATGCTAACACACACACATACACATGCTAACACACATATGCTAACACACACACACACACTCTCTCTCTCTCTCTCTCTCTCTTTCTCTCTCTCTTCTTGGTTTTTGAGCTCTGCAGTTCCAATGCAATGATAGAAGTTGCTTACTTGGTCTGGGGGAAAGACTGCATAGCCCACCTCAAGTTATTTGCCTCAACTAAAGGATTCCCCAGTAATCTAGGAGCCTACCACAAATATCCCAAGATAATCACAGCAGAACTACAATCAATAGCTCACTCCCAGAATAGTTGTGAAGCCTTTTGAATTAAAATGGAGACAGTCCGCGGATTAAGGATGGGACAATGTGTCCTTTCTATAAAAAACAAAAACAAAAAGAACTTGGCATGAAGTGCGGATTTGATGCAATTTGCTTGAAGTGCTAGAGAAGAGACAAGGAGCTGCAGTGAAAGATTTTACACTAGAAAAACCATCCCTTGTGTAAGACTTAGTCTTGAATTCTCAATATGTCCCTGTGTATTCTGTGGCCTTAGAATATATATATGTGTGTGTGTGTGTGTGTGTGTGTGTGTGTGTGTGTGTGTGTGCTGAAGAGATGGCTCAACAGTCAGAGAGCTTCCAGAAGATCTGAGTTCAGTTCCAGACCACCATGTTGGGTCACTCACAGGTTCCTGAACTCCAGCTTCAGGGAATTCAACACCTCTTCTCGCTTCTGCAGATACCTGCATTTATGTGTCTCTCTCTCTCTCTCTCTCTCTCTCTCTCTCTCTCTCTCTCTCTCTCCTCTCTGTGTATGTATGTATTTGTATTTTCTCCAAATCAGAAGCATATTTGAGTAAACAACTCAAGACTGCTTCAGGAAGTTCCTGAAACTGACCAGATTCACTACCTTCCCCCAAGAGTAAACAATAAAGACTGCTGAGAGCCACTCTCAGACAAGACAAGCTGCAAAGAAGTTCCTAAGACAAGAGTAGCTGGCTGGAAAAAGCAGGGAGACACGCAAATGAAATGCCTGGAAGATGTTTAGATCAACCAAGTCACTTCAAAAGGTCATCCTTGAACCTGGAGAGCTGCCTACAGGCCATGCAGTGTGCTCCAGGTTCCCAATTGTTGTGAACTGTGACCTGTTCTAGTGTGGACTTCAGTGATGTCACTGGCTTTGAGTCATTTCTGCTCCTCTAAGTCACCCTTCACCCATATTCCTGTAAATAACCCCAATAAAATGCATTAGTTCACAAGGTTGGACATTGGTGGTATCTCTACTCTGATCTGTCATGGGCAACCCTATCTGGGGTGAATAGACATATGTTGGGTCTCACCAGGAAAGAGTCATGGCATAGCACACGCACGCAAGTGTAGATATACACACACATATATACATATACATGTACATATGTATATATGTATGTATGTATGTATGTATGTATATATATATATATATATATATATATATATATATATATGTAATTTGTTCTGTTTTCTCCAAGTTGTCAAGTTTCTGTCATTTGACAGCTGGACATAACCCTAACTTATACACATCGTTTATTTATTATTTTTAATTTTTCTCTCTGCGTGTATATGCACACATATGCATGCACGTGTGTGTGTGTATGTGTGTGTGTTAGCATATGTGTGTGTTAGCATATGTGTGTGTGTATGTGTGTGTGTTAGCATATGTGTGTGTTAGCATATGTGTGTGTATGTGTGTGTGTGTTAGCATATGTGTGTGTTAGCATATGTGTGTGTGTGTGTGTTAGCATATGTGTGTGTTAGCATATGTGTGTGTGTATGTGTGTGTGTGTGTTAGCATATGTGTGTGTTAGCATATGTGTGTGTTAGCATATGTGTGTGTTAGCATATGTGTGTGTGTGTATGTGTGTGTGTTAGCATATGTGTGTGTTAGCATATGTGTGTGTATGTGTGTGTGTGTGTTAGCATATGTGTGTTAGCATATGTGTGTGTTAGCATATGTGTGTGTTAGCATATGTGTGTGTGTGTATGTGTGTGTGTTAGCATATGTGTGTGTTAGCATATGTGTGTGTGTATGTGTGTGTGTGTTAGCATATGTGTGTTAGCATATGTGTGTGTGTATGTGTGTGTGTGTTAGCATATGTGTGTGTTAGCATATGTGTGTGTGTTAGCATATGTGTGTTAGCATATGTGTGTGTGTATGTGTGTGTGTGTTAGCATATGTGTGTGTTAGCATATGTGTGTGTATGTGTGTGTGTGTTAGCATATGTGTGTTAGCATATGTGTGTGTGTGTGTTAGCATATGTGTGTGTTAGCATATGTGTGTGTGTGTATGTGTGTGTTAGCATATGTGTGTGTTAGCATATGTGTGTGTATGTGTGTGTGTGTGTTAGCATATGTGTGTGTTAGCATATGTGTGTGTGTGTGTGTGTGTGTGTGTGTGTGTGTGTGTCTTATCCAGGACAGGAATAGTTCCTCCACAACCATTACAAACACAGGCTTCCTCACTTCTTTTCTTCAATGTCTTCAGCATATGGCTTTTGTGTTAGAGCCTACATGGCTACTTCCATTTTGAGTGTAATGCTGAGAGCCAGCAGAAGAGTAAGGGGGACAGAAGAGTATTCTCCCCTCTTTCAGAGACGTTCTGGAAGGTAAGACACAGCATGTGCTTACACCTCGCTGGGTAGAATTACATGACCACACCTAGCTGCAAGGGAGGCCTAGAATAGAAGCAGAAGTGACTGTGAGGTACTTCTGGGGTTACTATGGGGTAAATACAGGATGGACAGTGGGTAACAGCTATTAATTTCTGCGCACAGTTTTTAAAAATGTAAAGCCCTCACCAACCACGGGTAATTGCTGTTTTCCACATGCAGTATATGTGGGTGTGTGTATAATTTCCTTTATAGGACTGAGTCTACATGATACACTGTTTTGTTCTCATCCCATGTGGGTCTTTTCATGAGTCTATGTAGATACTTTTTCTTTAAATCACAAAGTAAAATATAGTTCAGTTCTACCTAACAAGACAAACATTTCACACGGTTCCCTCAAACTAAAGAACAAAAAAACAAAACAAAAAACAACTTGTTTGCTGCATCACTCAGTGTGGGAAACAGGGAACAGAACGTTAAACATTGAGGACTTGCAAGAGGAGAGGATCCCTGGCCTCCGATATCTGAGGATGTGTGAGTTTGAGGGTGTCCTGAGCTTTTGGGTATGAGGACTCGTACTGACTTATCTCTGTACCCAGCGAAAGGAAGTGTTCAGGAAGGAGGCAGGGCACAGGCCCATGTTGGCTTGGTCCTTACCTCTAGGCCAGCCCTCAAGTGCTGTCTGCTGGGGCCTGGAGCTCACGATATTCTGGGCAAATGATTTGATGGTTCTGTCGTTAGGATATTTTGGGCTTTATTCCCTGGAAACCTCATCTCGCACTTAGAGTCCTTCAGGAAAGATCAAGGGATTACATTCGGATCGGTATCAAGCATAGGGGTTTATCTCTGCGGCAAGTCAGAATATCAGCTTCCTCTTCTCGCCTTTAACAGACTGGCTTCATCTCCTCAGAGCCCATGAAGACATCACAGAAAAGCATCTTCTTTCTTCTTGCTACTCCTGATGCCTCCTTACGCATTGAGTCGAATTAGCTAACTCTGTTCAGAATCCCCCAGTGGTCCCTGCTTTCTCGTGCACCACTCACCGGCACTCTCCCAGGCTTGGCGCACCTGCCACAATGGTCTCCACACTCCTGGTTCCCCCTCCCCAGACTATACATTATGTTGAAGCCATTAGTAGCTCAGTTCGGGTTTCAGAACCAAGGTCATTTTTGAAGAAGCGAGGCTGCACCCAGTGTGTTAACCCCAGCACTTGAAGGGAGCAGAAGCAGGAGCATATTTAGATGGTGGAACACTTGCCTGATGGTTACAAATCACTGAATTCATCTTCAGAATTCTGAAAAAAAAATTAGACTTTGAGAGCCAAATGAGTATTATTTAACCCTTTCAAACCTTGATTTCCTTATATGCTACATGGGAATGATAACAGCCCCAGGGGGCAGGTGTGACTCCATTGGGACTGCACATGTCTGGTTTGTGGCAGGGAAGTGAGAAAAATAGTTTTCCTCTCCTCACTCCTTCTTCAGTAGTCACTTTTCTCTGGGTAGGCTCTCAGCGGACAGAGTGGTGTCCCACTTCGATGCCACCAGTTCCGCACTGTCTGCACCTTGTTCCCCCTCGAGTGGGCTGCTCACCTGTCAGAGCCTATTGGATGCCCTCACTATTGAGGTCTTGGGAAGCTCGGTGTTAGCACTTGAAGGTTGCAACTTCCCAGCTATGCCCAACGTCTGTGCCATCTTTAGATGCCACCATCCTTGAGAAAACTGCACCAGCCTCAGCCAGAGTCTGCTCTGCTAGTGATGACTACATCTACTCTGGGTCCAGGCCCTCCAAAGACATTTGACCTCCTCTTATCGCAGTCCTTTTCCCTCTAGGAAATGACAGTGTATGTGTTTCTGAAGCTAGAAAATCCAATGTATATTATCTTCAGAAATTACACACACACTTACACACACATATGAGCATATACACACACATATACACATACACATAAACATAAATAATATACATATACACCATATACACACATATACATCATATACACATACACATATACATATATTTGGAAGTAGAAAGTGGGGACTATATGGTAAGAGCCAAGGGTCTAAAGTGACAGGAGGTACAAGAGAAAGTAACAGGGAAGGAAGAATGTGTTACTGTCTTTGCTCTGTAGGTAGAACCTAGATTTAAACACGCACAGGCACAGATACCGTTTCAGAGGGGAAACGTGACCAGTGGAAAAGGGAAGAGAGGAGGATGGGGTATTAGGAAGTGAGTGTGAGGAAAATAGGATGAAACAATGAAATCTACTATTTTGTATGCTAACAAGACCCAGTTAAAACAATGTTACAAAAACACAGTTTAAGCTGGGAAGGTGGCTCAGTGACAAAGTGCCTGCCTGTGAATATGAAGAGCTTAATCCACTTGAAGCCAGCTGTGGAAGAACCCATCTGCCTTCCCAGGATTCCTTCGGTGAGATTGGAGGACCATCTCTGGAAACTTGCAAGCCAGCTAACTTAGTGTGTGCCCTGGGAGCCAGCCAGAGACTGCAGCTCAAACAACCAGAAGGTTCAAATCAATGCCTGAGATTGTCCTCTGAACTACACGTGTGCTATGGTACATGCGTGCCCACACTCACATGCATGTTCACACACATGCACACAATATTTGTTGACATACAATTCACCTGGGTACGAAACTAAAACGTAAACAGGAAACATTACCCTTAATTTTCCCATGCAAAGGATTTATACCCACAGCAGATTTCTTTAGCTCCATTAAAAACACCGAAGCCTAACAAAGGGGAGAAAAGGACAGACTGTTTAAGTAAGAGGAAATGCAGACTGGGAAATAAAGCCCAATGTCAGTGGTGATCAAATAAATATAATTTTAGTCTTTAAGAAGGTACCAGGTAAGCCTGCTGGATTAAAATAATACTTAATATAACAAAGCCCAGAGCTACAGCGGCCGGGAAGCTGCTACACTCACAGTCTCGTTGACACCATAAATCGTTACCCACATTTTGAAAAGCAATTTAGCAGCTCATCTCAACAGCCAGGAAAACATTTCTGCCCTTTGGCTGACAACGCTCACGGTAAGATAATCGTACAAACTAGAAAATAATTGCGTGGCGAAAGTAATCTTTGTACAGTTATCCGCAATAGCAATGCGTTAATAGACTAAACGTCTTAGCATTAGAGAAATGGCGAAGTGAGTGTTGCCTCCTGTAACATTGTTGTTGAGACCAGGCTGAGCCCAAGCTCAGAGTCCGCTCCCTATTGTATAAAACAGAGGCTCTCAAGCTGTGTCTTGCACTGGGTGACCCCATTTGGGGTGCAAATGCAGGTGCAGGGCAGCGGCATCTCATTCTGCACAGACACCACAAGCTGCCCGGCACTTCAAAGTGCAGACGGGCAGCACTCCGAAAAGATGCGGCTCGTTAACTATAACAGAGAACAAAGTATGTGGGTGCGTTAAAAGCGTGCTAAAAGGACCACGAGACCAAGGAGAGGCATGACACCATCACCTGTGCTCTGGAAAGATGAGCTCACACAGTCGTGTGATGGGAGTGGCCTGGCCTCACTGGTGCGCCATCTGACCGCTTGCTGTAAACATGGAAGGATGAGCAGGCAGATGACTCTTGACTCTCTCTGGGGCTTTAGCTTAGATCGGCGCTCACTGCTAAAGCAGGGTGATAAAATTGTCTGCTTTTCTGTCCAGCTGTTCATCCATCTGGGCCTGGGCCTGCACCCCAGCTCTATACCTTCCATGGGACTGCACCCCAGCTCTACACTGTCCATGGGACTGCACCCCAGCTCTACACTGTCCATGGGACTGCACCCCACCACTACACTGTCCATGGGACTGCACCCCAGCTCTACACTGTCCATGGCACTGCACCCCAGCTCTACACTGTCCATGGGACTGCACCCCAACTCTACACTGTCCATGGCACTGCACCCCAGTTCTATACTATCCATGGCACTGCACCCCACCTCTACACTGTCCATGGGACTGCACCCCACCTCTACACTGTCCATGGGACTGCACCCCAGCTCTACACTGTTCATGGGACTGCACCCCAGGTCTACACTGTCCATGGGACTGCACCCCACCACTACACTGTCCATGGGACTGCACCCCACCTCTACACTGTCCATGGGACTGCACCCCAGGTCTACACTGTCCATGGACTGCACCCCAGCTCTATACTGTCCATGGGACTGCACCCCAGATCTGTAGCCTCCATGGGACTGCACCCCAGCTCTACACTGTCCATGCGACTGCACCCCACCACTACACTGTCCATGGGACTGCACCCCAGCTCTACACTGTCCATGGGACTGCACCCCAGCTCTACACTGTCCATGGGACTGCACCCCAGCTCTACACTGTCCATGGGACTGCACCCCAGCTTTACACTGTCCACGGGACTGTACCCCACCACTACACTGTCCACGGGACTGCACCCCACCTCTACACTGTCCATGGGACTGCACCCCAGCTCTACACTGTCCATGGCACTGCACCCCAGCTTTATACTGTCCATGGCACTGCACCCCACCTCTACACTGTCCATGGGACTGCACCCCAGCTCTACACTGTTCATGGGAATGCACCCCACCTCACAGTGTCCATGGGACTGCACCCAGCTCTACAGTGTCCATGGGACTGCACCCCACCTCTACACTGTCCATGAGACTGCACCCTACCTCTACAGTGTCCATGGGACTGCACCCCAGCTCTACACTGTTCATGGGAATGCACCCCACCTCTACAGTGTCCATGGGACTGCACCCAGCTCTACACTGTCCATGGCACTGCACCCCAGCTACAGCCTCCATGGTACCCTGACTCTGAACCTGATTGAACTTTGGAACCCAACTCAGACAGAGAACCTGTAACTTGGGTACGCCTCCCTCCAGCCCAGTCCTTTCTTCTCTCCTCTACCCACTGTAATGACTGCATGTGCATCAGCCCTGTCTCTCCCTCCAGTGATGCTGCTTTGAACGCTTTGAGCTTTATGTGTCCTTAACCCTTTCATGGGCATCTTTAACCTATACACACCCACATACATACATACATACATACATACATACATACATACATGTAATACCTGTGTGATGTGTTGATCTGGCAAACAGTATTAGCAATTCAGAGAGGAATAAAAGAACCTGTGTTTGACATTGGTCCACTATCAAGGAAACTCGAGGCTACTTGGCAAATTGCAGAATGTGAAATGTAAGTTTATTGTCAGTCAATAAATCCTGACAATGTAGGAAGATACAAACGCATTTATTCGTACTTCTGGCCCAGCCAGTGTGATTATAGAACCATCAAATTATGGCTAAAGACCCTCTACTTGCCACCTCTCTGTCCCCTGGTATTCTCATCCCTAACCACACAAAGACAAGATGACAATTCCTTGGTTTCTAGCCTCCTCACTGAAAGTGCTCACCCTGTGGCCCCGTCTGCGTCTGTGTTTCTTCCTCTATGTCTTCTCACCAGGGTACACACTCCAGCCATCTTTCAGACCCTCTGCCTTTGCCTTCTAGCAACTTCTTCCCACGCCATGCTCTCTGAATTCCACCCCATCGTCTTTGCTTTATCATAGTTATTTTTGTCTCTTGATCTCACCCTTAAGCTCATGCCTCCAGGAAGTAACTAGCCTGTTGCCCTTTTTCCCTTCGAGCCAACCTCTCCTTGCATGTGCCTGCTGCACCCAATCTTACTCTTCATTTATGCACTGACCACTTAGTATGGCTGCCAATCGTTTACCTTCAGTGACATCAGCAGTACCTACCTTTACTCCCTTGACTTTACCTCATCATGTGACTGGATCTCTCTCTCTCTCTCTCTCTCTCTCTCTCTCTCTCTCTCTCTCTCCCTCTCTCTCTCTGTCTCTCTTCCCTCTCTCTCTCTCTCCTCTTTCTCCTTTGTCTGAGTTCTTTGTTGCTCACTCTTTCTCCACCCACCTGCAGTGACAGTGACAAGGGACCCTCGTGAGTCCAAACTCTAACTTTCTTGTTTCTCAGCCATATGCTATAGCTACCTGGCTTCTTAGAAAATGAAAGTCTGCTAGAAAATGAAAGTTAACAATAGAACCTTCCTCATGTGGGACCTAATATTTGTTACATATCGATGAATGGCAGCCATGATGTCCTACCTTGCTTTTCTGGTTTAGATTCTGCAGGGCTTTGAGCAACTCCTGTGTTAAAACTCAGTATTCTATGGCTGTATTAACTGTGTTAACAGGCCCAACACCTTCCTGCACCATAACATTGGTGTCATCCTCAACATATTCCCTTTAGTTCTATCTCCCTGTGTCTCGAAAACACTCCTGTGAAATTCCTAGGCTTCCTTCTTGGGATGGTTGCCTATGCTTGGCCCAGGGAGGTGTGGCCTTGTTGGAGGAAGTGTGTCACTGTGGGCATGGAGACCCTCCTCCTAGCTGCCTGAGGATGCTGTCTGTTCCTGGCTTCCTTCAGATGAAGATGTAGAACTCTCAGCTCCTCCTGCACCACGCCTGCCTGGACACTGCCATGCTCCTGCCTTGAGTTAATGGACTGAACCGATTAACCTATAAGCCAGCCCCAATTAAATGTTTCATTTCTAAGACTTGCTTCGTTCATGGTGTCTGTTCACAGCAGTAAGACCCTAAGACAGAAGTCGGTATCAGGGACTGGGGTATCAGGCTGTGACAGGCCTGAGCATGCCTTTGTTTGGAAGAATTTGGATTTGGGGATTTTGGATTTGGAAAGACACGGAATGTTTTAAGTGGGGCTTAATGAGCCATCCTAGAAGGAATGTGGAAGACTCTGTTGCTGCGAGTGATTTGAGTGATTGCAAGTGAGTGAAGACCTGGCCCAAGAGGTTTCAGTGGAGAAGAATTTCAATTCATTGTGGGCTTCTGTGTTGGAGGCTTTCCACGGAGATCTCTGGCCCGGACACTTGGCTACTTGAGAGGGGCCTAGCCTCCTGGGAGGTTAGGGAAATGCCTACCATCCCTTAGGGTCTCCAGGGTTTCAACCTTATCTCGACCAGCAACCAGGACACCTTTCATAGCCCACTACCCCACAGTACATGACCTACAAACTGTTTTGTGGTGTTTGGGTGAAGAATATGGCTGGCTGCCTTTTGCCCTTGTCTAAAGAGTCTACCTGAGGCTCAGGCAAAGAGATTCATATTAATTGCACTGACAAAGGAAGTCTCAAGAAAGCCCAGTAGACTTCTCTGGTTGTCTCATAAAGAGCATTTTGAACAAGTGTAGCAAGCATAGGAAGGAAAAATATAAAACATATGGTTTGAGTATTAAACGGGACACCAGGAGCTGAATCCTGTGTTCAGAATAGAATTAAGGGAGTAATGGCCTTGGGGCAAGATTCCACCCAGATAAATTTAGGTCCAGGCATGGTAGTACAAGCCTTTAATCCCAGGATGCAAAGACAAGCACGTCTCTGAGTTCAAGTCCAGCCTAGAACAGAGCAAGTTCTAAGTAAAGAAAAACTTCAATCCATGCTTGGTGGACCACACCTTTAATACCAGTGCTTAGGAGACAGGCATGCAGATCTCTGAGTTCAAAGTCAGTCTACAGAGCAAGTTCTAGGAGAGTCAAACTTAGGTAATGAAGGAGGTGGAAGGCAGGAAGCTAGTGACCATGTAATAGAACAAGGGGGGGATGTTCCAGCTCCTGTAAGCAGCAGAACCTGGCAGCTTCAACCATGTGGCTCTGGCTTTAGAGTAAAAGAAAAAATAGAAGTGACTACTGGGACAGTTGATGCTGGTTATCTGGAGCTAAGAAATTAGTAGTGATTAAGAAGAGACCAGCACCATGCAGGTAAAATCTCCTGGGAAGTGTTTTCTGAGAGCACAAAGAGGCTGTGTTCCAGAGATGGCCAAGGTTGTACCTCATGCTGCAGCTGGACTTGGTCATGTGTGAGAGTCACCCAGGTGGTACTGGTTTTGAAGGCATGAAGGGATCATGAAGAACAGCTGAGGCTGGGCACTCTGAGAGGTCATGGAAGGCCATTGGTGGTGAAGGTGAGGTCTCAGCTGCAGTTGAAAGCCCAGGACTGAAGGGGTCCTGCAACGGATTTGAGGCTTGGCACCATGAAGAAAGACTGAGAGAGGCTACTGGTGAAGCCTAATTACAGAGGAAAATCCCAGAGTATTGGAGATGCCAGTACCATGGGATGATCACCAAGAACAGAAGTGGCAGTGGAGTGGATCAACCTGAGCTTAGAGCGAGTGCTACAGAGGACAGAGCTGGAGAAGTGATACCAGCCCTTTGGAGGAGCCCAGAAGATCATGTGTGGATCCCAGACATTGAAACAAGAAGCTGTAACATTTAAGTTGCTTCAGAGACCCAAAGATGTTAAAGATGCCAGAGCCATAGGACACCTGTCTAGGAAAGCTGCTAACAGGGAGGGGAACCAGCCCAGAAGAAAGAAGTTTGTTACAGTCAACACAGATGAAAAAGGAGGGGAAAAGACCACATTGACATCAGATTTTTGGAGTTTGCCCAGCTGGTTTCCCGTCTTGCCTTGGGGATTACAGTTAAGTGATTGGATGAATCTCAGAAGTGAGTTTGAACTTTGGGCTTTCAACATTGTTGACACTGCTATAGAGTATGGGGACTTTAGAAGCTGGACTAAACACATTTTTATAATGTTATATCTAGATATGGCCCCCATAGACTCATGTATTAGAACAAGTCTATGGGGTCCAAGGAGTAGAAAATGATGGTTTGCATATGCTTATCCCAAGGAGTGGCACTATGAGGAGGTGTGGCCTTGTTGGAGGAGGTGTGGTCTTGTTGGAGGAAGTGTGTCACTGTGGGGGGGTGGACTTGGAAACCCTCCTCCTAGCTGCCTGAGGATGCTTAATCTGTTCCTGGCTTCCTTCAGATGAAGATGTAGAACTCTGCACCATGCCTGCCTGGATGCTGCCGTGCTCCCATCTTGAGATAATGGACTGAACCTCTGAACCTTAAGCCAGCCCCAGTTAAATGTTGTCCTTTATAAGACTTGCCTTGGTCATGGAGTCTGTTCACAGCAAGAAAACCCTAACTAAGACATTCCTCAATTGGCAGACTGTGAAAGGCAGAGCAACAGTCCTGTCCCAGAGGAGGAAGGACAGACTACAGAACAGAAGGAGCTAGGTTCTAGGACTGTCTGCCATGCAGAAGGGCCTGTTGTGAATTTCATGTGAGCAAGAACTAATTCCCCGGTAAATTATGCCACTAATGGCTTAATAACCACCTTTCAGGGTAACTAGGGTGTTCTCACTAAACTGTCCAAACTATTTAAAGGCTCCATCAGCTCTCCTAATCCCTACTGACACTACCCTCTATTAAGGCCTCATCCATTGAAAAGGAAAGAGATCACCATGACAGCTTCCTAACAGGCTGAACTGATTGTCATTCTTCTCTGCCTTTAATCCAGTCACTCTATAGTTGTTGGCATGAATTGTTAGAGGAACCCAAGTCTGATTTGATCAATCATTTCTCTTTAAGGTCTATCACTAGCCCTCCCCATTACCTTTGAGAGAAAACCACCTCTTCCCCAACACAAGGCCCTACCCATGCTGCCCCCTCTCCCCTGACACAAGGTCCCACCCATGTTGGCCCCCTTTCCCCTGACACATGGCCCTACCTGCACCAGCCCCCTCTTCCCTGACACAAGGCCCTACCATGCTGACTCCTCTTCCCTTACACAAGGCCCTCCCTGGGTTGGCCTCCTCTCCACCGTCAATTCTTCTCCTCCCCTTCTGCTTTAATTGCCAACCAGAGTTAAAAGCACTTTAAAAGCCCCAGTGGTGCCAAATTCCCTAGACCTTCACACTATGAAGACATAGTTCCCCCTGCCTGGAATTCTATTTCATCTTTATTTGGGGACTGGTACTCATCCGTCATAGTTCAGCTGAACATCACCACATCTGAGAAGCCTATGATTCCCCCAGGCTGCTCAAGACCGACTGGATGCTGCCATAATTCTCCTGACCACAGCTTTGGTAACATTCAAGATGCCTCTCTCCTGGACTCTATTGACTTCTCTACTTATCTATTTAAGCGTCTTCATTTCTAGTTCAATGTCTTATATCCAGCCTGTGTTCAACAAATGTCTCTTGAACAAATCAATGATTAAATAAAAGAAACCATGATTATTACAAAATACAAAAATGTTAACAATATACATTTTATTACTAATACATTTGTTAAATTGTACAGCATTACATATCATATATGCCTATATTGTATATACATATTATACTATGTGCTTTGTGGTATATGCTATGCCTATATAAAATGTGTGTGCATATGGATAGTTCCAGAAATGATAGACTTATTTAGCCTCCATTCCGTGCCACATCGCAGTGATGGGAAGATTAATCAACACTGTTGCATTACCCCAAGAGTTTGACCATCTGACTAGCAATCTCCTTTGGCTGATGAAAATATTGACACATTAATTACTTTCAAATTTTTTCTTCACGGTAACAATGTATTTTAAAAGCAACCCATAAAACGGAAAACATACATCTGTAAAATGTACCAGTAGTCATAGTGGGGTTGGAAAATCCTGCATTTCTTGCAGGGTAGCTCCCTGCAAGGTTTTGTGTATGCACAGGTTTGCACACACCGATGGATGTTGGTCTGTCTTCCCCTTTGAAAGTGTCAGTAACTAGTCACCCAGTTGCTCAAGTGTCTACCTTAACTGTGTCATGTGCCTTAACTCAGGAAGCAGAGGTCCTAGAAGATGCTGGAACAGGAAGGGAAGCCGTTTATTTCATTTCGAGGGTTCACTTCCAGCCCGTGGTGCTTGCCTACCCTCCAAAGGAAAGTTAAGGGAACCGAGACTGAAGACTGTGAGGGGAGGGGTCAGCACCACCCCTAGCGCACAGGGAATTCCTGTTCCAGAGGGCAGAGCCCACCATGATAGGCCTGCTTCTTGTATGGCTGGACAGGTGCGTCTCACTCAGGTCCAAGGCAGAGAGAAAGAAGCCCCGCCCCCCCGAGGGCACAAGGGTCAACCTCCCCCAGGGGGAAAGGGAGAAACACTCCCTCCTCTTCCCATTGACACTTTCTGGCCCTGAAGGAGCCCTTGGTAAACACCAGCTCCAAATTAAAGGAACGCAGTCTAGACACAGGCTTCCTGCCTGTGCCCCGTGTGCACTGGAACAACTCCTACCCCCACTGAACCTGAGGTGCTCCAGGAGCAAAGAGAACAGCCTCTAATTCCACATGATTGCTTCAAAGAATAAAATGAGACAATGAGTACGAACCCACAAGTGTCAAAGCACTTTCAATATGTAGGGCACGGGTAGACTGCCTCTGCCTTCCTTTTCAAACACACCAGAAGAACATTCTCGCAGCCAGTGTGAGAGCCCAATACATCACCTAAGAGGGAAGAGTTCATTTTTCTATAAAATTCATTATTTTTACTTTCTTTTAAAAGTATGGTCTTAGAGACATTGTTTCTCCTGATCGTTTTTTCATGCAAAAAAAAAAAAAAAAAAAAAAGCCACAACTCTTAGCTGCTTGGCACAGGGTTCAAAGCACTGTGGCATTGTTCCTGGTACTGACCTCCAAGGACATCAACGCTGTAGAATAGAGACTATTCACTTGGCACAGAGAAAACACAGCCTTAATGCTTTGGGACATTCTGAAGGAGTGAATCGTGGTCCTCCCTTCTCCCTGCTGGCTGTTGACTACAAGCCATGAGGGCAGAGGGACCAGAGTCAATCAACAGGGTGAATAAAAGGCTGTATAGTTTTTGGGAAGGGAGAAGGGCTTTCTAAGGTAGGTAGGTATCATTGGCTAGGGCTTAGGGTACCAAAGAATACCAAAGAATACCAAAGAATACCTCATTTGCATGGCGGAGGCATTCCAGGAATTCCAGGTTCTTAGCAGGAGAAAGGAAACCAAATCTGTAATCTCCTCAGGACTACAGGACATTCCATAGGTAAAGAATTTGGCGGTCAGTCTCCCCAGACAGAGGGAGCCCTGCTAAGAAAATGGAGTCGGTCCTCCATCTTGCAACAAGCTCGAGAGAGCTGTGCAGACACGGAGGTCGTGGACCTCAGCACAGGGGCCGGCATCGCATTATGGCATAATTTTGGTTCTTTTTTTTTTTTTTTTTTCGGAGCTGGGGACCGAACCCAGGGCCTTGCGCTTCCTAGGTAAGCGCTCTACCACTGAGCTAAATCCCCAGCCCCCATTATGGCATAATTTTGATGCCTGAGAGTGAGACGATATTTGAACACAGGTGAGAAGTGATAGGTTATTTCTCCGCTTCTGGTGAAATGAGCCACTTTATTAGATTATATATTATTAGATTATATAAAAGTCATGTGTGTTGGGAAGAGTTCTCAAGCGGGTGAATTCGCTGGCCCCAAGGACTAAGGCCGGAGATGTTGCCTTGGGGGGATGGGGGAGGGGATAGGAGAGGGAGAGAGAAAGAGGTATGCTTGCACAGAAAGGAGAAGGGAGAGAAAAACCAAAATGGTGCATGTAATAATTAGAAAGATCACTCCACGCTATCACCAAGTACGCACCGGCCGGCGGTCTTGGTCTTTTCGCAGTCGGGCACGTAGCCCGAGATGATATGTTTCTCCTTGCCAGGGCCTCCTCTCCAGAGCTCTGAGATAGCTCTCTTGGTCCCCACAGGCAGCTGCTGCCAAACTCACTCAGCAATTCCAAATTTCTGCGGCTATCTGGGGGTGCAGTCGTGCCAGCCTGCACTCTGCTGGCCACCTTTCCGCTGGAGCTTAGTCCTTGCCCAATCTTCCCGTCCCAAAGCCTGGCCAATTTGTTCTTTCCTTTTGGCCCACCTGAGTCACCTCGGAAGGAAAACACCGAACAATCTTAGTTTAGAATTAACAGATAACACAATCACTGGGCTCAGAATCTATCGTCCTAAAGTCACCAACTATTCTATCTTAGAAACCTTCCAGTGGCGGGTCCTAGTGGATTCGCTACCAGAACTCTCAGTCCGCAGCCTACATCTTCTCCACCACCACATCCCACCCCCAAACCCCATCCCGGTCCAAAAGTCTCCTCCTCCTCCTGCCTTCCCTCTTCCTCTCTGGGACCCGAAGGCCCGCCTCTTCCTCGCCCAGTGATTGGTTTCTTGTCTTCTTTATTATTTAATCATTTAGGGGGAAATTCCGATACACGAAAATGTCAGGATTATACACGGAGGAGCCACTGGGAAAGGCAGCTCAGTCCCTGGGCTGGAAATTTCAAGGTTGGGGGCACCGTATGTCTGGTAGGGACTGAGGGATGCTGGGAGAACCTGGAGGCCAGGTCTGCTTTGGTGTGTAAAATACGCACCTCAGTCCCTTGTCCCCACTCAGAAACCAAACAAAAACAGAGAAATAAAGAAGACATTTAAAATAAAATTCTCCTGTCTCAGCGGGTATCCTCAAAGAATCATCCTCCACCCAACATCCTGGACCCTGGACTCAGTAATCTTTTGTGATTTCTGCTTTTTCCAGGAGTCCATTTTCTGTCTTCCTGACCTGTCAGGAAGGACCAGTGTGCCACCAGACAGGCCTTATACTTTCCAGGAAAGAACTGAATTGCTTGTCTCTAAGAACCGATCTCCTCTCCCTCTCCTTCTCCCTCTCCCTCTCTCCCTCTCCTTCCTCTCCCTCTCCCTCCCCCTACCTCTCTCTCTCTCTCTCTCTCTCTCTCTCTCTCTCTCTCTCTCCCCCCCCGTGTGTGTGGTGTGTGTGTGTGTGTGTGTGTGTGTGTGCAGATGCCCAGCGGTGGCATTTCAAAGCAATTATTTGCAAAGATTTGAGCCCCACCTTGGAAGTGGCCAGGAGTGGCCAAAGTTTACTACTTCTTGGTGAGGCCATTCTTCTAGGTCAAGATTGAATTGTCAGCCTTCATCGTGGTAAGAAAGGGGGGTCTTGTAATGTGGAAACCTAAGGATCTGCAGAAAAGCCTTGGTTAGTGGGAGAAACCAGAAACTTCACTCACCTAGGGACTCGCAGCTGGATTGCTGCCAAAATTCCTTTCCCTGAACCTATTATGAACTGCATGGTGCTGTCTCAGAATCCGCTGTACACTTAGCTGAAAGTGCATGATTGTCTCCATCAGTGTTCTCAATCTCGGCTCTACAGGTTGCAAATAAAATGCCTAGGCATCACTTCAGATCAAATCAATCAATCCCTGGGTCAGGGATCCAGAGACCGAGCAGGAGGAAGCAGCTTTCTAGGTAATTCTGATGCACAGTGAGGGTTGAGAGGCACTGAAATAGACTAAGATGGGAAAGAAATGAATGGGGGCTATAGAGAGGTGGGGCTGACAGTTAGGCCTCATCTCAGACAAAGCAAGTTTCCCCATGCCCACACTGGTGAGTGCTGGACTACAGAGAAGCAGAGGCTGCAGTGGACCTGTCGCAGGACCGGTTATAATAGTGTTAATCCGTAATTGCAAGAAAGCGATCAAAACTTTCGGACTCCCAAAACGTAACCAGGATGAGACAAGTTGGTACATGAATGATATACTTCATTGGGTACTTTTATCGAGCCCAAAGAATTCATGGGATGAAAACAGACTCAAGGTAGTTCATGGCTAGGAAGATTTGTGGTGGAGACATAAAGGGAAGTTTTACGGCTCCCAGGATGCTGGCTGGACTCACAGAACCAGAAGCCAGCCAGCCAGCCGCTCCTCAAAGGCTGAGGTCGCACCTCCCACAGCCTGCTTTTGCTCACTTGTTCACATCTAACTCTGCTCCTCTCACAGGTCCGTTGTGATTTCTTCGCACCATCTAGCTTCCTCTGGCTGTTCACTCTATTTAAGGTCCAGTGTGAGTGCTCCAACCCTGGTTTATAGCCATGTATCAAATCCAGAACCAGCACTGACCGACCACTGCTAGGCTGTGAAGGTCAGAGTTTCAAGAGAGAAGATTGTGGTCACCAATTAAGCAAAGGATGGGTGATCCGTGCTCCTCCAATCTGCTCTATGGGGCGAGGGGAGGGCTGGAGTGAAACCTGGCATGTTATTTATAGGCTGAGCATTCTAGAAGGCTCTTGCAAGAGCAGGATCTTGTGTATGAGCAATGGGCAAGGTAGACGAGTTTCATCTAATAGACATGCATAGCCAAGGAACTATAAGCCATTTTCTTTCCCATCTGTCTCCCAAAAGATGAGGAGATGGAGGGAGAGAGTTGAAAGAGTGTGCCCCATCTGGTCTCGGGACCTACCCCTAAGAAAGAGAATTACACCACCCAAAGGCAGTTCACCAACCTTCCACTGCATTCATGAATCACATCTGATGAACCATCTTGCCCAATAGTGGTTTGATATGACTGGCCCTCGTGGATTCACTTATTTGGATGCTTAGGGAGTGGCATCAGGATGCGTGGCCTTGCTGGAAGTGTGTCACTGGCAATGAGCTTTGGGGTTCCAAATGTTTTGTTCGTCCTGTTGTTTTCCTATCCATCTGAGGTCAGTTCCTTCTCTAGCACCCTGTGTGCCACCATGATCCCTGCCATGATGACAATGGACTAATCTCGGAAACTGTAAGCCGATCTAAATTGAACGTTTTCCTTTATAAGAGTTGCCTTGCCAGAACAAAACCAGTGAAATGGTGCCCAGTAACACTCAGCTACACTCTCAGATTGGCGCCTAACTCAGCTGTCAGAGGGGTTTTGTCCAGCAACGGATGGAAACAGATGCAGAAACCCGCCGCTAACAAACATTAGGTGGGGTTCAGAAAATCCTGCTGAAGAGGGGAGAGGGAGGACCGTAGGAGCCAGAGGATCAAGGGCTCCACGAAAAAACCCACAAAATCAACAAACCTGGACTCATGGGGCTCCCTGAGATTGAATTAGCAGCCAGGGAGCCTGCGTGGGTCTAACCTAGGTCCTCGGGGTATCTGTTATAGTTGTGTAGTGTGGTGTTTGTGTGGGACTCCTCACAGAGGGAGCAGGGCCTGTTTTCAATGCTTTGCCTGGTTTTGGGACCCTGGTCCTCATGTGTGGTCGCCTTGCCCAGCCTTAGCAGGAGAGGAGGTGCCTGGTCTTACTGTGATTTGATGAGCCATGTTTGGTTGACGTCCCTAGCAGGTCTGCCCTTTCTGAAGGGAAACAGAGAAGGGGTGGATGGGGAGGGAGGAGGTGGAAGGGAGAAGGAGGAGGTGAGGGGGAGAGGGAGTGAAGGGGAGCTATGGTTGGGTTGTAATATTGAAATATATGAGAAAATTAATTAATAAAAATGTTTCCATGGATATGGTGTCTCTGCACAGCAATGGGATATGAACTAAGACACCTCCCAAATGCTGTTTATTTGTGACAAAACCCCAAGGATGTCCAAGCAGAGGGGTAAGGTTAGCTCAGATTCACTCTCTGTAAGCTGGTTGTGAAACTGTAACAGGCTCATACCTCTGATGCCAGCCACTTGCATCTTTTGGCATTGTAATGGCATTATCATTTATGATGTTCATGCTTAAGAACCACGTGATGAAGCTACAAGGGAAAAATCACACACACACACACACACACACTTGCATACACACACTTGCACACATGCACACACACTCGCACACATGCACACACACTCACACACATGCACACACATACACATTTGCACACATGCACACACACTTGCACACATGCACACACTCGCACACCTACACACATACACACTTGCACACATGCACACACACTCGCACACATGCACACACACTCGCACACATGCACACACACATACACACTTGCACACCTGCACACACACTTGCATACATGCACACACATACACACTTGCACACCTGCACACACACATACTTGCACACCTGCACACACACTCACACACTCACACACATGCACACACACTTGCACACATGCACACACATACACACTTGCACACATGCACACACACTTGCACACATGCACACACATACACACTTGCACACATGCACACACACTTGCACACATACACACACATACACACACGCATACTCGCACACATGCACACACGCGCCCACCACACTCGCACATATGCACATACACACACACTCACACGAGCACACACACACACACCCTCATTATGAGATTTTGGTTGGCCTGCATTCTCAGCTATCCCAAGCAAGCCATGCGTGTGGATTTCGGGTCTGTACCTGATGTAACCATTTGCAAACTTTGCAGTCCTTGTGCTAAGGCAGTGGTTTGACCGTCCACTTGGCAGCTCCAAAGCAAAGTTCTTGGCTCCGACGTGACAGTCTTCCACGGGAATTCAAAACGCCTCTTTCCAGAATGCAAAGAACCTAAAAGCTTAGTTTTAGGTTCCTGACAACGGTGGCATGTGTTAAGTTTTGAAACCCCTCAAGTGGAGGGTAAATTCATTCGCAGCCCAGCATTAACTGTTGCCACAAAGAACTGCATGAACCCTCTCCCAGGTAGTTCAGGTACACTGAAGCGGGAGCAGACATGGCTTGGGAGGTCCCGTCTAAAGTAGCCAATTCAGGCATCCCCCATCCCTCAAGACTATGAGCCAGCTGAGTCTCTCTCTCTCTCTCTCTCTCTCTCTCTCTCTCTCTCTCTCTCTCTCTCTCTCTCTTTCTCTCACTCTCTCTCGCTCTCTCTCTCTGCATCCCTGGAGCTATCTGTAACAGTGGAGCCAAGCACTGGCTGGGGAGGAGGCAGGAAGCGCCTACCATGTGTGTCACTTTATTTCACTTTGTCCAAACCGTGTACTGTGTGAAGGCCACAGCAGTGGCCCCGGTCCAGAGCTGTAATAGCAATGTGTAATCATTCCTTTTAGAGCCTTTTACAGAGTCAGCTGCTTTAGCTTTAGGCCCAAGTACAGCTGTTGGAGAGTCTGTCCGGTTACAAAAGAAAGAGACAAAATCTTGCAATTTACTGACAAACCAAAACACCTTTGAGCTAAAAGGGCGATTTATCTGGGCTGAAAATAAAACCCGTGCCTGTTGAAGTCTGGTGCAGCTGAGTTATCACTATTTCGGTCCTATAATTTGTTTTATAAGGTAGTAATTAACAGGGCAAAGTCTGTTGCCAGGAAAGTAAATCACATTTTGTTGCCGTTTTTTTCTTACAAGACACAGACCTTGTCTTAATCAAAGAGCAGTTGCAAGGGCAGCAGCAAGAGGCGAAGATATCAGTGGTGAAACCCGCAGGGGAGGGCTCAGGTATTCTGCAAGAGGATTCCTCAGGTAAATCTCTCAAAAAAGAAACCGTTTTCCCGTCTTGCCCTTCCTTCTGTCTTGTCTCTTCTCTCAGCTCAAGGTTTCTTCCCTCGAGCGGCACAGACGCTATAAACACTCTTACAAAGAGAACTTTTCTCTCTCTTCTTCCAGATGTCCCAACCACCCCTTCTCCGTGGCTTCTTCACCTCAGTGATCCTTGGCTCTGGCCTTTGCTGTGTGGCTTATTTTCACTCACCCCTCGCCTTCCTTTTCCAGCTCACCCTCCTTTGTCCGGCCTCGGAGTTCTCTTCAATCCTCTCTCCCTCTCCTCTCAGCCCCATCCCATTCCTGGAGGTATCTGGACTGGTGGAGACTCTGGCTTCTCCTTCCTTCTGGATCTCTCTGAAATGTTTCTGTGAGGGGTGGGGAGACGCCAAGAAGGATTGGCCTGGCCGGTGTGGCGAGTAAGCCACTGGAACCAGAACCCAGAGCCTGACGTCACCGGGCCCCGCCTGTCAATCTCGGGCAGGCGCGCAGCTCGCAGCCTGCCTTCTCTGCCACTGCCTCTCACTCGCAGCGACCGTGGCTCAGGGACAGGAGACCAGTACTTTCCTCTTCGACGCGGGGCAGCCTCCTGCAGGTAGCTGCTCGGACCGCGTAGGGCACACAGCCGCGGAGCGCATGACCAGAGACTCCCGGGAGCCCTGACTCCTCAGGTGAGCGGCGGGCTCCTAAGGGTTCTTTGAGCATGTGGGGAAGGCGAAAGGGTAAAAGGCAGTCCCAGAGAGAGTCCATACCGGAGTCAGAGAATCGGAGCAAGAATTGACCACCGCACCCTAGCAGACTTCCCCCTTAGTCTTTCAATTTCCAGTTCAAGACCTGGGGTCTCTGGCTCCTTGAGATCCCAAACTTGGCTTTCAGAACCGCGGACAGCGGCTGTGCCCAGCTTAGTCTTGCAAAGAGATTGACTCTTATATTTGGATACTTGTGTACGGTAGTGCATAGTGGGATCTATCTATGCGCCTCTGCCAAAGCTCAGAAGCCCCATCTCTTTCGTTCATTCATTCATTCATTCATTCATTCATTCATTCATTCAACCAACAGGTGCTTATTTATTTGGGGTTCGCACTTTATCCCTGCTTCCCCCACTATGCTCCGTGCATACTCCTGAAGTAAGATATGCTATTTGAGTGAGGCAGTTATAACAGGGAAAGTTCCTCGGTAGCTTGGACAGAGCACCTGACAATCCGCGGTCCCTTTTATACAGGGAGCAGCATCTGGCGGCGATGAACGCTAGCGCCGCCGCGCTCAACGAGTCCCAGGTGGTGGCAGTAGCGGCCGAGGGAGCGGCAGCTGCGGCTACAGCAGCAGGGACACCGGACACCAGCGAATGGGGACCTCCGGCAGCATCCGCGGCGCTGGGAGGCGGCGGAGGACCTAACGGGTCACTGGAGCTGTCTTCGCAGCTGCCCGCAGGACCCTCAGGACTTCTGCTTTCGGCAGTGAATCCCTGGGATGTGCTGCTGTGCGTGTCGGGGACTGTGATCGCAGGCGAAAATGCGCTGGTGGTGGCGCTCATCGCATCCACTCCCGCGCTGCGCACGCCCATGTTTGTGCTCGTGGGTAGTCTGGCCACTGCTGACCTGCTGGCGGGCTGTGGCCTCATCCTACACTTCGTGTTCCAGTACGTGGTGCCCTCGGAGACTGTGAGCCTGCTCATGGTGGGCTTCCTGGTGGCGTCCTTCGCCGCCTCAGTCAGCAGCCTGCTCGCTATCACAGTGGACCGTTACCTGTCCCTTTACAACGCGCTCACCTACTACTCGCGCCGGACCCTGTTGGGCGTGCACCTCTTGCTAGCAGCCACCTGGACAGTGTCCCTCGGGTTGGGGTTGCTGCCCGTTCTAGGCTGGAACTGCTTGGCTGACCGCGCGTCCTGCAGCGTGGTGCGCCCCCTGACACGCAGCCATGTGGCGTTGCTCTCCACTTCCTTCTTTGTGGTCTTTGGCATCATGCTACACTTGTACGTGCGCATCTGCCAGGTGGTCTGGCGCCACGCCCACCAGATCGCTTTGCAACAGCACTGCCTAGCACCACCACACTTAGCAGCCACCAGAAAGGGTGTGGGAACTTTGGCCGTGGTGCTAGGCACTTTTGGGGCCAGCTGGCTGCCCTTCGCCATCTATTGTGTGGTGGGTAGCCAAGAGGACCCGGCCATCTACACCTATGCCACCCTGCTGCCTGCCACCTATAACTCCATGATCAATCCCATCATCTATGCCTTCCGCAACCAGGAGATCCAGCGTGCCTTGTGGCTCCTGTTCTGTGGCTGTTTCCAATCCAAAGTGCCCTTCCGCTCCAGGTCCCCCAGTGAGGTCTGAAGGGCTCCTCCGTGTCTCCTCACCCACATCACAAATCCAACATGCCGGCCTTTGGTGAGCTTCTAGGTGCCTGCTGATGAACTCTTGAGGACTCAGTGGTTCGGCGCGAGTCTGACTGCCCCGCAAAGGGACTGGATGTGAACGCAACAAACTGACTCAGACAAAGAGGCTTGTTGGCATTTTACATATACAGTGTATACACGTGTACATATATATACAAATATTTGTATCTTCTGGAGGTGTTCAGGGCCTGGAGCTTCCCGTTCTGTGAAAAAAACTAACAAAATGTGGTTGTATACTCAATCGTACATCACATTTGTCAAGTGAAGACATTCCAATACTGCTTAATAATAGCACTTTATTTTTAGCTGCTGAAATGCCAAGACAGTGTTGCCATCCCCAAGAGCAGGAGAAAGGGAGTCAGAGATGTATTTTTGTTGTATGTGATAGAATATTTTGCTGCACATGCATCAGTAAACTACAACATATTTTGTACACAAATAAACACATTATAAAAGTATGATCTTGGGTATGTGATAAATTGTGGCATTGTTTGGAATCTGAATTGTGAGTGTGTTTATTTTAAAAGTCTACTGCACATCTATCTATCATCTTGTCCCAGGGAGAGCCACATGAAATACCAGATCTAAACCATGGGATGAGGCAGTAACATTCATGAGTCATGGAGGAAGTAACATTCACACGTGGCATCCCCAGAACACGAGAAGGAAGGCTGTTACTGGTGCAAGTTAATGTGCTCTCTTGGTGGCCGGGTTGGGAAGACATGTTTCAGAGGTCAAAACAATTCAAGTCACATAGGCACAGGTGTAAACTCTGAAGCCACAACTTACCAGCATAACTTTACAAACATGCCAAGATTTCTCAACATGGCTTATTCAGACTGTTGCTACCCAGGTCTGGTAGCCAGGTGCAGAGCCCAATAAAACCAATAAAATTCTCCTAAAGCAGGATTCCCAGATCTTCATGGGGTAACTGAGGTGTGTCCCAGTGTCCTTTCTTCGGAACGTCATCTTCCAATCATGCATTAAGACCTTAAACAAGCAAACATTCCTCTTTATCGGTGGGTCGTGAATCAGTGCTAAATGGGGCCATGCACACCGTGAGCCTATATGAAGATAATAGATCCACAAACACATACGTTACTACTTGGGAGGTTAGGGAAATACACACATGTGCTTTTGTTCACGGATTTCACATTTATTGGGTGCTTATTGAGTGAGCATGATTGAGAGCCCGGGGATGTGGAAATAAAATAAACCAGAAAGTAAAAATCCCTCCATACTCACTGTGTAATACTCTAGTGGCGAGGCTGGCCCGAAAGCAAACAAGCACCTAAATTTATTTTGGGATAAAAGCCAAGGAAGAGAATAAGGGAGGGAGACAGCAGAGCATGCTCCAGTGGTTGGGGTAACCAGGGGAGTTGCTGGGAGGAGGTAGCATTTAGGAGGTAACCTCAGTGGAATGCAATGTGAGATGTGTTAGAACGGAAGGGGACAGCTTTCTGGGCAGAGGGAGCAACAAATGCAAAGGCTTCAGGCTAGGATGCAACTGTCAAGTTCAAAGGTCAACAGAGCCAGAGTCCTAAGAACTGAGAGGGAGGTCCAAGGGCAGGTGGGCAGGCCTGTGAGGCTGCATCTTCTCCTTTGAATGGCCTGGGGACCTGGGTTTTCACTGAGTGGTAAGACAGTGATTGGATTTCACTTACATTTCTTAAAGAGTTACTCGGAATGGGGATGGAGGGCAGAGAAATGGGGGAGAGAAGAGGGGATCCCAAACACAAACCTGATTCTTGGTAAATTAATGCAAAACTAAAAGAAGAAAAAACCCAAACGAACAAACAAACAAAAAAAACCAACCTAAAAATTCCTTCAGCTGTTCCATTGAAAATTAAGACAGGTGGTGCTTTTTGAGGGCTCCCACCAACAAGGGAATAGTTCTTGTTCGTTATCCAGAGATCCTGAAAGGAACAACCAGTATAGCGAAGAGAAAACACAGTTACCACCACCACCACCACTACCACCACCACCAACACCAACAGCAACAACAACAAAAACAACAATGACAACAATAACAGCAAAGCTTAAAACAAAAAGAGTATTCTCAGCCAGGAGTGCTAGCACAGAGCCTTAATCCCAGCATTTGGGAGGCAGAGGCAGACAGATCTCTGAGTTAGAGGTCAGACGGGTCTATAGAGTGAGTGAAAAGAAAAAGAAACAAAAAGAGAAGGAAGGAAAGAAAGAGGGAAAGGAAGGAAAGGAAACAAGGAAGGAAAGGAAAAGAAATTGCCTGTAGACTTAGACTAGAGGTAGCAGATGGATGTCCATGACTGTCCTCCCCTGAGAAATGGCGGTGGCTTCAGGCACAGAGGCAGTGGTAAAGACGGTGAGTCATGGTTTTGGAAATATGGTGAGGTATAGATGAGGCATGAGATGAGCCTTTACCTTGAGCCATAGAGCCAATGGGTGCCATTGATATCAAAGAAACAATAATGAGGGAGCTATGCTTTGTATGACGTCTTCTGTCAACTTGACCAGGCGATCAGTTACGCAGATAGCTGGTCAAACATTTGGAGTGTTTTGCTGAAGAAGATTTGGGGTGAAATTAACATCTAGATGGGTAGGCAGTGAATAAAGCCTACACCCTTCGTGTATGCTGAAGATCACTTCATGGCCTGTCTTCTGACATCATTGCCAACACTGGATCTTTCTGGCTCTCCTGCAGATGGCCTTGAGATGGAAACCACGTCAGGTCCCTTAGGTCCCTGGCCCAACAGCCTGCTCTGCATATTTTGCATGTGCTAGTTCCCACAGTGGTGCAGGTCACCTCCCTATAATAAATTCCTCACACTCATATACCTGTCTATTTCTCTTATATTTCATGCCCAATGTGCCAACGAAGCCCATTGACTTCCCTTCCTGTGGATACACAGGTCTTGAAGTTCTTTAGTCTGTGTCCTTTGGACACCTGTAATCCAGGAAGGGTGGGAGTTTTAAAATGAATTCTGGACTCCCAAATAGAGAGTCCATGTGGGCAATTTATCTATTTCACAAATGCTTCCATAGCACTTACTATAAATTAGTCATTGGTCTAAGCACATGACAGATATCTAAATTAATCACTACAACAATCTTGTGTCGGTCAACTCCCAGCAAGAAACAAATAGCATGAACTAACCAAATAATGAAGTGGGGTCTGATGAAGGGACTCTTTCTAAAGGTGAATATGATCAAATAAATCCAACCAAGGTACTGAATCTCCTCACCCCCCATCCTCACCCCCATCCTCACCCCCACTCCCACCCCGACCCCCACCCCCAGCTCACTAACAGAGCTGTGAAGGAAATGAAAAGAAAGGCAGACCCCATCAACCCGGAATCTGATAGAGAGAGCTGGGACAGTTGATTACTAAGTTACCATCTCTTGGCTCCATGCTACCTCTTGACAATGACTTTTATTAATTAAACCCTACCAGAACCTGGAGAGAAAAACAACCAGCTCTGATGTATCCATTTCCCTGGAGTAGCTGAGGTGGAGTGCAACAGATCTGTGAGTGAGAACAGAACAGTTTCCACCATCACTATGAGATAGGTACTGGGTTTATGCCCATTTTACAGATGAGGAAATGGAGGTTACTTATACCTCAGTAGTTTGGGAGCTGACAAAAAAATGTAACTTACCAACATAATGATGCTCTTTAAAGTTATAGGTCTGAATAGGTCATCTTGGGAGTATCTGTTGTGTGAATTTTCCAAAGGAGATGAGAACAAATTTTTACTCAGTCCAGATAGGGCACTAATGACAGATCCAAAGAAATGATTCCATTAAAGTCTAACTTAGAAAAAGAATAGTTTATTGAGTTACTCACAAGAGTTTGGGTGAGGAGTTACTTATAGGAGTGTGAGTGATTTGAAGGTAGCCCCATCGCTGAAAAGCCCACTAGGATAAGTAACAACTCATGAAAGCTGTTGTCCAACCTGCATATAGATTGACAAGCCAGGAAAGCCTCCTTTTCTCAATAACCTTTTCTGCTTATATAACCTCAGGGATAGAGGGACCTTATGAACCTCGAAAGTTTCAGGAACTTCCTGAGACTTGGGAGTTGTTTGCCAGCTGAGTCTTAAGGACCCACCCTCCATGATAGCAAGTTTCAATGTGGAGGACATTGCTATATAACATTGCTGGACAGAGAAGAGGGCCAAGAATTGAGCTCTAGTAAACCAAAGTACTTATAAATCAAAAGACATGGAGGATCAAACAAAGGGGAAAGAAGTAAGAAGAAACAGAGTCCACCAAAGAAAGAAGGAAACCATGCCCCAGGAAGCAGTTGCTGAGCAAAGGAGTAAAATAGGGTCTTAAGGGATGATTTGAAAGTTTATTATGCCAGGGCTGCTGATGAACTCACTGCATAAAGAAAACCTCAGGACAAGTAGAGGAGGAGTCTGGCCCAGGAGAAAACTCACTAATGTTCCAGCCTTCAGCAGCTCCCAGCAGCAGGGTGACCTTTTCAAAGCTGGAATGCTCTGTGCTTTATGTCTGTAGACTTTCATGATGCCCATAAACTTAGATATGGAAAGATTGGTGATATTGTTCATTCATCACATTAAAATTTTCTGAAGACCTAACCTTTGTGGATTCTCCAGCCTTGTCACACATTGCTTGACATCCCTCCACCAGCTTCACATCTGGAATGTGTTGGAGTACACGGAAACACATGAACTGGCCATCAGCATCCCCTGAGCGTGAGGGAAGGAGAGGCTCTAACCCTATAGACTGAACAAAGGCATTCACGGTATGATGAATTTTATCATTATAAGGAGATTTTTTTCTGTAGTAAGCACACCGAGACACTTCTGTGTGAGACTTTATTACGGGCTATGAATCTGACTTCAGTCTACTTCAACGTTAGTTAATATTTAATGTCCGTCCCAGCACGACCAAGGTTTGGGGGAAGTAAAAAACAGGAAGATGCCAAGCAATCAGTTTGTTAATGATGTGGATTTGCGTGGTGGCTCAGTCTGGGTAATGTCAATAGGTTTGACATTAGCCAACCTATGATGTAACAGTATAAAACTGTGGGCAGATCTCGAAACATTTCCACACAGAAATGTCACATATTCATTTGACCTATCAAAAACTAATTAAGAATCTCCTGTTACAAGGCCCTATCTAGTTGTAGAAGCATAGGGTCTCTGAGAAAACACGAGCCTCGATCAAACACGCAGGTTCTTTCTCCACTTTATTATCTAATGAGCGTCCTACATTCTGCCACTGAGTTTTACCCCCCAACAAGCCCCACTATCTAGGTCTTATTTATAACACTGATGGCAATGTCATCTCTGTGGTTATGAGAACCAACAACTTTAGAAATTATATTTACCTTTCTTTCCTGATTCATGCCATCATCTTTAACTTCAAACACACCGAGAACCTAGCCAGTGACATTTCAGGACTGGCACCACCATTGCCTCTTGTCGGGATTACTTCAGGAGTTTCCTATCAGGGTTCCTGCTGCAGCTCTTATACCTTACAAGTCCCTGTCAACCAACAGTGGCTTCCCTGACTGCTCTTCAGGGAAAAGCCTGTGATTCAGGGGGTAGTCTGTCTCTAAGGGACAAACTTGGGGAGGAGCCCATGGACTCTGGAAGCAAGGACTTTCTGTAGATGTCTGGTGCCTAGCTTGAAGTGAGGACATAGATTTCACCACCATCACCCCCAAAAGGAAGGCACATAAGTTTGGAACAAGCAGGATTCTCTAAAGCTTGAAGCCCAGCGCCAGGCTCAAACTTGGCATAGCATATTCATTTTCTGTTGCTGATGTAGCCAATCATATCAAACTTGTTAATATGCATACAACAGCACACATTTTACAGTGATGGGAACTGGAAGTCAGAAATCAACTTCCCAGGGTGGGAAATCAGCCTTGCTTCTGCCAACAGCTATATAGGGAGAATATTTCTGATCAGACTTTTTTTTTTTTTTTTTTTTTTTTTTTTTTACAGTTCCAGGTTCTGTTCCTTGGTTCATGGCTCCTCCCTCATAGTGGCCACATTACCTTCTTCCGCAGTGGGATCTCTGTGTGTTTGTCTTATGAAGACACAGTGGTTGCATTTAAGTCCTGGCTAGGAAATTCCTAATATTGCTTCCGTTCCAGGGTCCTTAATCACGACTGTGAAGCCTTCGCCGTCTGAGTAACGGACAGAACCTTGAGAGCAGTGCCAAAGTTCTAGGCTGAGGCACAGAAACATGGGAAGGCCAAAGAGAAGAGCAACCCAGGAGAGTCTCCCAGCTGAGAGATTAGAAAGACATTTAAGGAGCAAGTGCTGAGTGTGAAAAGTACTGAGAAAACAAGTGAGCCCCGGGCTGGGGAGTGTTCAGTTAAAAACATGGTGGTGACAGGTGAACAGCGGACAGCAAGATAGTCTGAGACTGGGTACAGTGAGGAGGAACATGCCACACTTCCCCCGCTGAATGTAGACTCTCTCTCTCTCTCTCTCTCTCTCTCTCTCTCTCTCTCTCTCTCTCTCTCTTCCCCTCCCCCTCTCCCTCTCCCTTCCCTCCCCTTTCTCTTTCTCTCTCCCCCCTCCTTCCCTTCCTCTTTCTCTCTCCCCTCTCCCTTCCCCTCCCCCTCCCCCTCCCTCTTCCTCTCTCTCTTCCCCTCCCCATCCCCTCCCTCTCCCTCACTCTTCCTCTCCCCCTCCTCATCCCTCTCCTTCTCCCCTCCCCTTCCTCTCTCCTCCTCCCCTCCCTCTCCCCTCTCCCCTTCCCTCATCCCTCTCCTCTCCCCCTCCCCCTCCCCTCCCTCTCCCCCTCCCCCTTCCTCTCCCCCTCCCCCTCCCTCTCACCTTTCCCCTTCCCTCCCTTTCCCCTTCCTCTTCCTCTCTCCCCCTTCTTCTCTCCCCCTCCCGCTCCCCCACCTCCCTTCTGAAAGCCAGAACTGACTTCATTATTCTACTGAGGAGGCAGCAATATGTAGTTGAAAAAGACAAGAAACATGCTTGATAGACCAGACTGGATTAGGAGAGACGGCTCCTCCGAGGCACAGTGCAGGGAGCCGGTGGGGACGCAGCTCCCCTGCTCTGCTAGGAGGCAAGGTGGGAATAATTGGTACTGAGAGATCTAAGTTTATAGGTGGTGGGAGGAAGTTCACAGAGTTCCTACCTGACAATCTCCATCTGTCTGAAGGAGGAGTGCCAGTTAAGAGATGGTTATAAGAAGCCTCACGAACCTTAGCTGATGAGTTTCGGAACAAAGCCGGGTACTTGGAGATGCTGCAGACACTGGATCCGAGTTAAAGATCAGAGCAGGTGTAGCGAGGATGATAGAGAGCACCCACCATCCTCAGAGACGTCTGTCGATGGGGATGGGGTATGGCACGAACACTTTGGAAGGTTCGGTGGTTTCTTAAGGGAAAAAATATCCTCTCACCACAGAATCAAATTGTCCTGCTAATATGTATTGAGAAGAAGCAAAGGAATGTGCCCATACAAAGGCATGGGGTGCAAATGCTCACAGCAACTTGGTTTGTAAGAGCTAAAAAAACATACAAGTTACGCAAATATTCATCAACGAGTGAGAACTAAATTGGGGTCCACCCATCTGACTGGATGGTACTCAGAAGTGAGAAGAATGAACTCATGATCTATGCCGTATGCAGAATGCGTCTCCAAATAGTTATACTTGAAAATCCATGGCAATAGAAATTAGATTATGGCTGGGATGGGCGTGCGGGGATGTGAAAAGGTGGAAAAGACTGAAAAACAGGCTGGAAGGAAATTCTGAGACAATGCCTACTGTCATTATCTTAATCTTGATTGTTTTGTTGGGGCACATTGTACCTTTGATGGTGGCACAAGCCTGCCATCCCTCTAATGCCTGTGTTTTTGAGGCTGCAACATTGGTCTTGCCAGCTCAAGGTCAGTCTGAGACCCACGGCAGGTTCAAGGCTGTACAGTGGATTCATCAACTAAGGGCTTGAGCTGAAACTGTAGCAGAGCATTTACTTAATATACACAACGCCTTGGCCTCAATCCATGGCTCTGCACAAAAATATAAACAAGCAAACATTCATTTTGCATCAATTGTAGCTCAGCAAATTTATACTAAGTAACTGATGGTCAGCAAAAGAACCACAGTATAATGGCCTATGTATGAAGAACTACAAATCAATATGGTACAGTTAATTAGTCAGATAATGTGGTCCAGTCTCCTCAAACATATCCACCTGCTACCCATTAAAGGGCCAAATGAACAGGAAGACAGAGAGCGAGCTGAGGTTGCTGTAAGTGCCGTGTGGCGTGTAAGGTTCTGGTAAGGAACATATGAACTAATATGCATTAGTTAAGCTGCAGTAACAAGCAGCCCACAATCCTAGTGCTTCATGTTTGCAATATCTGGCCAACAGCTCCAGACACCTTTGGTTACTGCACAGCAACATAGATCCTCACTTTTTGGATCTACCCTCACCTTGAGGCCTTTACAAGCACCTTGACAAAGAAAAGAGCTCCAGATCAGTGGTTCTCAACCCGTGGGTCACAACCCCATTCAGATATCCTGAGTATCAGGTACTTATACTATGACTCATAAGAGTAACAAAATTGCAGTGACGAAGAAGCAACAAAGTAATTTTATGGTTGGGAGTCATCACCACATGAGGAACTGTATTAAAGGGTTAGGAAGGTGGAGAGCCACTACCCTAGAGGATCTCATGCCAGTAACTACGTGCTTGGACCATGAATTGTACTCCCACTCTCAGCTCAGCGTGTAGAACTAGTTACACGGCTCCACCTGGGGACCTGTGTAATAAGCAGGGTATCAGAAAGAAAGGAATCAGAAGTAGGTGGGTCTGAGATTGACCACATAACTTTTGTCTTCCCTAAATGAACATCCAGGTGCAGACAGAGAGGAGAGTCTTGAGATCCAAAGCTGAAGATCGATATTATCTAAGACTAAACAGACTCTTGTGCTCTTTCAGTAAAACTTATGTAACGGGGTTGTTTAAAATGTCAAAAAAAAAATGATGTAAGGAGAGTGTTAAAAAGAGGAGCCTGGTTTTCTAGCTTTTGTCAACCACCGTCCTTCATCTTGGGTTGCCTTGGGCAGGAGGTGCTCACAAGCGACACCCAGCAAGTGTGCAGCTGGGATTGTTGTGGATATCCTGCTGGAGCAACTCTGCTAACTGATGTTGACCAGAGGTTCTGGAAATATGTGAGTTCCACCAGGAAGTATACCAAGTCCTTTAAGGGTAGAGTAAGAGTCAGGGTCAAGTCATCGTTAAAGACAGTTGGAGGAAGTTTGCCATGACTGTAACTTATAGCTGCATTGTATATATGTATGTATGTATGTATGTATGTATGATATCATACTTAGAAGTTGAGTGAGGCTGTTTAAATGGTGTGTGTGTGTGTGTGTGTGTGTTAGAGAGAGAGAGAGAGAGAGAGAGAGAGAGAGAGAGAGAGAGAGATCAGAAGACAGCCTCAGTCGTCATTCCTCAGACTCCATCCACCTTATTTTAAGAGAAGTCTCTCATTAACTTGGAAGTTGTAAGGAAGGCTAGGCTGGCCAATGAGCATCTCTCCAGCCCCAGTCTCCAACACCCAGTTTTTGGGTTTTTTTTTATTGTTTATAAATATATGTTAAAGGGTTTGAGCTCAGTTCTATGCTTGCCAGGTAAGTTACCTCCCCAGTACTGAATTGTTCTTTTCCTGAAGCCACAAAGGTTTCAGTCCAAAATGTAGCTTTTCTTCCTCCCTGGTTAAGCCTGTGCTAAGGCTGCTATAAGGATTGGATGAGCTAATAAAACTGAAGGGTTGGTGACTGGATACAGGAGGGCATCTGTTGTTACCAAGCAGATGATACAATTGTAGCATTCCATAGCATCTGGATGTTTACAGTCAAGTATAGTTTAAGTACAAGTTTTAATTTTTTTTCAGGCTCCCCCTCTATCGTGCTCCAAGTATTTTCCCAGTGTTACCTCTTTTTAGTAGCTTGCAAATCTCAAAATTTGCCATCTTAATACTTCAGTTGCTGCCTTAAAATGTCTTTCTCATGATCTTTTTAAACTATTACAGTCTGTTCATTAGTCATATGTGGATCCATGGAGGTCAGAGAGCAGGTTTTGAAAGTCAGTTCTTTCCTCTCACCATGTGGCTCTTGGGGATCCAACTCAGGTCGTCACACTTGGCAGCAGGTGCCTTGCTTTGCAGAGCCATATTGCTGGCCCCCAAAGTGGGACAGTTTTCAAAGCTGTGTCTCTGAAACAGAAGTCATATCAGTATTACACCTATTTCCCAACGGACTGAAACAGAGGTGTACATGTTTACTGTCAACCACTTGTCAATAAATCTTCCAATAAAATGTTTATGCTTAGTAATAATATTAGCGTCCTCATCCCAGCTTCCCCTAAAAGGGAATCATTGTATAGGAAAAAAAAAAAAAACCAAACCATAGGGGTTGGGGATTTGGCTCAGTGGTAGAGCGCTTGTCTAGCAAGCGCAAGGCCCTGGGTTCGATCCCCAGCTCCGAAAAAAAAAAAAAAAAAAACAACCCATCCTTCTCACTTATAAATCGCTGTTTGTCTATCACAGGCAGGCAAGCAGGCAGACAGATTTTATCTCTGTTTCTTTAGCACAAACAAGCAGACAGAAACACACACACACACCACACACCACACACACACACACACACACACCACACACACCACACACACACACACACCACACCCCATACACACCACACCCACACCACACACACCACACACACACACAAAAAAACACACACCACACACACACACCACACAACACACACACCCCACACACACATACCACACCCACAACACACAACACACACACCCCACACACACATACCACACCCACAACGCACAACACACACACCCCACACACACATACCACACCCACACCACACACACACACACACACACACACACACACACACACACAGGTCATGTACTTAGGAGTCATTGCTACTTACCAAGACCCACTCACTAGGATATACTATACTCCTAGTAGTTTGTATTCAAGGGTACTCTGGAAAAAAAATGGATTACTCCCTTAAAAAATGCAGCTATGGGGTTGGGGATTTAGCTCAGTGGTAGAGCGCTTGCCTAGCAAGTGCAAGGCCCTGGGTTCGGTCCCCGGCTCCGAAAAAAAAAGAAAAAAGAAAAAAAATGCAGCTATGAGACAGAAATTGTTTAGGGCAAACTCCACAGTACACAGAGCCAGTCTAGCACGGCCAGCATGGACACTGACTATGTGTGCATCTTTGAATGGCAGATTGAAGATAGAAGAATAGGCAAGAACTCTCTCACGGCCACTGAGAGAACGATCTGTGTTCAGTCGCTCATCAGCCCCTGGCTGTAGGATTGGGGGAAGGGGGATCTATATCTGGTTGTGCAGGTGACAGCCCTCCTCCCTTACCCCCCACAGTCTATTAAGTTTTGTCACAGTGTAACCAAAGCCAACAATGATTACAGCCCCTTGGGTGTCACTGTAATATTGGAGTCTGCTCTGTGTTAAAAGAATAATTGCTCCCTTAATTTTTTTAAATTGCTGTTATTAATAGGAGCACAGAGTAACTGAGCATGACACAGTATTCTTTCTTTTACTGGAAGGTTTCTTAAATGCCTGTTTTGTAAACACTGCACACGCAAAGGTAATTATGTAAACGAAGGCAGAATTAATCACGACGAAAGGATCATTGGTTTTAGCCCATCTCAACAAGTCTCGTTTTCACTGCTGTGGACGTGCATCCACTTTATTACTGAAACAGCTGACGTCTGATAGTGTTATCTTTTATTGCTGAGGCATTTAATCCCTGTGTGACAGATGTCACTGGTCCAGCTGGTACCAGGCTGGCAGAACTGTGCATATCATGCAGAGTGCACGTGATAGTCCCCCTGCCTGGGCTCGTAGACTGTACTCAACTCCAGAGACTGTGTGACTGTTTGGGGCCCTGTTCCTTTCCATATAGGTATCACTTCCTTGTCCAGGAAGCTACGTCTGCTGTGGAGTTGGGCTGTAGGAACAGAGATAGAAAAACAGGGATAGAAAGGGCTTTGGAAGCCATCTTGTATAGTTCTTTGAGGTTCAGTGAGTTGGGGTTTCAAAGAGGAGTCGGTGAGAAGTCTTTTTCAAGATCCCGTAACTTGTGGATAGCTGGGGTTCAGTTTACCCAGAGTTCCTGGTTTTGCTACCCAGTCACATGAAGTGTTTAATAAGTCTTGGTCAGGCAGACTCAGGGACCTCCTACTTATCTATAGATTTCTCTCCTCCTACTTATCTATAGATTTCCTCTACTCTCTGCTTCCTTACCTCTTGGGAAAGCTGGGTAGGATTTCGCACCACATATGGTGCCCACCTGAGACAGGGGTGGCTCCCTGTGTCTGACCCTTGGCAAGCAGAAGCTAACGGAGTGAAGCAAAGCCTGGAGCTCTCTCTAGAACTGCAGGTCAAGGCTCAGAGTGGATGGTCTTGAGATGCCCAAAACCAAGCTGTTTGATGTGGAGAGCAAAATTTAATGTCTGTCCAACTTTAGCCCTGTTTATCAGGCTCTGAAGCCAGGGCCTGGCTTGGTCCAGATCTTGATCCACGTCTCAGTCAGTGCCTGGGTACTCAAACAATAATGCCATGCAGCTAAATACCTCAGGACACGCAGCACGCTTCTAGCCTCGAAAGCAAGAGCGTGCCACCTCTCCCGACTGAGTTTAGAGCAGATGGACGAGTAAAGGAAAAGACAGTAAAGCCTTCTCATCCTATTAAGAAAATTACAAAAATTATAACTAAGGACCTATCCATCAAGTATGTGAAGTGGAAAGAATTTTCCAAGCTTAAAAACAGTGAACGAAATCATAGTACAAAAGAAATCGAGGTACAACCAAACCCCCCTGGTAAACAAAATCCAAGACAAAGAACGGAGCGAAGTTCACCAAACACAGTTCATATATTTAAATCCATTAATAATATATGGCACAGTTCTGCACGTACATTTTTTTCAAATATAATTGAGAAAATTATAACTCAGTAAGAAAACTGACAAAGATATAAAAGGGGTTTTTAATCAAAGGAAACTCAGCCAACCGTTGTCAGGGGGGTGTGGACACTTTAGTACCCATCCTGTCTCGGGGGAGGAGGCTCTTCCTGATAACGTAGTTGGCTTTTCTTGTGCTCAAACTCCTGGTCCTTGGCATTAGAGGAAGTTCTGAGAACCATGTTGAGGTACGAACAAAGCATTCCGGGGCTGGAGAGATGGCTCAGTGGTTAAGAGCACCGACTGCTCTTCCAGAGGTCCTGAGTTCAAATCCCAGCAACCACATGGTGGCTCACAACCATCTGTAATGGGAACCGATGCCGTCTTCTGATTTGTCTGAAGACAGCTATAGAACTCATATAAAATAAATAAATAAATAAATCTTTTAAAAAACAAAAAAAGAACAAAGCATTCCACCAAGGCACTGGATCACATTCATGAGACACCAGGGCGAGGGAGGAAGAAGGGCCACTCAGTCACAGTTCTACACCCATGCCCCGCTCCCTCTACTTCTACCCAGTCTAATGTCCACCCAGTTCTTTGGAGTGAGGGGGTTCACCAGGACCAAGACTCTTAACATTTAGGCCTGACCTAACACCCAGTCTTCTAGGAAGTAGTTTTGAACAAAGCCTTTATAGATAAGGAAGGACGTGATCTCTGGTAGACGGTGATTGGTACACCAGAAGTAATGCTTTTGACCTAAGGAAGGGCTGCGTGACTTTGAGTGAGGCCCGAAGGCACCAGCTCAAACATCAGCAGAATGAGAAGTCGGGGCTGAGATGAGGTGAGAGTTTTCTTCTCTCAGGTGATGGGCTAGTGCCCTATCCATGATGGGGTGCAAGCGATGCTGTCATCCTGCCCTGGCTTACCCTCAGGATCTCAGGAAGAGGTTCATTGTACCCAGAGGATGGGTGTCTTGTGCTTCCCGGCTTTGATGGAGGTGGAGGGACTTTAGGGCGTGGTGAATCCCATATAGTTCCTTTCCTCTCAGACTCCTACCACTGGGAAGGAGGACGAAAGAGAAGTGTTTTGCTCTTGTCAACAACTCTGCCTGGATATTCCATAACTTCTCATGGCCCCTAAGATAAGCCAATGCCTTAGTATGACCAGACATTTACAATCTGATCCCTGCAACTCCTTCAGATCAACCCCCTCTATTGCTATGCCCAGTGGCCTACTTGTTTTGAGCATGACAGCTTTCGTCTGCCTGCAAGACTTTGTGAATCCATTGTTACCATTGCGTTTTTTCCTCTTCAGTTTCTCCATTCCTCCTAATAGGTGGCTCATCAGCCTCTCAGCTCCCAGCATCCTCCACACTTGGGTTTCACACTACGCATCCCTCTATCCTAGGTCAGCTTAGTTCTCCTTGAGGCCCTCCTCTAAAACCTGATATTCTTCATCAGTTATGATAATCATTTCTCTAAATCGTTTTTCTCCTTGAGAGATTGTTTATTTTAAGGGACCTTGTCTGTCTTAGTACTACTACCTCCAAAAGGTTTTAACAAGCTGTGTGTGTGTGTGTGTGTGTGTGTGTGTGTGTGTGTGTGTGTGTGTGTGTGTATCTAAGGGGGTTGGAGAGATGGCTCAGTGGTTAAGAGCACTGACTGCTCTCCCAGAGGTCCTGAGTTCAATTCCCAGCAACCACATGGAGGCTCACAACCGTCTGCAATGGGATCCCATCCCCTCTTCTGGTGTGTCTGAAGACAGCGACAGTTTACTCACATAAAATAAATAAATACATATTTTTAAAAAAGATTAAAAAAATACCCAAGACATAGATGTCAAATGAGAGTTAAAAATACCACCTCCACTCAAATCCTTCCATACCCTATGTAGAGGTTAGGAAGTGGCCAGCCATTGAACTGTTTATGTCATATAAAAATACAAGGCTGTGTGTATGTGTATGTCATTCAGAAACCCAGAATATCGGGGTGGGTAGCGAGGAATGCATCACCTCTAGGATTGACTGAGTCATTAGGTTTCGTACCGCAACAAAGAACCGAGGCACAAACTCAGATCCACGTGTGAAGATGTTTTGAGGTTCGAAGCCATCTCTGCTCTAGACTCTCTGCACACTGCGAAGTTTAAAATGAAACTAGAAAAACCAGGTTTTAGAAGTGGCTCCGTGGAGAGCACCTACCAGTGTGCACAGTGTTTCCTACTGACATCCAGATAGAGACAGAAGGCACAGAAGAAAGAGAAAAAAGACTGATGCAAATCTATTCGAACATGAGTACAATGTAGGTTAAAACCAAACAATGACTTGTGAGAGGCAAAATATTGCAAGAAAAGATAACAAACTCCGACTCCTCAAGACAGATCCGTGCTTCGTTTTTTTCTAATTTTCTTTTGACTGAACCTTACTCATGATGCAGTGCGTTAATAACAGAACTCGTAGTGGGGAAAGCATGACTTGAGGGGAGGGAATCTAGCCTTAGTATTAAGACAATGCAGAGCCATGACCTACTTCCAGTTACAAATACAGTCCTGACCTCTTTGTTCCAAATTTCTAGTTCAATTTCCTGCCAGAGTTCTTAATGCACAGTAGCAAGGTCAGCTCTTAATCAACTCTTAATCACCGTAGCGTGGAGCTGCAATGGCGTGGGCTCTGGCAATCATCTCCTTGCGAGCAATCCCTCTACCACACATTTCAGAACGAAGGATGAGTCACTCCAATACAGGCTTACTGGTGGGGAGAGACAAAAGGTCCAGTGGGAGCAGTGAGGCCGTGTCCACGGGAGCCCTCTGGAGTGAAAGCCAGCTCTTAGCCACAGAGGGTTTTTAAAAGCTTAAGAAGAACACTTCCTTCTTTTAGGTTGATTCATTCTAAATTAAGAATTCATTTGGAAATTGAAAAAGACAAAGGAAGCTTGAGCCCACTGCTCTGCTTAAGAGCAGTCAGGACAATGGTAGGAAACAAAACAGCTGCATTGACTATCTGCCTTTTGCGTTTCACTCGCTCTAATGAGCATGAAGCTGGAAGCTGGAAGGACCTTTCTTTCCGTGTGTATTGGTGAAAGGATCTTTCTTTCTGTGTACGCTGATGTCCTGCTGCTTCTCTAACAAATCACTCCAATTTCAGTGACTTTAAAAAACAACGGAAGGGGCTGGGGATTTAGCTCAGTGGTAGAGCGCTTGCCTAGGAAGCACAAGGCCCTGGGTTCAGTCCCCAGCTCCGAAAAAAAGAACCAAAAAAAAAAAAAAAAAAAAACAACGGGAAATTAAGACCAGACAACCTGAGCTCAACCCTACATGCAGAGACCCGATTAATACAGTTGTCTTCTGACTTATGCATGGGTACAATGGCGTGTGCGTACGCACACACATATGCAGTGAATAAAATGTGAAACACACACACACACACACACACACACACACACACACACCATGCTTCCTCTGTGCCTTCCATCCAGACTCTGTTCCTCTTGCCTCCCTCTTACAAGGATTCTTCTGATTTCTTCCCACCTGTGTAAGTAATCCAGGACACTCTCCGAATGGTTAGGACCTTCCTCACATCTACATCATCCATCTTGTCATCTATAGTAGTTGACACTGTATGTGGACATTTTATAGACATGGAGGGCATTATTTGACCTAAAGTTCATGGGATAGAGGTCTCTTTTGGGGTGTAATTAGGAAATGCTCCTGAAAACATAGGGATAATAAAGACACCAGTATCTGATACGTATCACAGAATGGTTCAGAAATCTCTCCAAATTAGAGATTACTCATCGTTGACTACCTCCACTGATTTTCCTGAAAATGACGAACATTTAAAATAAATTCACCTTTCATCGTGTAACTGTAACTTTTAATTTTTTTCAGTGCCTATTTTTAATGATGGTTCTTAAATGCTTTAACCTCCCTTTTAGCCTACCATCCACCAAGTAGTGGGAAAGAAAGGATACGGGAAAGTGGACCTGTTTAGAAAGGGTCACTGGCACAACGCCCATCTATGTGGTCTGGAAATCAGCAGTTCACTTTACGGGTTAGCAGAGGCAGCTTGATCCACTCACAAACACTTCATGGTATACCAGTAGTCCAGTTCGGTAGAGTGGAGATAGCAAACATGAATCAGCAGTAGTGGGACTACCTAGCAGAGACAGCCAGACCTCAGACTCAGCACTAGTCAGCAGGAAGGACCAGTAGGGACTCCAAGAGACATTCTCCACTGTGCCTCTCTCAGAGAAGTGGAGATCAGCAGACATGATATGCAATTGCTAAGTTGTTAACAGTAAACCCCGGACAAAGGCCAACAGTGCATGACATTGTAAGCTTTCAAGGGCTAAAGCATGACAATGAAGGTTCTCCCAGCTCCTTTAGAGAGAACACTGATAGCCACCCATTTTAATGGTCATCATGGGTGCCATGGATATAAGCAATGAGAAATAAAGGAAAGTTTACGGGAGAAAAACTTTGACCATGTGATGGTTACGTATTTTATGCTTGGACAACACTGACCCTAGGGAGACAACTTAATAAAAAACTTAAGCCCAGGCAGTGAGATCGAACCTTGAAACATACAGGCTCTAAGGAGGGGGTTCAGTGTGCCTACCCTTCCCACCTACATTTTGCCCACTCTACCTGAAAGTCCTAAGAATGGAAAAAAGAGTAGAATGGGGTACAGTATGCCACCCACTCTGAACTGCTTGAACAAGAAGACAACTCCAATTTGCAGAATCTGCCCCTGGCTTTTCTACAAGGCTCACTTCATGAGCAGCACCTCAGGGGAGACAGAGAGTAGTGGCACCTCAGTACAAAAGCTCTAACAGAGAGTCTTCAGAGGATTCATTACTGGAAATCTACCCCAGCCAGTCAGCCATGGGTGTGTCCAAAGCTGGCCCTACCTATTCAAAGAGCAAGTGTCCTCACAGGGTGTTTGATGTCACCATGCTTCCGTGGAGGAAGCCCAGTGTAAGGGCACCAACATACCCAGTGAAAAGAACAAATCATCTCTTCCACCAATGGCACCTTAGGAGGACCCCTGGGACAGCCCCACGACCTGACTACCACTGGATCAAAGGACAACATGATGTCACAAGATAGACCACTTCCATTCTCCAGCATGGAAGCCCAGGGTGAGGGTCCCACTGTACAAGAGAGTCCAGTCCATCCTCCCCAAATACACCCGAGGGATACCTCTGTGCAAGAGTCAGCCTGCACCCAGGGCCCCCTTTAGAAGGCAGGTGATAAAGGCCTGGGAACCTTATGTTGCCATCTGCCATTCCGAAAGAGATCGCACCTAGCCAACAACAAAATTCTGGCTGTGAGTTAAAGGAGCCATGGAGAAGGTGGAGAAGCTACAACATCCTTCTACATCTAGGCTTTTAAAAAAAAAATAATGTTCTTTCCTTTAAAGAAAAATTATTTATTTACTGTTTGAACATGGAGGTTAACTTGGTAGAGTCAGCTCTGTCTCTACACCATGTCTGTCCCGGGGAATGAATTAAGGTCCCCAGGCTCGGCAGCAAATGTCTTTACTCATTGAACTGTTTCCTAGACTAAGTGATAGCTTTGAAATAAACAGATTATAAAAAATATTTATTTTAGGGGTTGGTGATAATATATGATCACACCCGAAATCCAATCCCACAGTATCCTTCCTGAGTAACTTGACTATATGCAGACAGCAGAGGACAGGGCCCCATGCTGGGCAAGGCAGCTGGGTGAAGGAAGCAGTGGAGCACTGAGGAAGAATCAGCCTGAGGTCCCAGGCCAGCACAGGGCCAGCACAGGGCCAGCACAGGGCCAGCACAGGGCCAGCACAGGGCCAGCACACAGCCAGCACAGGGCCAGCACACGGCCAGCACACAGCCAGCACAGGCCAGCACACGGCAGCACACAGCCAGCACGCGGCCAGCACCCAGGGCCAGCACAGGGCCAGCACACGGCCAGCACACGGCCAGCACACGGCCAGCACAGGGCCAGCACACGGCCAGCACACGGCCAGCACACAGCCAGCACACGGCCAGCACAGGGCCAGCACACGGCCAGCACACGGCCAGCACACAGCCAGCACAGGGCCAGCACACGGCCAGCACACGGCCAGCACACGGCCAGCACACGGCCAGCACAGGGCCAGCACAGGGTCAGCACACGGCCAGCACAGGGCCAGCACAGGGCCAGCACACGGCCAGCACACGGCCAGCACAGGGCCAGCACAGGGTCAGCACACGGCCAGCACACGGCCAGCACACGGCCAGCACAGGGCCAGCACACGGCCAGCACACGGCCAGCACAGGGCCAGCACACAGCCAGCACACGGCCAGCACACGGCCAGCACAGGGCCAGCACAGGGCCAGCACACAGCCAGCACAGGGCCAGCACACGGCCCCAGCACAAAGCCCAGCACACGGCCAGCACAGGGCCAGCACATGGCCAGCACAGGGCCAGCACAGGGCCAGCACAGGGCCAGCACAAGGCCAGCACACAGCCAGCACAGGGCCAGCACACAGCCAGCACAGGGCCAGCACAGGGCCAGCACAGGGCCAGCACACGGCCAGCACACGGCCAGCACACGGCCAGCACAGGGCCAGCACAGGGCCAGCACAGGGCCAGCACACAGCCAGCACAGGGCCAGCACACGGCCAGCACACAGCCAGCACAGGGCCAGCACAGGGCCAGCACAGGGCCAGCACACGGCCAGCACAGGGCCAGCACACGGCCAGCACACAGCCAGCACAGGGCCAGCACATGGCCAGCACAGGGCCAGCACAGCCAAGCACAGGGCCAGCACACGGCCAGCACACGGCCAGCACACAGCCAGCACAGGGCCAGCACAGGGCCAGCACAGGGTCAGCACACAGCCAGCACTGACCACAGGGCCAGCACAGGGCCAGCACAGGGCCAGCACAGGGCCAGCACAGGGCCAGCACACGGCCAGCACAGGGCCAGCACACAGCCAGCACACAGCCAGCACACAGCCAGCACACAGCCAGCACAGGGCCAGCACAGGGTCAGCACACGGCCAGCACAGGGCCAGCACAGGGCCAGCACAGGGCCAGCACAGGGCCAGCACAGGGCCAGCACAGGGCCAGCACAGGGTCAGCACAGGGCCAGCACAGCCAAGCATAAGTCCTAAGGATTTCTACTGAGAGTCCCCTTTCTTGTGTCTATTTTAAGTGCACCAGGAGGCACTGTGCTCCCTGGAAGATGATACCAGAGAGTGGAGAGCAGCTTGCTGAGGATACAGACAGATGCAGGAGTGAGCCAGGAAGGAATTTCCCATGGTGCCAGTGGGAAGCCATGTCTACATCACAAGCAGAAACTAAGAGCAAACTGTTCCTGTGTCTGCAAAAGAACAGGGTGTGTCTATGGGTGCAGGAGAGAGTGTTACACCCTTCTCAGATCCACGGGGACCTGAGGACTCAGCAAGGATTCTTTAAGGTAGGGCTAAGCTCATGGTTCTCCTGACTGCCCTCTAGGTAGGTTCATGATGGCTGGTGGTGCCACAATTGCACCAGCCCAATGAGGTTTACAGAAATTCTGTAAACGAGGTACCATGGTGTGCAGGTCATCCTCAGGAAAATGGGTCTCAGAGGACCTTCCATGCATGGTGAGATTGTCAGCTGCCTGTCTCCAGATGTACCTGTGAGCCATTAGAAGAGACAGTGGGTACCAGAGGGCCTGACCTCTTTGTGTCCAATCTGCTGACCAGATTGGAGGCAGAAACAGAGCAGTGATGGTGCAGGAGTCCATCTGGTGCTCATTTGAAGGTAGAAGGTACAGGAACAGTGAGTCCATTGCTTATGGTGCAGCTCTCAAAGCCATCATGGCTTGCTAGACAGTTTGCTCCTAACCCACCAAGATTCAGAAAGATCCACAACTCATACCAGCACTGTTATTGGTGAGCCTGCTTGTTGCTTTGCAGCCTGAGACATCTGGATACACTCTTCTGTACTCTGCATCTGGACAGACAGGGGCAAGCAAACACACATACACACACACACACACACGTGCACACACACGTGCACACACATGCACACACACCTACACACATACACACACATAGACACACACATACACACACATGCACACATACACACACATGTGCACACACATACACACACATACACACACATACATACACACACATACACAGACACACACATACACACAGACACACACATACACACATAGACACACATACATACACACATACACACATACGAATACACACATACAGACATACACATACATAATACACACATACACACATACGAATACACACATACAGACATACACATACATAATACACACATACACACATACACACACATACACACATATACACACACATACACACAAACACACATATACACACATACACACATTACACATACACACACCCCTCTAGATGTTCCTTGCGCACAGTTGACGCTAGTGAAATTTGTTTGAAATGGAGAGAATCTGCATTCTAAACAAAGTAATTTTATATTTCATGTGATACTAGGTGTCCCTCCAAATCAGTTTTCTCTTGTCTCCAACCCCATCTGAAATATTAACCACCTCCTTTACGGCTTCATAGGAACCATGTGAAGCCAGCAACACCATGGTGAACACTTTACCCCAGGGCATCCCACTGCAGGCAAGGTGAGGCCCACCAACTGTGCTCTGAGTGGAGCCAAGGTGAAGTCTGGAAGGTTTCACAGTGAAATTGGTTCCAAGCATGATCATGTATAAGAACCTATTGAATGGACAAACAACTAAAATCCTCTGGTCTGACAGAGAGGGCTTTCCTTTGTGTCGTTTTTGGTCTCCTGTCACCTTCTACCACCTAAGAAAACTCAGGGAATTAAATGGTCAGATTCTTACCCCTCCTTACCCTCACACTCTAGTCTCCCTGCCTTTCTTATTTTCAACAGAATCTCACGCAAAGATCCAAGCCGTTTTCTTTCTGATACACTATAGGGATGTTGCTGTTACTGCAGTTTGTGTCCCTAGGCAGCACGCTGAGACAGCCTGGTGTCTTTACTGCCTGTATGACCCTGTACTGCGGTTACCAAAGGACTCCTGGGACTGCACACAACAAGGGACAAAGCCTGAGGCCAGCTTCATCTGCATGGTACATAGGGCAAGAGATGCCCCACTGGATGGAAGATGGACACACAGGTGAATCTCCCTTGCTCAAGCCATGGGGAAGACATGATTGGCTAACATTTGGTAATCTTACCCAAACCCCTTGTTTTCAGGTCTCCTTGATGGAAGAGGCTTCTGCTGATTGACATAGAAGTAGCACCAGAGCCAGAAGTAGTACCATCAGCCAGGTAGATGGGGAGCAACAAAAGAAGTAAAATGGATTCTGATTCCAGGTCACCCAGCACCTTACCCTGACCCTATGTTGCAGAAGAACACCATGTGTGGAGACTTGGAGAACTTCCTCACTGGGGGCAGTTCCTCAATCTCCAGCAGGAGTTGTGATCAGGGTAAGGTACTTCTCAAGTCCCCTCCATCCACCACCTTCACTGCTGAGTGCAAGGGACAGGGAGAGTCAGCTGGTGTTACCACCCTCTCAGCCACCTAGGCACGGGTACCACTTCCCCAGTAAGAAGTCTCCAGAAAGAGCGCCATCTGCAAGAACCAGACATACAAGACATAATTATAATTGGGTCCCCTCTGAGGCACTGACACCAACCAATACCAGGAGAAGTTCTCAGCTGGGCCTCTCAGTGAAGGGAAGATCAGTGAAGAGTCGAGACCAACAAGCATTGCTCATCTAGCTCTGCAAGCAAGCCAAGCTCAGCCTCCTCACTGCCCATTGAGTCCTATCCGACCCTCCAAACACCACATGTCCTCCATGGGTCTTGCCTCAGCATGTGTATCTGTCTCAGCTGACATCACTCTGCCAATCATCCCAAGTCTAAGAAGTGGCAAGAAATGGCAGCACACCACCAGAAGTTTTTGGGTGTGTTTCTCTCTATGGAGTCCTGACAAATGGAGCTCAACTACGCAGTGTAAGGTGAACCAATACATGTGTGGTATTAGCAAAGACTTCTTCATCATGTGTCCTTTCATGTGTTTACAGAACATCCTATCTCCTGTGTCTGCATCAGCGAAACATTCCTTCATGAGTCTTCGGTAGCCTTTTTCACACCTGTGTCCACTTCAGAAAAACACTCCTTCAAGTGTTTGACCAGAAACTTACCATCCAACCTAACCAACTTTCCAAAGAACCCTTAAGTTTCCACTTCATGCAACTGTGATTCCAGTGGGAATTTTAATGATAGAAATGTTTAAAATACTTGATTTGATTAGCAATTAACTGGTTTTATTTTAGGGGCTCAGTATTTCTAACCATCACTACCATGTTCTAACCGCATGCCCTTTAATGTGTGTGATCAATGTAGAGTCCTAATCCTAACCCTTTCTCTGAAGGGGAACAGATAGACGTAAGATAAGACTATGACCCCAGCTCAGAATCAGTGTTCAGCCTTTACCTATGCGGGACCCATTAAGATCAGAGCAGTGAGAAGGAATGACACAAAACCTCCCAGCTAGAAGTCCTGCAGATCTCTGTGAGCATCTGCTTCCTATTCTCAGTGGGGCTCATGAAGCCTCGCCAACAGCCACAACCATTTTACAGCAAATATTTTTATAATAATGAGATTTTTATGATTTCCCATGAGTGAGAAGTCTGTAGACTTATCAAGTTAAAGCCAGGACCTGTGGAATATGTTGGCTTATTATAGGTGGGCACAATGACCACAGCAACAGCAAAAATCTGAGAATGGAGGAATACACAGGAATGCATACATAGGAACACACTCTCACGCTCATACACACTCACACAAACTCACACAATCTCTCATGCACACTCACCCACTTATACACATACTCTCACACACAGTCATCATATACACTATCACACATTCTTACACACAAACATACTCAATCTCTCATGCACACTCACACACTCACACACACTCTCACACACACTCACACACACTACCTTAAACACACTCACATACTCACTTATAGACATATGCACACTCATACATGCACACTTTCATTCATTCTCTCACACACACACATCTCTCTCGCGCTCTCTCCCTATCTGTCTGTCTGTCTGTCTATCTATCTATCTATCTATCTATCTATCTATCTATCTATCTATCTATCTATCTATCTATCTATCTATCTTCTCTTGATTTTGAGTTGATAATAAATACTCTGGAGTCCCAGAAAGTCCTCTGAACAAGCAAAATGACTGATAACTGTTGCTCAAAGCTTGTTGTAAACCTCTGACTTAGATCACAGTGAACAAAGTATCGAATTATTTTAGAAAGAATTTCATAGTAAAGAAAGATATCCCTTCTCTGCTTGAAAGGGCAAAAACCCAAAGCGTCTAGACAATGTGGCTTCCTATACCGGCTCCTCTCTGTGACAGAAAGCGGCGTGCATTCTTTTTAGTAAGTTACGTTTTCTTTAGTCTGCACTCCACGCATCCAGGATTTTAAATCTTGGAATGTCTATAATTCTCATCTTTGCATAACGTAGCATGAAATTCTCTGCCAAGTGAAGTCCTAACACAGCTCAGATGCGCACACTATCTGCTATCAAACACGTAGACAGCGTACTCTGAACTGCTTCGCTGCAGGCAGGAGCTGCCCAGGATGTGCATGTGTTTGTTGTTCTTTATGTGTGACGACCTCACATCAGTGTCCGTGCACGTAGCTGCTGAAAGTTTTTAAAAAGCAAAGTATTTCTTCAAACATATTTAAAATTCAGACGAGCCACCTCAGGTTGCCCAAGTTAATGAGAATTAAGTCCCTCCCCCCGCACTAATTATATTTTAATTAAATCACAGCAGTGACTGAATAGTTCTAAAATGATTCAGGCAACATGAAAATATTTTTTAAAGCACAATAGCCTCTTAGGAACGCAATTTAAAACGTGAGCTATGTTTAAAAGCTGTCCTTTGTGTGATGCAGAATTTTCCATGGAGAAATGTTACCTGAGATATTAAATACCCAGCCCAAATTATAAAGCCTTCATTGATACTTTCCACTTACCCTTACGTTCCTCCCACAATCTTACCTCAAAACACTGAGATGACATTTTTCATATTCTGTTATCCACAGCCATCACAGCCAATGGACACACTTGTGCACACAGCCACACCATAGTCTGTATATGTCTTGTGAGAAAAGAGAGAGCTGGAACATTTGGGCAAAGCTACAAACAGAGACACAGCTCTTGGAAGGGGCACCCAGGTTAAGGTCAGCATCTGGCATTTTCTAATGTGAAGCTGGTTCCTGCTTTTGCTACTCTATGTTGTGAAGCATTTGTAAATGGCAGCTGGGTGTGGGTCACAGGCTATTTCTAGTTACAGGTTTGGATGGGCCCAACAGTTTATGACTAATAAGAGTTGATGGATAATTTTTTATTTATACAGGATTGGTTCTTTCAGTTCTGGTTTGAAAACCAAAAGGTTGGCAATGAGGTTATGTGTCAGTTGGTGGAATGGTTGCTAGCATATACAAAGTTCTAGGTTCAGTCCCCATCATTTAAAAAATGGTGACCAGTGCTGGTTATTCTAACATTTAGAGGGTGGTAGGACGATAGACAGAAATTCAAGGTTATCCCTGGCTACAAATGAGTTTTGAGACCAATATGAGATATGGGAGGCCCATGTCCCCTCTCCCTAAAAAGGAACCATTGATAATATTATAGCTGACTAATTGGGGATGGAGATGGTTTAATATGGATGAACCCAGGTGGGCCACAAGATGGTAGTTGCTGCAGTTGGATGATGGCACCCAGAGGTCCCTTCGAGTCTTAGCTTTACTTCGGGTATTTGATATATTTCATAATAAAAAGGAAAAGGGGGAAACCGATGGGTGCTCATAACAGCTGGAAGAAAAATGAGGCTGATTACTGGCTTTGCTGGGTCACCTCAGCCCTGCCACCATTCAGATGTGATTGGCCTGAGGTAACCGATGAAGGGATTTCTCTGAGTGTCCTGTGATGTTGCGGATCATCAGGCCCCTCACTTGGTGAGAATTGATCATGATTCTGGTTCCCTGTGAAAATTGGTGTGTAGGCATGAGCACACCCACACCTGCACTTTTAAAAATGTATAATTATACCCTTTCCTTGTTCCCAAGAGGATTTAAGATATTTGTGCCCATGTGAAATCAAACTTAAATAGTTTTGCCATTTAAAATTTCTCTCCCTAAAATAAAGCCCCATGAATATTTATTTTACATTTGCATAAAAAAGGCAAACACCTTGTCATGAGACCCTTTTGTTCAGTCTGCTCACATCACTCAAGCTTGTGATGAACGAAGTTCCTATTTATATACAGAGTGTTACATTTGCTTCTGATTAAGATCAGAAAAGTTACCTTGTTTCGAATTCTGCTGTGCTCCAGTAGCATCTAATGCAAACTTTCATGTCATGGTTTCTTGAGCTGTTTGGGACGGTAGAAATATGGGGGCTTCTGCCTTGTGTGTTTATACATGTGAACACACTCTTTGCTGCTGGAAAGGTGAATTCTGTAACATTGTCACCATCTTCTGCCCATCTGATTCGAAAGCTTGAGGTTCAAGAAACAAAGCCACTCCCTTGCTAAACTAGAAAGGAACCAACTCACCAAAGGCAGCATTGACTGCTCAAAGGCTTAAAAGTAGGAGGGGGAAAATATGTTCAATGGAAGCAGGGAATTACTGCATTCCTCCCACTTAAAATCAGTCTGCAGAATGAATTTCACGTGGCTGAAGTTCTCCAGTCAGTCTTTCAGCAACCAGAGTGTAATTGCTTGAGTAATCCAGAAGGACTGGCACCCCTCAGGCACAATTGCTCCAATCTGAGGACCAGTGCCAGGCGCTGACAATAGGCTCAGCATTCAAAGATGTCTATATCCTGGTCCCCCGTGCCGTGCCTCTGAGAGCTGTAATTTCCCCCACCGTGGAGGTCAGTTCTCATTACTGAACTTGGGAGTGTTCAGAGTCCAAACGACAGGGACAGTGGAAAGCTGTGGACAGTCATGAATGATGAACAGAGTCTCTCAAAAGCCATCTGAGACAGCGGAGAGAATTCCTCTTCAAGCTCACAGAGCAGAGGTCATTCTCCAACTCATTCGACCCATTAGCTGCGGACCTCTCTGGAAAGCCCTCTGAGTGTCCCTACATGCTATAGGCAGTGGGATCTCAACATGGCTGCATCATCCAGGCATGTGGACACCTCAGAAGCTTCTTGATACCCAGCTCAGACCTCAGGCCAACTCAGTCACATGCAGACACCGATGTCACGAACAACTCTCGGGAGGGTTCTAGAATATGCCAAGCTCAAACGCTCGTGTTCTAGACACACCCTCTCATTTAGTTTTCAAATAATCCCAGGTGGCAGATGTGTCCCCTTTCTGTCCCATGCAGGGAGATATAGGCATAGTTACGTTGTTCTGTGGAGGTTGAAATTTATTCCGACCTAGATCTGTCTAACTCACAAATAAAGGCTTGAACAAGGGGTTTCACTACATTACCTAAGGAAATTAGCCATTAAGACTACGTCTAATGGCTACGTGATCCTCACGTAGTAGAACTCAATAAGAAACAGCTTTACCCACCTCACAAGCAAATGCCATGGACTTTGGAGAATGGAGCCCCTAGAGGAGGTTGGGCTGTTCTGAACTTTGGGTAACCATGACACTATGAGGGCCTAGGCTCACTCTTGCAGTCTGGTCTGGATGCCAGATTGTGTCGTACTGAAGAAATTATTTTTACTAGAGCCAGAAGGATGGGTGCAATTTCCCTTGAAGGTAAAAAAGAAGATATGGTCCCCCCCCAACCCAACAACAAAATGTCTTATTTGGGGGAGGAACTGGTTTTTTTCTCCCTCTTGCGTCTGGAGTCTTTGAGAATCAAACAGGAATTTAATAAAGTTTGAATAAGGAAAGAAAAAGGATGTTTCCCTTAACAAGGCAAGCTAGGGGCCCAAAAGACAGTTTGTATTTTGTGTTTGGGGGCTCTTTGTCTGCTGGGTTGTTGGTTAGTGACGCTGTGGGTTGAAGGCAGGTCAGCATTCACACTAGACAAGTAAGTGCCATATCACTAATCCGCACGATCCGCCCTGACACTTAGTGTTTAAAAGCCCAATTGTGTATCCTCATTTTCAACACGTTTTTAATCCCCGGCCTTCACCCCAACCACATAGGATGGGACAGGTATGTGTCTCTGGATGAAGCTCTCCTTAGGCACCAGGGACGGCACTGACTGACAACGCTTGATGTGTAAGGCTGGATAGCAACAAGCTGAATTGACTCTACCATCCCCTGGCCCGCAGCTCAGCACAGCTCAGCACAGCACAGCACGGCACGGCACGGCACGGCACGGCACGGCACGGCACGGCACAGCACGGCACGGCACAGCACAGCACAGCACAGCACAGGACAGGACAGCACAGCACAGCACAGCACAGCACAACTCAGCACAGCACAGGGCACAGCACAGCACAGCACAGCTCAGCACAGCACAGGGCACAGCACAGCACAGCACAGCACAGCACAGCACAGCACAGCTCAGCTCAGCACAGCACAGCACAGCTCAGCACAGCACAGCACAGCACAGGACAGCACAGCACAGGACAGCACAGCACAGCACAGCACAGCACAGGGCACAGCACAGCACAGCACAGCACAGCACAGCTCAGCACAGCACAGCACAGGGCACAGCACAGCACAGCTCAGCACAGCACAGCACAGCACAGCACAGGGCACAGCACAGCACAGCACAGCACAGCACAGCACAGCACAGCACAGGACAGGACAGCACAGCACAGCACAGGACAGGACAGCACAGGGCACAGCACAGCACAGCACAGCACAGCACAGCACAGCACAGGACAGGACAGCACAGCACAGCACAGCACAGGACAGCACAGCACAGCACAGCACAGCACAGCACAGCACAGGACAGCACAGCACAGCACAGCACAGCACAGCACAGCACAGCACAGCACAGGACAGGACAGCACAGCACAGCACAGGGCACAGCACAGCACAGCACAGGGCACAGCACAGGGCACAGCACAGCACAGCACAGCACAGCACAGGGCACAGCACAGGGCACAGCACAGCACAGCACAGCACAGGGCACAGCACAGCACAGCACAGCACAGCACAGGGCACAGCACAGGGCACAGCACAGCACAGCACAGCACAGTACAGGGCACAGCACAGCACAGCACAGCACAGGACAGCACAGCACAGCACAGCACAGCACAGGACAGCACAGCACAGCACAGCACAGGGCACAGCACAGCATAGGACAGCACAGCACAGCACAGCACAGCACAGCACAGGGCACAGCACAGCTCAGCACAGCACAGCACAGCTCAGCACAGCACAGCACAGCACAGGGCACAGCACACAGCACAGCACAGCACAGCACAGCTCAGCACAGCACAGGGCACAGCACAGCACAGCACAGCACAGCACAGCACAGGGCACAGCACAGCAAAGCACAGGCCACAGCACAGCACAGGGCACAGCACAGCACAGCACAGCGCAGAGCAGAGCAGCACAGCGCTGCACAGCAGACATTTCAGCCTAGTCTACTGTGCACTGGAGCGTGCCCTCAGACACACACGACCCTCAGGCCAGTGCGGCCATGGAGGGGTAGCTGTGAGTGCTCCCACAGGAGTGGGGTCTAAGAAAAACGTGCCTTCTAAGCTATGGAGTTCTGGGCTCTCGGATGCAAAACAAGTAAGGCATGGTGTCTAGACTGTAGTCGACACAGTGCCTGCAGGTGCCGGGATACGGTATTTAAACCCCAGCAACCTTGTTATGGGTAAGTTGTTATCAAATACAACAGGATTTGGCTATTATTTGTATATAAAGTGGAATCTGCCTGGTGGTAAAATAGATTATCTGAACAGCAGATGAAGCACCTTAGATGTGAACCAAATCATTCCTGTGAGAATCGACGCAGTCTCCATCGAAGGTAGTAAGCCTGGAAGTGATGAACAAGACGCCACAGCCAGAGAATGTTCCGGGCTCAGTCGGCGACCAGTAGTGCTTCCTGCCCCATGCGGGATCCGTCACGTGATGATGTCATCCTGAACTACCACAGAGGAGAGCGTGGTTCTCATCTTTGGCACCTCAGCTCACTTCGCAGCGTGCGACACTCTTATCTCCTGGGTCAGTCTGCTCTCCTCTCTGTGCAGTTGTGTAGATGAATTACATCTCTATGTTAATCCTGTTCAGTAGAGGTTCCCTCGCCTTACAAATCATTTGTGAAATAAAAACAATTACTAACAGTAGACAGCAACATTGTTACATTTTCCCTCGGATGTCCTCATGTACTTCAATTATTTTTTTTTCTAAAAAAAAAAAAAAAAAAAAAAAAGGCCCAGCTTCCCTCCTTCTATGGCAATAAGCTTCCCTCTTTACAGTCAGATTTTTAAACGTATTCATTTTGCTATGAAATGTAATGTTTTTGAGACAATCTCACTGTGCTGTTCAGGCTAACGTGGAAACAGTGAGCTCAAATGATCCTCCTGCCTCAACATCCCAAACAGCCAGGACCACAAGTACATACCACCATGTCTAAGAGAAGGACGCTGTGGTTGTTTGAACACATGCAGCCCCCATAGAGTTAAGTGTTTGAACGCTTGGTCCATATGGAGTGGTACTGTTAGTAGGTGGGGCCTTGGAGGACGTGTGTCACTGTAGGGGGGCATGCTTTGGGGTCTCCTATGCTCAAGCTCCACCCAGTATGGAATCCAGTCTCCTCCTGGCTGCCTTCAGATCAAAATGTAGAACTCTCGGCTCCTCCGGCACCATATCTGCCTGCACGCTGCCATGCCATGATGATAATGACTGATCCTTTGAAACTGTAAGCCAGCCCCAATTAAATGTTTGCCTTTATAAGAGTTGCCTTGGTCATGGTGCCTCTTCACAGCAATAAAATCCTGACTAAGACGATGCTAATAATTAATAGACAGGGGCGGTTACCAAAGTAGCCCTGAACACTCACAAATGTAGCTTGTATTGAGTGAGAGACATTGCTTATATTTCCTAGTGGGTGCACAGTACGGACAACGATTCACAGTTCCTCAAGGAAGTCGCGGCCAGCGATAGCCAAGGTTCTCCACTTACCTACAGAAAAGAGCTGCTTCCAGATACAGGTTCAAGTGCAAGCATGAGCTGGGACCTCTACCAGCTTTCATTTCCAAACCTTCTCACCAGTCGCCTTGACCGCAGTCCCCACCCACCACAGTGTGCCATCATATCCAACTCCCTGTGGTATCCCTGTATTGTGATAGCTGACAGGAGGCACACACGGGACAAACCTTCTCCATACCAGAAGATCTGTGCAGCCTTTATAAGACGTCTGCCTCCCTCTGTGGAGACGAGACACACACACTGGCTCTGCTCTTCCTTACCTCCCGTCGCTCTGTTCCTACCCAGGCCAACCGCCTGGCTCTTTCTGGAATACAAATTGCTCCCACAGCCGATTCCACATATACAAATGTCACTTCTCTTGGTGACGGGGTCCAAGGACTAAGGTCACCTCTTTGGAAAGACGCTTTTGCCTAATATTTTATCCATTTCCTTCTCAAGAGTCCAAAGTTACAGCGACTCAGTGCTTGGACAGCACTGTTGGCATTTAATAAATATTTTTCAGAAGTGAAAGATGTAGCATGTAGCACAGGAAGAGGAAATACGAAATAATTATAGAAATTAAGGAGGTGGAAGTTCTGAGATGGGAAAAAGGTCCCTGATGCAAAAGGAAGCCCCTTGGGGTCTCTACGGAGCGGTAAAGCAACACCAGTCTCAACAGACTTCTGAGCAGTGTTGACCGATGTCCAGCAGTCTCTCGTCAGAGAGCCACCAGGATAGCCTTTCAAGAAGCCACAGATATTTGGCATCTGTGCCTCCGGGCCCTACTTTACTAACAGGAAGAAGAGCCGCCATGACAGCCCATCCTTCATGTCCACAGCGTCCTTGACCTCCCAAGGAACAGCTTCACTACCTCATGTGTGTCAATGCTAGACTTAAGCATTTCATGCCGGAAGCCATGGTATTACCCGGAAACTGGTTAGAAGTAACCCCGTGGCTTTGCACGGGTCTCCTAAGCTAGGAATGGAAGCAGGGATCTGCCCCCCAGAGCTTGTCCTCTGACCCCAGAATGGAGCTGCCTCCCATTGCTGTCAGCATGCACTGGCAGCTGCTTTCACTGCCAGGTTCTCCAGCCTACATCAGCTTGCTAAATATTTAAAGCAATTACTTAGTTTGACAACTTCTTTTGGGAAACTCTGCGAACTCTTTTGAGAATGTGGGAGCGCAATTAATTTATCTACGATGGTAGCATGATCTCTACACACACACACACACACACACACACACACACACACACACACACCCCAGAGTGTTTCAACAACCTGATTTCAGTACTTTTCCCCAGGCCAAAACCAGATCCGTTCAAGGCGTTACCAGCCTGAGGGCTGGGGGCGGCCATATGTCTGAAGTGCTGACTCGTGGAAATCGTTGGCTGTGTCCTCTTACCACCCGAAGAGGCCTCCTGCTCTTCCTCCTACTCCATCACTCTTGGCATGCTGCCTTTGTGTTCTGTATCCACTTTGGCCAGTGTGCCATTTCAAGTTAAAATGCCAGCTACGAGCCTGGCATGTGCCGCCACGTGCTGATAGGCGCACATGGACACAGCAAGTGCCGTTGCTGTCGCTGAGCCGCCACTGGTGCCCTGCCTGGCACAAATTCTGTCTTTTCCATCCATATGCTAGTCACCAGAAATGTCTAACCTCCACGAGAAACCAACATACCGTGTGTGTGTGTGTGTGTGTGTGTGTGTGTCTGTATGTGTGTGTATGTCTGTATGTGTGTGAGTGTGTATGTGTGTCTGTATGTCTGTATGTGTGTGAGTGTGTGTCCGTGTGTCTATATGTGTGTGAGTGTGTGTATGTGTGTGGTGTATGTGTGAGTATGTGTGTGTGTGTATGTATGTGTGGTGTGTGTGTGTCTGTATGTTGTGAATGTGTGTGTTTATGTCTGTACGTGTGTGTGAGTGTGTAAGTTGTGTGTCTGTGTATGTGTGTGTGGTGTATGTGTGTGTCTGTGTGGTATGTGTGTGTGGTATATGTGTGTGTGTATGGTATATGTGTGAGTATGTGTGTGTGAGTATGTGTGTGTATGTGTCTCTGTGTGTGTGGTGTATGTGTGTGTCTGTGTGGTGTGTGTGTGTCTGTGTGTGTGAGTGTGTGTGTGGTGCATGTGTGTGTGTGGTGTATGCATGTGTGTGGTGTGTGTATGTGGTATGTAATGTTGTTGTCTGTGGTGTATGTGTGTGTGGTGTGTGTGTGTGTGTGTGCCCCATGCAAACAAGGGGATGAACCTTTCTTTTGTCTTGCTCTTTGGAATGTCCTGGGATCTTCACCTGGATCTGCCAGGAAAGAGTTGTGGGAGAGTCACATGGGGGACAGCAGTTACAGAATCAGACCTGACTATAGCTGCTTCTTATTTCCAAATCCTTTATTCTGACGAAGTACGTATATGTGTCTAAGGAGGGCCCAGGAGGTCCACACATCATTACAGAACTCCACGTTGTCAAAAGTCTGTGCTTTTCATGCCTGTGTCTGCTGCAATTCAAAACAGATTTTAGCTTCTCGCTAGTCTATGCAAAACCTGAATGTTACTAGTCAAGTTCTAGAAAACAAATGAAAGGTGGTTTTAATCCAAACTGTATACCCTCCTTTTTTTTTTTCCTGACTGATTCTTGTGGATAAATGTACCAGAGGACCGTGCTCTTTGGAGACATTTCTCAAGGATTTGATCAGAAACAGGCAGAGCCATGTATCCTACTGATGAGAGCTTTCACAGATACCTTGAGACACACCATCGGACAGCACCTGGAGGTGGACATCTTACCACAGTAAGACCATTAGTGAGAACGGCACCAGATGACTGCCACTATTTCTTCGGCTCTACACAGTCATTTCGGCAAAGACTTTCCAGGTGGAACTAGTGCATCGTTAATCAATTGAGTGCTTCAGATAGGTAGGCGTCCAGAGATGCTCCTAACAGTAACACTTGGGATCGAGGAAACTAGAAGCAGTCAGCATGCCTATCAATAGGGAAACGGGCAAATCGAGAGCCAGCACACAATAGGATTCTACAGGTACGGAAAAGGAGAAGTTTCTGCTGCACAAGAACCACGGAGACTAGGCTCTCGCCCGTAGTGTTGGAAGCCAGACACGTGATTTGAATCCATCCACTGTAACCAGGTCAGAAAGTCTTGATCAATGTAGATATATTTGGCCCTTATTATCTGAGTTACAGAATTCCTACAATAAATAGATTTTTCTTCAAAGAAAACGAATAGTGGAGACTAGAGCCATTGAATCTTCCCAAACAGTTCTGGGGGACTTCCTGTCCTCATCGCCATCCTCCCTTCCGTTCAAACCTGGGGCTAGAAGGCCAGAAGTCAAAGGCGAGTGTGTCTCTCCACGAGCCCACAAGCCTGCTTCAAGTTACGAGAAGTACCTAGGTTTGAACTTTAGAGTTTTGGGTTCCACGTGACCTGCTTCCTAAGGCTTTTTAACTTGAAGATAAAATTGCATGCCAAGGAAGCGTCAAAATTCTATCAAGATTAATTATGCAATTTCTGCCTATAAATGACATCCCTCCTGTACCCAGTGAAACCCACCCATGCACTAATAGGATGTGACAGCCACATCACTAACAAAGCCTCCTCCGCCTCGGTTCCCAAAGGTGAGTACCTCTGCTGGGGAGGCACTGGCACCCCTTAGGGGAAGGGAATGAGCGATGGTGTGAGCGACCAGGTTCGCCGAAGGGTGACTGTACAGGAGGGTCATCAAGAGGTAGTGCGAGAGAGTAGGTGGACCCCACCATATTTTCCCCTTTTGAACAGAAATCCACTCCTGCTGGAGGCTACGACTTGCCTTGCTTGTATGAAGTTGTGTCTAACCACAGCATGAGACTTTTCCATTGCTGAGGTTAAACATTATTATTATTATTATTATTATTATTATTATTATTATTATTAACAACAGTGTATTTCTCTCAGTTGGCCTGGAAACCAAAAGACTCCCCTCTTAGCCTCCCATGTTGAAGACTCCGGACACGAAAGACCTCAAACTGTGATTCCCTCTAAGAAGGGGGAAAGACCTATCCTCTTGTGTCTCCTTGTCTCTTTGCCCTTAGTGAATGAACAAACAACCGAGAAGGACAGACAACTACAGTGTCTGAGTTTTCACGGAAATAATCATTTTTTGCATTCTTTTCCAGTGTATTTGAGCTGGAAAAAAAGATTTAGCAAATACAACGGAAATTTTAAAAGGCAATAACCTCTCTCCAAATCCCCTTGCTCATTTCCCACTGGCTTTGAAGTCAAAAGATAGCAGAAGAGTTGAGAAGAGGCTCACCAGGATACGCCGGCCGAGGGGTAGGGGGGTAGGGCTGGGACAGATCTTTATTTCTCTTCACAAATATTATCTAAAGAACTCTTTTTATGCACAGAGGAAAAATCTGCAGGCAAGGCTGCAACATTGTTTCATTGGAGCTGATGTCACTAAAGCCTCTGAAAACAGTTCCTTAGGAAGGGGTCTTGTGAGCAGTGCGGCCATTCCGAACTAAGTACTGAGGAAATGGATGTGAATTTACAGAGCTGCTCCAAACAGATGGCAAATTTCCTCTGGATATATTTTTGTCTTAGAAAGAAAAGTGGAGAGATTCAAAAATAATTTAAAAAAATTTTAAAGACTGAAAATTCCTGTACCAGAAGTTAAAACTTTTTCTACCGGACACCTCTTTCTACTGAGATACCTCTTCACGACCCCAGGAGTACACATCAAACATCTGCTGGGAGCACATCTTCTAAAAATGTCTTTAAAGTAATTATTTGAGACGCGTGTAACTTTGGTGCCTAGGAAGGAGAAAAGGAAAAGCTGGGCATTGATGAGATAACGAGAGGGCTGTGCAGCTTTACATGAGACTTAAATCTCAGGTGAGTGTTTGGTTCTGCAGAACAGGGAGCATCCTTAAATGCTTTTCATAGCTGACATATTTAATTAATATAATCCTCGGTGCTGAGAACTCCACTTCTTATAAACACACAATGTAAGTGGACAGAGTTCATTTAGAGCCACTTCAGAAATTACCGGAATTCTGTCTTAATCCCAAGCTACAATTAATAGGTTTTATGCAATTCAACAATTCAAACCTTGATTTTTAAAATCAAACATCCTAACACAGCCTAGTCCAAAGACACACTAATTTGATACTTACATACGGAGAAATGGCGGTAGAAAAAGTATTACAGTGTTCACTTCCTGTAATTAAACCGTTATGTTTCTGTGAGAGCAAAAGGCTTTGCGTGTGTAATAAAAGCATAGTTCTGTAATTGTGTATCGGGCAAGCCTCCAAGCACACTTGTGAGGAATTATGTTGATTGAGATGGGAAGACCCATCCTAAAAACGGGCAGTACTGTTCCCCCGACTGGGTCCTAGGCTACAAAATAACAAAAACAAAACAAAAGCAAAACAAAACAATGAAAAATAAAAGGAGAAAGTTGGGGTAGTAAGGTAAGTTCGGTAGATAAAGATACATGGTGACCTGAATTTAATTCCCAGGACCCATGTAGTAGAAGAAAAAAATCTATTTCTGCAAATTATCCTGTGACCTCTACATACACATCACAGTAAGCACATGCATACTTGTGTTTGTGCACATGCAAACACACAGAAAGGAAGAACGAAGGGAAGAATGAAGAAAGAAGGAAGGAAAGAGGAAGGAAGGGAGGGAGGGAGGAAGGGAGGAAGGGAGGGAAGAAGGAGGGAGGAAGGGAGGAAGGAAGGAGGAAGGAAGGGAGGGAGGGAGAAAGGGAGGGAAGAAGGAGGGGGAAAGAGAGGGAGGAAGGAAGGGAGGAAGGAAGGGAGGAAGGAAGGGAGGAAGGGAGGGAAGAAGGAGGGAAGAAGGGAGGAAGGAAGGAAGGAAAGAGGAAGGAAGGGAGGAAGGAAGGGAGGAAGGGAGGGAAGAAGGAGGGAGGAAGAGAGGGAGGAAGGAAGGGAGGAAGGAAGGGAGGAAGGGAGGGAAGAAGGAGGGAAGGAAAGGAAGGAAGGAAGAAAGGGAGGGAGGGAGGGAGGGAAGAAGGGAGGGAGGAAGGGAGGGAGGAAGGGAGGGAGGGAGGGAGGGAGGAAGGGAGGGAGGAAGGAGGGGGGAAGAGAGGGAGGAAGGAAGGGTAGAAGGAGGGAAGAAGGGAGGAAGGAAGGAGGAAGGGAGGAAGGAAGGAGGAAGGGAGGAAGGAAGGGAGGAAGGGAGGGAAGAAGGAGGGAAGAAGGGAAGGAAAGAGGAAGGAAGGGAGGGAGGAAGGGAGGGAAGAAGGAGGGAGGAAGGGAGGAAGGGAGGGAGGGAGGAAGGGAGGGAAGAAGGAGGGAGGAAGGGAGGAAGGAAGGAAGGAAAGAGGAAGGAAGGAAGGAAGGGAGGGAGGGAGGAAGGGAGGGAAGAAGGAGGGGGAAGAGAGGGAGGAAGGAAGGGAGGAAGGGAGGGAGGAAGGGAGGGAAGAAGGAGGGAAGAAGGGAGGAAGGAAGGAAGGAAAGAGGAAGGAAGGAAGGAAAGAGGAAGGAAGGAAGGAAAGAGGAAGGAAGGAAGGAAGGAAGGAAGGGAGGAAGGAGGGAAGAAGGAAGGGATAAGGTTAACAGAAGTTGGAGAGATGGACCAGCAGTTAAGAGCGCTTGCTGCCTGTTCTTCCAGAGGACCTGGGTTCAATTCCCAGCACCCACATGGTGGCTCACAGCCATCTAAACTCCAGTTACAGATCCCGTGCAGTCTTTAGACCTCTGCAGGCACCAGGCCAGCCAATGATCCACAGATAATCATGCAGACAAAACCCCGTACACATAATGTAATAAAATTGACATTTTTTAAAGGAGAAAACCAGCTGAGCAGCCTTTCTGTTCTCTACTTCCTGATTGCTGACTTGCTGTATGACCAACCACCATCCAAACTGTGAGCCCAAATGACGGCCTTTTTAAAAGTCACCTTGTCACAGTATTGTTTCACAGCAACAGGGAAAATCCAACACGGACACCACCATTCGTAACCCACAGTAGTCTCAAAGCTGAAGCACAGTAATTCAAGCAGGGTCCTTGGTGTCATCGTCCGACAGCACGCAGTGTATTTAGAAGCAAGGTTGTAAGGGAGTCACAGGGCGCACACAAGTGTGTGTCCACAGGAGTGAGTGTCCTCTAACAGCTTTTGGACCCATTAGGCACTAGGTTTTGGATTACCTTTGGTAGTTGCAAACTTCAGAAACCTTATACTGATACTGAGATTTTTCTTCCCAACAACATGCAGTGACATGACCCCCTGTGGAGTCCGGTGTCACGATTTAAGAAGCTGGGCTACAAAGTAGCAGCCTCCTGAGTGTGCCCCCTGACTGGAAACTTTACGTAACTAACACGAACTCAAAAGTCAGGCCAGACTCACTGGATGTAAATTTCTAAATGTCCTAGGGTTTTGAAAGTCCGATTCCATTTTCAGTTTCTCTTCTTCAGATAAAAATAGCTACTAACACCTTTGGATCTCTCGCTAGATATTATTACAGGATACTTGTGTGTACAATTTTGTGCTAATACGAAACAACCTGGCCTGCCTTCCCGCGTGTCACTGGGCTGCTCAGTGTGAACTAGGTCACCTCAGTGGCTCACTGATCTGGTTTCCACAAACCTGACAGTCAATGCTAAGGAAAATTACCCAATGCAATTTCCCCCTCAAGAGTCAGCTTGGTTTTCTTCCTTAATTAATTATTCTTTTCTTATGGAAAGCCCATTACAAACTAAACTAGGAATCCCTGAGTCTCCAAGGCAAAAGGAGCCATTTTTCCCACCCCTGAACATTTCAGATCCCCTGGGGGATGGGCGCTTGGTCGATAGGAGTCCAGGGGCAGGGTGGGCACCCGTGTGAGATCTGAAATAAATGGAAGGACAGAGGCACCCTGAGAAATGTGTATCTAGAAGCTACCTAGAGGAGGCCTTTGCGATTGGTTTTTCAAAGTGTCCTTTCTCTTCATAAGAGTTTGGGGACTTTTTTCTTTTTTGATAAATTCAAAGAAATGAACGTCAGGAAGTCCTGCTAATATCAAAGTCTGGCATCATCGTCCAGTCTAGAGCTCAGTGCAAACTGGATGACTCTTTCTCAACAGGGCGCTTCTCTGGGACCCCATTTCAACTACCTAAGGAAGGTCAGGTAGTCCTGCACCTGAGATTTCCGGACTGCTTCCCTGTGCTAATAAGGCATCTCGGTAGTGTTAGCTTCCGACCAATGACCTTTGCCTATCCTGGGTATTCCCGATCCCTTCCCCAAAACAATACAACCCTTGATTCACTCCGAATAAAGTGTGCACAAGCCCACCCCAGGTAAAGATATACACACAAGCTAAGATCGTCCCAGAGAGCTGTTTCATTGAAGATCGACAGAGAAGTACCCCACCCCCACTTGCTCCCAGCAGACCGGGATCCTGCCAGTTCCGGATTCTGCTTCATCCTTCCAGTTCTGTGTGCAATGGCACCTTGAGACCTTGAGAGGGAGAAAGCAGAAGACATCGGAACCACCATGAAGAAGCATTGCGTGACAGCGGATGATCTCTCCAGTAGTGCTCCCCTCCAATGCTCCCTGCCTTCCCAGCTCAGGAAACCCTTTGGATGAGGAGGTCGAAGAACAAGAGGGGATGGAGAACACCAAAGAAACAAGGCCTGCTAAACACAGAACGACTGAAGCACACGTGAACTCACAGAGACTGGCAGCCTGCACGGGGCTGCCCAGGTCTGGGTCTAATGGGACCCCAGTCCTGAGAGAGAAAGTGGACCCATGCGCCCATCCCTAACCCAGAAGCAATCTAACTGATAACCTCGTGTAAATGGAAAAGTGGTTTTCTCCAATGGAGTCGCACTGGGTATACAATCCTCTCTTGAGGCCAGGCCCAGAAAATAAATTCAAATGTGAGGTTTGTTTGTCTGTTTGTGTTTGTTTAAGTTTATTTGTTTTTTTATTGCTCTTACCCTACAGGATTTTTGCTTATACATCAAGGTTGTCAAGCTTGTGTCTTTATCAATGTGTGTGTCTCTGTATCCATATGTGTTTCCTGTGTTCCACCTTTGTCTCTTTGTGTTTTTGTTTGTTTGTTTTGTTCTATTCCGACTTGCTTGTTTTTATTTTTTCATTTTTAGATACCTGTTTGTATTCTAATGAGAGAGAGCAAGAAAGGATGTGGATTTGGGCGGGAAAGGAGCTGGGGAGGAACTGGGGAGGAGCTGGGAAAGGAGGGGGTCATAATCAGAATAGACTGTATGAAAATCATCTACTTTCAATAAAAATATCCAAATAAAAAACAATACGGGCAAACAAAAACCTCTAACTTCCTTCATCATTTCTGATGACTACAAGAAAAAGAAGGAGAGAAAAAATACATTAAAATACTGTGAAACCAAGAGCAACTTCAAGAAAACTCAGATAATTTCCAGATTTTATAACGTGAGTGCCAGTCAGGTCTGGGGTTTCATTTCCAGCTCAGTTCGGGAATCAGGATGTGAACTTAGAAAGGGATCTTGGCCCTCAGAGTCCTCAACTCCTGGACAAGACCAAGTGTTGGGTTCCCAGTAGCAAAGGCCTGTCTCCATTGTATCCTCCTAAGAATCTTTAGGAACTTAATAACTAGTAGGTTATTTCTACTCAAATCAATGGGTGGATACACAACTGTAGTATATCCACCCAACAGAATATTATGAAGCAATGAAAAAGAGTCACTAACATATGGTGCAATATGGGTGAACCTCGTAAACCTTGTTCTAAGCAAAAGAAGCTAGTCACACACAAAACCTACTCCATATTATGATTCTGTTCCCAGAACGGAGAAATCTACATAAACCAGTGGTTCTCAGCCTCCCTAACGCTGTGACCCTTTAATACACTTCCTCATGTCGTTGGGATCCCAACCATAAAATTATTTTTGTTACTACTTCTGTCTTAGTTAGGGTCTTACTGCTGTGAACAGACACCATGACCAAGGCAACTCTTATAAAGAACAACATTTAATTAGGGCTGGTTTACAGGTTCAGAGGTTCAGTCCATTATCATCAAGGTAGCAACATGGCAGCATCCAGGCGGGCCTGGTTCAGGAGGAACTGAGAGTTCTACATCTTCACCTGAAGGCTTCTAGCAGAACACTTCCAGGCAGTTAGGAGGAGGGTATCAAGCCCACATTCACCCACAGTGACACACCTCCTCCAGCAGGGCCACACCTTCCAACAGTGCCACTCCCTGGGCTGAGCATACACAAACCATCACAAGTTCATAACTAATTTTGCTCCCATGATGGATCATAACATAAATATTTTTGTAGATAGAGAGTTGGCAAAGGGCCATGACCCATGAGTTGAAAGCCGCTGACCTAGAGAGGAAGTGGGCAATTGTATCCTGGGGTTAGAGGTATGAGTCGGTGGGAAATAGGAGATGGCAGACAAGGGCTACCTTCTAGCATGCTGGGAATGCTCTAAAGTTGATTTCGCGATGGTTACATGGATCACTGAGTTAACTAAAACCCAGTGAGTTGTGAACTCTATTTGGGTAACTGTGTGGTATGTGAATTACATCTCAATAAAGCTATTAAAAGAAGAGTCTGTTAAAAAAAAAAAAAACAACAACAACCCAGTATTCATAAGTTGCTAAGTTTCAACAGGAAACGAGGCTATAGAGCCAGGCCAAGAATCTTTTGTGAAGCAGATGTGAATTAGTCTGTGTATACCAACTATTACAAGGCCTGACACTGCCCTCGTGAAATAAAACATGGAGGGCAACTGAGCCTCGGGCTGTGGTCATCGGAAGGTCATGACGCCAGCCCAATGAGAGAGAAATACAGAGCAAAACAGGACAATCTGGCAAGGAAACGTCACATAGGAATCAGGCTAAGTCCTGGCTCTGGATTGGGAGAAGTGAGTGGGGTGAAAATGGGGACCCATAGTGAGAACAGTTCCTGGTGATGCTAGAGGAGGGGAACTCCCAGGGTCTGAGGCAGAAGCAAAGAGGCTGGTGAGAAAGGAGAGTGCTGGCAGGTAACTTGGCAACACACGCGTGCGTGGGGCGTGGCCAGGGCAGGCTGGAGGTGAGGGCAGGAAGCAGTGTCGAGCAATTTCTGGATCACACAGCTGTCAAGCCACTGTGCACTGGCCTGGCTGCTGATGGAAGGCTTTTTTCAGGCTACAGGACAGCAGCCAACCCTCAGCAAAGCTATCCAACCCCACAGAAGCAAATCCTGCAAAGAGGCCAGGTCAGGAAGGCGCTCCAATGGCCAGACGTTGGCTAACTTTCATGCGGAAAGAGAAAATGCACACTATAGCTGCCATGTGTGAGGGGAACAGCCATGTACCTAGTCAAGATCTTCCCTCTTCATAGAGACCCTGGGAAGGTCAGGGAAGCCATACGCACTAGCAGTAATAGTACCTAGGGCTTCCGGGGAAGAAGTTGCAGGAGGGGACAAGGCAAGTAAGCTGTCCCCTGGGGGCATGAGAGTAGGACAGCTGGCTCTGCCTCTTACCTGGGCAAACCAGGAGAGCTAGCCCTGGTGGCACAAGTGCAGATCTGATAGTCTGACCAGCTCCTCTCCTACTCAGGCCCAGATCCAGAACTTGAGTTGGCCCACCCCAACAGCTACCCCATTGGTAAACTGCTGGAACGTGTGGAGGGGTGGGTCCTGCAGATCCAAAGCTGCAGGTTCTCCATGACACAGGGCAACATCTGGGTATCTGGGGAAAGTCCCAGTGAGGATCCAGTTATTGATAATGTAGCAGAAGCCATGACTCACTACAATGAACATTTGCAAGTAAAACTGTTTGGGCAAAAGGGTGTACGGTGTGACACACCGTGACGCACTGCAGGTGCACTGTGGGACACACCATGGCACGCTGCAGCTCCCACACGGAGGTTTTGTTTTTAGTTTTGGGGTTTTAAAATTTTATTTATTTACGTTTGTTTATTTTCTTTTGGGGGGAGGTTGCAAGGGTGGGTACGAAGGGATGGCAATGAGTAGGATTAGTGTGCACGATGTGAAGCTTTTTGAGAGAGAGAGAGAGAGAGAGAGAGAGACAGAGAGACAGAGAGAGAGAGAGAGAGAGACAGAGAGAGAGAGACAGAAAGAGAGAGGCTGGAGGCCCCAGGAAGTTTAGAGTTCTGGTGAGGTGGGTGGGGTGGGGACATCCTTGTGGAGACAGTGAGGGGGGGAGTGCAGGGCGGAGGTGTGGGATGTAGAAACCTCAGGGGGATGGAATAAAATCTGGAGTGTAAAACTAAATAAATAATAGAGAGAGAGAGAGAGAGAGAGAGAGAGAGAGAGAGAGAGAGAGAGAGAGATCTGAGCTTCTGCAAGCTCAAAGAAGCAGGTCGTGAGGGCCCTGAAGGAGAGATCCAAGGCCTACAGGGTATCAAGCCCATTGGTCATTGTCCAGCCTGAGTGACTCTTCATTCCCGTAGTGTCAGACCCACCAGTGGAGCACAGTATGGAAGGAGCTGGAGGTGGTGTGACAGCTACTGTGACATCTCACAGTGGGGGACAGAGGAGGCGAATACCAAAGCTGGCCTTTTTCAAATGTATAGCAAAAGCAACAAGAACATAATCAACAAAACGGTTAACCCCCCCCCAGGGGAATATTTAATAAAACATGATTCTGTCTAATATCCTGGGGAAACGAACATGAGGTCATTGCTATGTCACGTATACAGTCCAAACTTGGGCTGTCTTTTCAAGACTTCCAATGGCAAGTCTTCGTCCATGCTAGAATGAATTTCAGTTCAACATCTACAGCTTCCATAGGACTCCACAAACGGCCTCTGCTCCACAGGTCATTCTTTCTCAAGTGTGGTGGCTTTTGGTGATCTCACCACGGAGGGAATGGTTCTTATTCCTGTCAAAAGACCCCGTAGGAACAACCAGCACAGCAAAGTAATAAACGCATCTAGTTATCAGCAGCAGACCATCCAAACAAAATGACTGAAAGCCGTTCACAGCCAGGCATGGTGGCATGAACCTGTGATACCAGCACGAGGGAGGCAGAGGCAGAGGTGGGGGCAGGGGCGGGGGTGGAGAGGCAGAGAGAGAGGCAGAGAGGCAGAGAGGCAGAGAGGCAGAGAGAGAGAGAGGCAGAGAGAGAGAGGCAGAGAGAGAGAGGCAGAGAGAGAGAGAGGCAGAGAGAGAGAGAGAGAGAGAGAGAGAGAGGCAGAGAGAGAGGCAGAGAGAGGCAGAGAGGCAGAGAGGCAGAGAGGCAGAGAGAGGCAGAGAGGCAGAGAGGCAGAGAGGCAGAGAGAGGCAGAGAGAGGCAGAGAGAGGCGGGGGCGGGGCAGGGGCAGGGGCAGGGGCAGGGGCAGAGGCAGAGGCAGAGGCAGAGGCAGAGGCAGAGGTAGAGGCAGAGGCAGAGGCAGAGGCAAAGGCAGTTGGATCTCTGGGAGTTCAAGACCAACCTGGTCTGGACAGCAGGTTTCTAGAAAAAAAAAATGACTTAAAAGATAAAGTAGACAGAAGAAGATGAGGAAAGTCACAGCCATAGTGACGGGAACCGTCTTCTGCATAGAGCAGATGAGATGGTCTTTCTGGGCATTGCGCATGCCTCCCCTGGACCCCTCAGTGAGGTTCTGGCAAAGGTGACAGAGCAGGTGGCAGCAAAGCTAATTAATTCATTGCCACAAAAAGCCCAAGATTACATTATAGTCTCCTAAATTGGTCGCCAAATGAGATTGGCTCTAGGTAGAAAACTAAAAGCTGAGTCCTCCTGCTATCTTTAGCTCTCATTAAGAGAGTCAACAAAGATAACAAAGGGTCTAGCTGACAGTATCCCAGCACGCTCTGACGAGTGCCCACGTTTGTGCCTGTGGCCCACAGAGATAACTGCTCTCAGGACCAGCACTGAGTCTGCCTGTCCTGGCAACGTTCTCTCAACTACAGAGCACAAGGGCACACCAATCCAAAGCGTTAGGGGCAAAGCAGACTTCTCTCGTTCTTCCACGGGCATCCAGTGTGAAAAGTAAACAATGTGGTGAGGCACACAGACCTGGAAATGTCCATTATGAAGGAGGAAATCTCAGCTCACAAGTCGCTAGCAGCAGAAGGCAAGGCCTCTATGAGACTGCCCATGGAAGGGCCCTGGGATGGGTCAGGAGGAGGAAAATTCCAGAGCCAAAAGGTCCACATTGCAGAAAAAAACAATAGATTCACACCTTTAAATCATAGCAAATACTTGGGGACTCAAAACATGATTCTGGGCTAAAACCATTAACATCCAAAGGGATGGGTACATAGGTTGAACAGAGACATTTTTAGCATGATCGGGAAGCACCTTTAAGCCTCTACTTAGAAGACAAGCAAAGGAAATTTAAGATGTTGAGCCTGTGACTATGATGACAGCCACAGAGCTTTGCCAATGCTAGATTAATACCTTATCAGAGCCCCACTGAGCAGTGTTAAATGGAGGGATGCTTGAAGTCTTAGCATAACAGATATCTTAGAGAGGGAAAGAAATGTGAACATTCTCTCGTTTTTACATGCCTTAAGACCTCTACAACTTGCATTTAATTTCTTAGATCCTCACAAACGTAAATAAATTTCAATCCCTTCCCCACCCATCCAATTATTTACCATGAGGCACGGTGGTTAATAATTGAGAGTAGTCATTGCAAAGCAAGTTCCTTTAAAGACATCGAAACCTGTTTTGTTAATCTGTCCCTTTCAGTGTGAAGTCTGTTGGGAAAGGAAGCTGCCTTCCTCATCTGGAGACCTAGCAGGTTTAGAAAGGCGAGGCCTCCCTGGGCACAGCATGGTGTGTGTGCATTCAAGGCCAGTCTGATCTACAGTGTGAGTTCCAGGGCAGCCAAGGCTGCACAGAGAAACCCTGTCTTGAAAAAAACAAAACAAAACAAAAAAGGAATGAAGGAAAGAAAGAACAAAAGAAAGAAAGAAAGAAAGAAAGAAGGAAGGAAGGAAGGAAGGAAGGAAGGAAGGAAGGAAGGAAGAAGGAAAGTAGAAAGGTCAGGCCTGCTTTTACACATGAAATAACCTGACCAGGCAGCTGCAGCTGGAAAGAGCTGGTTTGCTTGCTACTGTTAAACTGATAACGTTACAATTGCTGTCAATGCCATCAGAGATCTGAGAAAGATGAATTAGAGCAGGAGGTGCGATCCAAATGGCCTCTGTACCAGTTAAAATGACAGAGACTTACATTAACTATATGGTTGCCCTAGGTTTCCATGGTCTCGATGGCTTTGTTGGGAGCCAAAAGTCCTAGGTCTTTGGCTACTACACAGGACAGCATTGAACCTTCAGCTGCTGCTCGGAACAGCATAGGTTTTTGACTGCCAGCCTCAGAAGATCCAAGATGCTTCCTGTGGAGGAGAAACCTGGGAAGACTGACTCTCCTTGATGAGGCAGACTAGGGCAGTCAACCCAACAGTGTCCACAGCATTGGCATGGCCCTGGTAGTGTGTGAGGCATGGGGGCAGCTCTTCTCAGTGGTTAGCACTGCCACAATTCAGGCGGAATTGTGCCCCATGGTCTTCTTTGGAGATCTTAGGTCTCTTCTACGAGCTGGAATTTTGTCTATTATAGGAAACGTTTTTTAATTAGACATTTAAATGCCATATTCAGCAGAAGAATTTGAGAACTTTTATATATCAAACATACCTTATTTCAAACATCCTTTACATATATTTAGTTACCTACTTCAGGCTTATCCTTGAAAAATATATAGGAAGCTAAATAACGCTTGTCACTGTAAATAAATTTCGTTTGTACTTAGAATGACTATGAATACAGTTCTGAGCACATTAGAGAACTGAGTCACTTATGAGGTGACAGAGCATTAACTTGCATGTCTTAATTATATTTAACAATCTACAAGTTAGGGATTTTTTATAAAATTAAGATTTAAACTTTATAAAGTTAATTAATGTTAAGTTTGAGCCTTAATAATTTGAGTTGAAGATTTCATTGGAGATCCTTTAGCATCAAAATGAAACTTTAAGCCATAAGTACGTCCACAGAGAGAGAGGGAACATTATCCATTTATCCCGCACCATTACAGACTGTCACACTTTTGTAAGACTTGGTTTATCCAAAAAGCCAAAGCTTAATACAGTTAGCAAAGGCAAAGACACCAGACAAGTATCCTGCTAACTTGAGTAGACCTTGGGAATTTATCTAGGAGCCTGGTGTTGGACACAATTCACAAAAACATCAGTAGTTAGATATCTGAGTCCATTTCTGAGTGTGTCTTGATAACCTCATGAACTTAATCATAACATGAAAATCCATCCTAATCCAAGATATTTGAAGAACTGCTGTTGCCCCGTTAGTCTAAAAAGAAGATACAGTGGGAAGCAGAGGGCTCGGTGGGACTAAGACGTTTTATAATTATCTCTTCAGTTAGTTTATACCACATGGTTATCTTAACCAAGATGGTAGTGGAATTACACAATATGTACTCGCTAACCTTGGTAAACATGGCTGCCAGCCATAGGCTTGCCTCCACCCTGATGAGGTCATCAGCCAAGATGGAGGGAAACCACGTGGCTGCTATTTAAAAATATTATTTTCCTACACAAGAGTTGAATTTAAGTTTTTTTCTTAAAAGGAGTTGAATCACATAAGATTCAACCCTTTGTTACAAGTTTTAGGCTAGCTTTTCATTATAGATTTTACAGAACCACACCCAACGAATTTACAAATCCCAAGATAAAAAGTATCGATACAATTGTCTTAAAAGACTTCTTGAGAGCACAATGTAGAGAAATCTTAGAGATAAAAGGTTTAGAAGAGTGGAGAATGGGGAATTTGGGGTTGGAGAGCAGGTAAAACTTAGATAAAAGAGCTTTGGGGGATCATTTATTTGTGTGGTGGCAGGAGTTGTTAGGATCTGGGAGAATTGAAAATCCGGTGCACCAATTTTGGGCTGTACTAAAACCAAGCTCTTTGCAGTGAGATTGCAAGGCTTTCATAAAAATCTCTGAGTCCAAGGAGGAAATTGAGTCTGAGGAGAAAAGGACAAAGGGTTGCCAAACCGAACTCCTCTGGAAGGAGCGTTCCTATAAACTCCAAGAGGGAACTGAGAGACAGAGAACAGGGGTTTGCAGTGAGGACCTCCACCTATGGAAGGATTCCAGTATCATAGAGGACCAGGGAGCATAGAGCACCTGCAAAGCTTAGCACACAGCTTGGGGATGGGGTGGGGCCGGGTGAGGAACCTGGGGGACAAGGGTCACAATTAATAGGCCCAGGAAGGTGAGGGAGTGTAGCCAATAGAGGGAGAGGGGTCTTTGTGGAGAGGTGCCCAGGAGGCGGAGCAGGCTCCAGGAGAGACAGAGAGGACATATTCAGAGCAGGACAGGGGACACTGCTGGCTACAGCAGGTGGAGGGAGGAAGCGGGAAAGAGGTGGATGCCAGAAGCTTAGGGAAAGAGAAGCCAGCCTGGCCCCTGTGCTGGAGAGGTTTAGGGTGGGGAGCCGGCGAGAAGTGCTGGGAGGCGCCACTGGTGCAGAGTGAAACCTCTCCCGGGTTTCTTTGGGACATCTGCCATTCTCGTTTCTCTCTCATTAGCCTTCCAATGTGCAGAAATGGTTGGCAGCACAGGCTTGTCAGGTCGGGAGTTGAAGACACTCATATGCCAGGTTCTCCCTCCGCTCTGATGACTCTGGCTTGTGTGGAGTTGACCGGAAACTAGCCAGTGCACCTGGCCTGTGAATCCTCCACTTCGCTGCCCCTCCCCAACCATGAAATCTCTGTTTCACCCTCCCACAGCCCCTGCTTTTAAAAGCTTGGTGCATTAAAGGTCACAACTGCGTGCTTATTGGAACTGTATATTAAGTTGTAAAACTTCCAAATCGACTCTTAGGGATCAATATTTTCTTTTTTTTTTCTTTTTTTTTCTTTTTTTTCTTTTTTCTTTTTTCGGAGCTGGGGACCGAACCCAGGGCCTTGCGCTTGTCTACCGCTGAGCTAAATCCCCAACCCCAGGGATCAATATTTTAAAGCCAATTTTTAAATTAAAAAATTTTAGACTATTCTTAGATAATTTGCATTTCTCTACCACTTTTAAAAATCAGCTTGCCGATTTCTGCAGAATTGCCTTGAAGCTTTTTTCCCCTTCTTTCTTTCTTTCTTTCTTTCTTTCCTTCCTTCCTTCCTTCCTTCCTTCCTTCCTTCCTTCCTTCCTTCCTTCCTTCCTTCCTTCCTTCTTTGATTCAGAGTCTCACTGTGTAGCCCAGGATAGTCTTGAACCTGTGCTCATCTTTCTGATCCAGCCTCCTGAGTACTGAGAACACGGGTAACATCCACCATCTCACCTGACTCCTTCTGGTATTTTCATTGTAAGTACATTTAGATTGTAGATTAATTTGGAAATAACTGACATTTTAAGAACAATGAATCTTTCCACAAACATGGCATGATCTCCCCCACTTACACAGCAATCCACACTGAGTAGAAACCATACGTGGAATTTGGAATTGGGACCTTTTCCGGTGGAAGGAACAGGTAATTCTGTAAGGTGCTTTCATTGCACAGAACGGTTTCCAGTCAGGAGTGGAAATAACCAAAATACTGTGCAGTGGTCCATGCTAAGTTGTCGGATCGGTAGCTTAGGCTGTCAAATGCTTTTTCAGCCTCTGTTTGGTGGGTGATCAGTGTGTCACTTCTGCTATGACCAGACCTGTGTACTCAAACTGATCTGTGTTTATTTCACAAAGCTGTGCACTCTCTCCTAGAGACCCCTGGACCGCAGGATCCAGGCCAAGCCCTTGGGGACAGCTGACTATTCTTGCCAAGTGACACCATTCTGCCCACCCAGTGCTCTGTCCATCAGCGCACCCTCAAATTTCCCAATCCTAGCATGTGCTAACAGACAGGAAACTTAGCCCTGTGGCTTTATCAGCCGTGTGACCGGAGGCCACCTCTCTGGGCTTCACTTTTCATCTGTAAAATGAGGATAACTGTAGCAACTTTTCGGGGCAATTAGGAGGGTGGAAAGAGGAATCACCTAGAGAGAGGGCAGGCCTGTGTCAGTGAGTACGACCACGGCTATAAATTTGCACAGCGGTTCATTCTCGAGTTGGACATTCCTGCTGATCCTTCCTGCCCTGTTAAGGAAGGATTCCTCACTTCTCCCGACCAACTTCCTCCAAACTGGTTCTTCAGGGCTGCATTCAAAAATCTCACTTTCCGAAGCTCTGCGGCCCAGTCTCCTCCTCTGCAACCCCACTTTACCCCACTTAGGCTCGGCAGCCTCAGGCTGCTGAGGGAGCATCACTCCCACAGGCAGCTGCTCACCCACACCTGCAGGCAGGGCCACATGGCTCCTGCTGCTGCAGGGGACCCTGGCTGTGCTCAGGCAGGGCTGTCCAAGTAAACAATGTGCCTTCAAATGCATGCACCTGGGGGTCCTCGCGGACCCCCACTTCCTGGTATGTTAACACCCCGGTCCATCTGCTGAAGTCACAAGACTAGCCCCATTGGCCCATGAAATCCCACGGGCTGAAGAGGCCACTCCAGCCAGACACTTGTTCAGGTTGCTGTGCCCAGATCAGCATCTAATCACGTTTCCATCACAACACAGTGAGAAACGTGTGACTGGCCCTTAGCAACAGTCTCTCCAGAAAGCTAGCCCTATAGAGAGCTTATTAAGTTAGCCGAGCACACGTGAGGCGCAAGCTAAAAACAGACGTGTGCTGCCTGGAACCTCACGCGGCACATGGCAGAGCTGGGAAGGACCGGGATAGGGCTTTGCAGGGAAATGAGGACAGGGAAACGAGGAGATCCTGCCGGGTGGCCAGGCCTGGGTTCTTGAGATCGCTAAGCTATCTCAGGGCTAAAAACTCTGATCTGAGGGGGCTAAAGACCCCCTAACCCAGCTAAGACTGTCAACCAGCTGCTCTCTGGTCCCCATACTGGGAAACCCTCCATGCCGCCCCCCCCCCTTCGTGTCAGTTAGTACCCAAGAAAGAAACTGACCTGCCTGTGAAGAGAGTTTGGCAGAGGAAGAATAAAAATTTAACACTCATGTTTCCCCAGCAAGCTCATGCTCTATCATGACGCAAACATGTTCTTGTTAGATGAGGTTAGCCAGACTCGTTAACCCCCATGCTCAAAAGGCTGAGGCAGGATTATTGTGAGTTCAGGGCTAACCTGAGCTACAGAGTGAAACCGTGTCTCAAAGGGGATGGGGTAGCTCAGTTGATGGAGTGCTTGCCTAGCGTGCGTGAAGCCCTGGGTTCCATCCCCAGCACTGCGTGAACCGGACATGGCGGGGAGCACATGTAATCCTGAACTCAAAGCAGAAGAAAGTGTCGGAAGTTCAAGGCCAATTCTTGGCTGCGTAGGGAGTCGAGAGGCAGCCTAATATACATGAGACCCTTCCAGAAAAATGAAGTTCTCGGGCCTGAAGAAATGGCTCTGTGGTTAAGAGGTTAAGAACAGGTCAGCTCACAGCTATCTGCAACTCTAGGGGATCCGACGCCCTCTTCTGGTCTCCGTTGGTACTGCATATTTGTGGCACAGGTATAGGCATGCGCACATACATAAATAAAAAAATTGATTATCTTTGAATGTTTTATGTAGTGCACTGAACATTCCCTCGCTCCTGGTGAATTGAGTGCTCCTCTGACAGGAGGGCTGATGGTAGCTTTCAAGATGCCCAGACTTCAAAGGTTAGCAGCCCTCTCTCCCTCTGCTGCACACGCTTGTGCCTGCTCTAGCTGGTGAGGACCTGGAGATTTCGTCTGGTGGTCTAGATTTAAATTCTGGACATTCCTCCATGTCTGCACCCCTAGAATTTCCTGACGCACTTCCTCTTGTCCTGATGGCCTGTTGGGACTTCAAGTTAAACATGCTGGCCTCCCTGTTCTCAGCCTGTCTCTTTAGATACAGAAATTGGCCACAAATTCTCTATGCTTCCTCTTATAGGTCAGCTGCCCTGTCATGCAGAAAGCTTACCTTACTCCCTAGGGGGAGGATTGGTATTCAACACTCTTGAGTTGAGCTTAAAGGACAACTTCTGGCAAAGGGTGGCCAAGGTTCTCTTGCAATGCTAAGTCATTGCAGACCCAGCAATTTGCCATAGTCTGTTTGTCAATTTTTGCACCAAAATGAAACATGGAACCAGTTTTACCCTGATCCCCAATACTTCATCAGGTCTTCATGAGGAAGCGGAAGGCCAGCGAAGGCCATAGGGTCCCTAATGTCTGTCTCTGAAGCCAGAGTCCTTTAGGCATCATCCAGTTGGTTTCCGGGTGACAGAAAAAGCAGCACCGTTTGAAGCTGCTCAGGGTACCCAGGAGACAGGCCGTAATCCAGTTTTTAGAATACCTTCTTTTGGCCACTTCCCTAGAGCTTGATAGAGTCAGCTGGGCACTGAAGAAGACAAACAGGCAGGTGCTGGGAGTCGGGAGCTGGGGTCCAGGATGAACGCAGAGTCTTCCGTGCAGCCATCTCCAGTTTCCTGTCTGGGTCAATCCTCCTTCCTCCCCTCTGAGTCCAGAAGACTTTATATTGAATTAATTTTATGGGGGTTTCTGCTACACTCTATCCTATCTAGCTCTCAGATGAGAAACACAGAAACCTGGTATTTTGTTTTCAGGCTGTCGGCCCTGTGCTGGGCAGATTCTGAGCTATTCTAACTCTGCTAGGTTTATCGATAATCACATAAATAATTCCCCATCACGCACCATCTGAATCTGCTTCTGTTCCAGGTGTGCCCTCAAGGTGATTTTTCCCTTGGCCACATGCTCATGGTCTACCCTGCCTTATGGAGACCTCCTTTCTCCTCTCTCCTCCTCTTGACCCCTACTTAAGAGCCCGCCTCCATTTTAAGTCCTGCCTTCCTCTCTCCCCTGACCAATCACAGCTTCTTTTTTTTTTTTTAATTACCCAATCAGAGATTCCTGGTGAGCATTCTTTACAGCACATTGGTCAATAAATACAATGTCCAGACTGCAACCTGGTCTTGGGGCCCCACATCACACAAGATCAACCCCAACAGTGCTGTCTTCTTCCATTAGAACATTTGGTGGGCTTCACTGAAGTTATCGGCCACCGGATGAAATTCTAGGTCCTCACCAGGGGAGGGCAGCTAAACTCTGAAGTCTGGGCATCTTCAAAAACAGCATCAGGCCTCCGTCCCGGGAAGCAAAGGCTCAGTCACTAGCAGAGAGGGCAGCTCTCTCTCTCTCTCACGCCTGTTTCTCAGGGCCTCCAGACCAAGACTAGTGAGTGCAGAGACAGCTCTGCTCAGCAGAGACAGCGTTTGCGTTAGGAACAGAGGAGTCTGTGAGCCCTCAGGAATGAGGAGAAAACGTTCTCGTTCTCACAGGCTGTGGAGCACTCTGTAAACGTTAGCGGTTTTGCCCAATGAAGAAATTACAGGTTGAACCAGTATCCACAGTTCACGGCCTCACTCCCATCTTCCCCATTGAAAATTATCCTTTCAAGGGTTTCTTTGAGACATGTTTGTTGAACCATCCCTGTGTGCTGGGCAACAGACTCAGCATAACAGAAGACATGGATGGTGCCCTTGAGAAATTCAGGCTCTGGACTAACTTGTCTACAGTGACTTTGCATTGCAGGACTATCTTGGCCAACTCCGCCAGAAGCTACCCCTTCACCCTAAACTCTGGCAAGATGAATTCAGACCCTTTCCCCTGGAGGCCACAAAAGTGAGCTTTCTCCTAGAAGATCTGAAAAAAAAAAAAAAAGCAGATAGGATGTGGCTTCCTCTGGGGGGGATCACAGATGGGGCATTAAGGAGTTCTTTAGACTCAGTCGGAGCCCCCCAAACATACATCTGCGTTTTGAAAGGTGGCCCTAATGCAAGAGGTTCTTTCACAGGTAGCCAAAGGCAAATTTCACGAGCCGGACACTTAGTATATTAACATTCTCGCCTGTCTTGAAGCGAAAGTCCCAACCTCGCAGGCCACACAAGCATCAACCATCACTGGGTAACCTCACTCTGCACACGAGCCACTCAGAGACCAAGGAGCTTCCTGAGCTCACGTTGGTGGCTCTTCAAGTTCCCAGTGACCCAGGTCACTCTCTGGTCCCAGGAGTTAAGGAATCATTTTCTAGTTACGTGTATTCCAGACCACAGAATAGCCATGCGTGCCAGCAACTCTGTCCCTTATCTCTCCTGCCCAGATGTCCTAATCCTCCAAATCTCCTCGGTACCAGCAAGGACAGGAGAGCTGAAAAGAAGGCCAGAAGCGCCCAGCCTGGCATCCCAACTTGGAATGTCCATCGCAGGGTAAAGGAGCTTCTTAAAGTGTCCTCTGAGAAGACACGAGTGAAACACCACTTAAAACTAACGGTGAGATTAAAATGGAAATCTTTCCCTCTGAGAATTTGGTCCTAAGATCTGTGGCTTCAGCATTTATGGAAATGTGCTTCACAGACCAGTGGGATCGGGGTTACTCTTGGGCCAGAGCCCTCAGGCGAACCCCACACTTGCTGAATGAGGGTCAGGCAGCACTCGACAGTTAAAACAAATTAAAAAAAGCAAGTTATCCTAGAGCAAGAAGCTGAAGAAACAGTTCAGTTCAACTTCATGCCTCCTCAGCGTGCTTGTAAGTGGCCATTGCTTTAGACGTTTAGACCTACAGAGCTCTTTGAGAATGTAAGATAAAACTTACATTTATTTGCTGAGGATGCCATTACAAACGCCACAGTATAGTGGCTTAAACAAAAAGTATTTCTTTTTGGATAATTGGGAAGCCACAAATCCGTGATAAGGTGTCAGCAGGACACCCTCCCCCAGACTCTGTGACTTTCAGATGGCCATATATAATTATATATATATATGTTATATTATAATTATGTTATATAATTATATATTATAATAAAAATATTATGTAATGTGTAATTTATAACAAAATCATGTTTATAATATATAACAGCTATAAACTATACATGTGTGTATATATATGTATGTATATATATATATATATATGCACACACACCCACACACATACTCTAGTTTTCCTTTCTTACAACAACACTAATTAGATTGGCTAAAATAAACTCTATAAATTAAACATAAAACAGCTTTGTTTTACCTTAATCGCCTCTCTAAAGATGCTATCTCTAAAATATTCTTACTACTTGAAGGTAACTTCAGGGCATGAATTTTGGGGACCATGGGAAGAATCTTGTCACATGAACCTTGTCAGAGTTTATCGGTTCTCTAAGCCCTGTTCTGGGCACATGGATCCAAGGGAGACTGATTCACCCTCTTCCCTCATCACCACACATGCTCTCCAGGAGGCAGATGCTTCTGCAGGCCCAATGCACTCTGGGAAGACCAGCCACTGGGCAGAGTAGGAAATGAAGGAGAGAAAAGAAAGAGTAAAGAGAAGAGGGGAAGAAAGGTGAAACCGCAGGTAACACTGGGAACTCAGCAGGCACAGAGACAGCTGAGGGAGGCTCCCCAATCTGGAAAGCCAAGCAGGGTGCGGGTCTGAAGCCAGACCGAACTCTACCCTTGAAAGCTGTGCAGTCTTGGCTCAGCCTTTTCCATTCTTGGCATCTCTGTTCATTCATTAGTGCATTTCTTCGTTTATTTCACATCCTGAGTACCAACTCTCCGGTCCCACCACAAGTATTATTTCCTTGTGGGTAAAATGGAAATAGCAAACCCAGTGTACAAGCTGTTAGGAAAACTCTAGATGAGCCCCTAGAATAAAGCCGAGAGTGTAGACCGTGACTGGGAGGAGCTGGCCTCGCTGGAAGCACGGGCACTTGGTCTGTGCTTGTTCACAGAATTCTGTCTCCAGCTTCACAAAAGGTGACTGCTACGTAGTTGATATCTGATGCAAGTCAAGGAAGGTGAGGGAGACTAGGAGAGAGAGGAGAGGGAGGCAAGAGTGTCACACTGAATGGTCAGCCCATGACTGCTGTCCCTGGAGTGGCCCCACAACATGGCGTCCTCCACATCAGACTTTGACCCACATCACTCTTCTCTTCCTCAGCGGGGCTGCAGGAGACAGGAGACCTTGCTGCTGAGGTCGAGGTGAGCTGGAGAGCCACCCGGGAAGCACCTTCTCCCTGCACCTCCTTCCACTTTGGGTTTCCTGTTTCTCACGCCATGGCCCTCTTGTTACCCACGGGTCGCTCTCTCATGCCCTCTCTTGAGACGTTACAAGGTTCATCTCCTTCCTTGTGATTCCCAGAGGTCAAGTCCATGGACTTAGTTCATGGATGGATGGCCCCTCGGTGCTGTGTGGCTCTCTCCTGAGAGCACTTTCCCAGCCTGTGCTTTAAGGCAAAGGCAAAAACTTGAGAAAGTCAGTGCTGGCTGGAACCTTTACAGAACAGCCAGCCTGGCCTCTCGCCTCCAACAGAAAATCTGGAGTTTCACAAAAACCAAGAAACAAACAAACAAACAAACAAAAAACCCCAACAAACAAGTAAGAATGAATAGAGTCCACAAGCAGAGTGTCCCCTCATGACTGCCTCAACTCCAGTCTCCCTAGAAGCCAAGGCTATTTGGGCTGACCTACATCTTTGACTTGGTGGAGACCAGCACAGAAATTCTCCTTTCTGTCTCAGCGACTTCTAAGAAGCTTATCCCATTATCACCTCTGATTAGAAAAGAACTAATTTCCTGACGCATGGAACTCTCTCAAGGTGCCACCCACATGGCCGGGACCTTTGGAGCAGAGTGGTGGCACACCAGTCCACACACAAGACACTAGACCAGCCTCTACCTTGCCAGCTTCTCTCTTTCCACACTCTTCCTTTGGGCCATACATGAAACAGAACGTGACTTGTTTTTTGGGGCTGCAGGAACTGGGCCACTCCACTGACAGGAGTTGCCGACCCTTCCGTGTGACACACTAACCTCTCTTTCTCTCTTCTCTCTCCTAGCCCCCCTCATCAGACTGGAGAAATGCCTACCAGTGTTTGCTGGGAAAGTTCTTCAGTGTTGCTAATATTCTTTTCATAGGCTGTGTAGACTTTAAGGACTTTTAGATCTTTGTTTCCTTGTTGCTGCCAGTGCTGTGGTACTGGGGCTTGAAACAAGGGCCTTGTCAATGTTGTGCTTCAAGCACTCTTACTAAACCTCCTCCCGGTCCAATGTGAGCTATTTAAACAATAGGCAATGAAGACTCTTCCTTCTGATGTCTTGTGTTAACTCTCCATCACTAAAACAAGTACCTGAGAACCTGAGAACCTCGTGGCTCACAGTTTCAGAGACGTAGGTTCATGGTTGTGTAGCCCTGTCATTTTCTGTCCTGTGGCAAAGCAGAGCACGAAAGCTGGGGACCCACAATGGGCAAGCTGCTCCATACTGACCAGGAAGCAAAGAATCAAAAGGAAGAGATGGGAAGGTGGTTTCCAAATGTCACTCAAAGACTTGTCCTGGATGACCTAAAGCCTCCCCTAACCCATCTATGATATAAGGCCTCCCACCTGGTCCTTTTACAATTTTCACACAACACACAACAACGTTGTCGGTCGTCTTCTTCTTCTTCTTCTTCTTCTTCTTCTTCTTCTTCTTCTTCTTCTTCTTCTTCTTCTTCCTCTTCTTCTTCCACTTCCTCTTCTTCTTCTTCCACTTCCTCCTCCTCCTCCTCCTCCTCCTCCTCCTCCTCCTATTCTTCTTCTTCTTCTTCTTCTTCTTCTTCTTCTTCTTCTTCTTCTTCTTCTTCTTCTTCTTCTTCTTCTTCTTCTTCTTCTTCTCCTTCTTCTCCTTCTCCTTCCCCTTCCCTTTCCTCCTCCTCTTCCTCCTCCTCCTTCTCCCTTTTCCTCCTCCTCCTCTTCTAGGCCTTTGAGGAATACTTAAGATCCAAACCACAGCCCATCCCCTTCAGCAATGCTTCCTCTTGAAAAGTTGACAGAGAACTTTGGGATCTTGGGTTAGGGAGGAATTGAGTAAGGGGAATATTTAATTTGGGTGTCAAGGGACATTTTCTTAGTAATCCTGTGGCCTGCCATTTAATTTAATATATTCTTCCATCATCACTAGCTGTCCCAAGGACTAGCCTTAGAAGATTACTCATTACCCTCTAGACATTCGTATCTAGAGAGTGTGCAAGGTTGGGGACTGTGCAGCACTGTGACCATGTCCTGGAAGTGTGGGGTTAGTGAGGGAGGGAGAATTGAGGATTGGAATCCATGAAGCCAGAAGTGAGTCTACAAGAAATGCACCGAGTTCTTACAGCTCACATCTAAAACAACAACAACTTGATAGCAAGATCAAGCACAGAGTCATAGAACTAAAAAATGAGAAGAAACAAGGGATTGCTGGAACCGGCGAGCCGTCTGCATCTGTGACAGTTCTGATTAGCTGTAGCTTCCTTAGTAATCCTGGATGAGGCCTGGAAGCTATATGAGCTTTGGAGTTCACACAGTGTATATCCAAGCCTAGCAGGAAGTGACTAAAGTGGCCATTGAAACCCAGCAGAAAGAAGTCCACCGCCTATCGACAGCTGTGCCTGCTACCTTCTCAATGTCAGCTTTCCCATGAGGAGGGCACCGACAGGTCTTAGGCTAATAAGTAACAACACCATGGCCAAGGACAGCATTCTCACACAGTGCTCACTAATTTGTACAAGTGGTAGGTAGCTGAGACCTTAAAAGAGGGTACCATTTAGCATCAAGCGAATGTTATCCTCAGTTCTGGCGTGGTGTCCACCTATGGAAATGACATACACCCATGAAAACTAGGAATTTGTTCCTCTCCAAGGACGTATGGGATCACAAAGACTTCGTCTGCCCCCAGTTTCTGGAGCCACCTTTGGAAGGAATCATCCTGTACACTGATCAGAGACCTGAGGGTTGTGACCGTTTTCCATTTCCTGAGTCTACTACGCCAATAGGACGTTTCCCCTTGCCTTTCATTTTCTTCCTTTGGTACCAAGTTATTTTATAGGTATGGAATTGAAACTCTACAAAAGAAATATCAAATTAACAGCAACACATTTCAGGGAGTTGGGAAGGTGGCTGAAAGCAAGCGCAGATAAAGAGGGACTGGGATTTTGGCTCTGGCCCTGTTCTGTGGCAACAGGACCGAGGATGGTGGATGAGAGGCAACAGGGTCATGTGACAAAGCCCAGGCACCCAAAATCCAGAGACCAGTATCAGGGTGCAGATCTGAGTTTATTGCCTGACCCATAAGCTTACACACAGTGTTTGAGCCAACCCCAAGACCTTAAATCCTTGACCAATCAGGTCTTGCCACATCGTCACCATGCTCCAATGAAAGCCCCGCTTCATGGAGTAACTCAGAACCAATGGGCAGAGTATCTGTCCTGCGACGACTTCCGTGAAGACCGGAAGCAGCCACCGCTCTGGCCTCTGTGCCTTTCTGCTGTCTCACTGGTGTTCCGGGCTCTATCTCAGATCTAATGTCGTGTATGACGCCTCGCTCTGCATCCCACTTTTTTCCTTCACAAGTCTGACTTCCACGTCCTCCCACATCTGTCCGTTGTGGTTCTGGAGCCAAAGCTGCCTGAAGAATGCTCAACCTGACAGACGACCCCTTCATCCTTTTAAAAATTTTATTTCACTATTGTGTTTACATGTTCACATGTGACTGCTTATGTGTGTGGGTGCACATACACATATATGCCGGTGCACATGTATGTGTGTGTATGTAGAGGTCAGAAGCCAACCTTGGGTGTTGGTCTTCATGCACTCTCCCATTTTTCTTTTAAACCAAAGTGTCTGTGGCCTGGACCTTGCCTAGTGGTTAGACTGGCTGGACCCCCAACCCTAGGGACAAGGCTGACTCTGTTACCCTGATACTGAATCACTAGTGCGCGTCATGATGCCCCACTTTTGTACATTGGTTCTGGGAACTGAACTCAAGCAATTAACCAACTAAACTATCTTTCAGGTCTGTGTGCATGTGTCTATGTAAACGTGTCTGTTAGTGTGTATGCATTCATGTGAATGCACACATGAAGGTCAAAGTAGACATCATGTGTCGCTCCCTGATTGTTTGAGGTGGTGCCTCACTGAGCCTGGAGCTCATTGATTCAGCCAGCCTGGTTGGCCAGCATGCCTTGTGTCTGCCTCAGGGCTGGGCTTGTAGGTGTGAACTCCATATGTCTTGCGCTGGTGCTAAAGACCTGAGCTCAGGTCCTCACACTTGCTCAGCAAACATTTTCCACCTCCCAGCCTCCTCTTTCTATTTTGAAATGTCCACTCATTTCACTTCCTAATAGGCTTTAAAATGTTATTATAAAAGAAAGCACACACACAAACTTACACACATACATACACATACATACATACATACATACATACATACATACATACATACAAACACACATACATCCCCATCTTCTCTGTACAGGACCCTCAGGCCCAGTTTTCGGCTGCAGTAAATGGAACCCCAAACTATAGCTAAAGTCAGCATACCTGTGGTTCTCACCTCCACAATCACACAGGGAGGGCTTGTTAAAATGTAAACCCTGGGGTCTCCCCACGCCATCTGAGTCAGACGCTCAGGTGAGAGGCTCTGGACCTAGGTTTTTAGTCAGAAGCCAGGCACTTCTTTTTCCTAGAACCTCAGTGATCTAACCTTGTATCTGAATCAAGAGCGGGACCAGGGGTGTCCTTCCATGGCTTCAGCCTGTTCCTCGGCCCTGAGCTTTCTTATTCTTTTCTCAGGAGACTGTTGTTGCTGTTGTTGTTGTCGTCTTTGTTTGCTTGGTTGGGGGGTTTTGGTCTTGTTTGTTTTTGTTTTTTTTTGAAACAAGGTCTCACTCTGTAGCTATGGCTGCTGGAACTATATAGACCAGGCTGGCTTCCAACTCACTAGAGATTCCAGTGCCTCTGCCTACACACACACACACACACACACACACACACACACACACACACGCGCGCGCACTAATGTATACACACACACACGCACACTCATGTACACACATGCACACGCGCACACGCACACGCACACGCACACGCACACCCATGTACACACACGCACACTCATGTGCACACATGCACACGCACAATCATGTGCACACACATGTACACACGCACGCACACACGCACGCGCACATGCACTAATGTATACACACACGCACACTCATGTGCACACACATGTACACGTGCACACACACGCACAAGCACACTCATGTACACACATGCACACTCATGTGCACACATGCACACGCACACTCATGTGCACACACATGTACACACGAACACGCACACACTCATGTACACACACATGCACACGCGCACACGCACATTCATGTACACATGTGCATACACCTGCTAATGTGTTACTTCCCAGAGGTATCCACAAGGTGGCTCACCAGGGAGGTGAGTCTGTACAGAGATCTAACAGCACAGTGTATCCCTGAACCCCAAGCTCTGATGAATCCACCTTTGTGCTTTCTGTGACTTTAAGACTCATTCAGAACTTGAAGGCTGTTTGGCGGCTGAGTGATGTCTCTGGTATCTTGTTGTAGAGCACCATTGTCTGCCTTCTAGAGCCTCAGCTGTTTGTCTTTTATTAAGCCCATGTCTTTGGGCAAACCATTTCCCTATGTGTAGCATCGGTATACACAGCTATAAAAACGTTCTCATTTAAGGACGAATAATTCCTTTATCTGAGCTCCAAGGCGTGGGAAAGGGAGGCTCTGGACACCTTAGTAACAGTGCAGCTGCTGGGGTTGAGGCTGCGACAGACCTGTTGTTAGGACTCAGACACCTGCGACAAATGGCTGAGGTGCCCATTTAACATATGGAAGCAGACATGGGCCAGCTCTCCCACATCCCTCAGCATTTGTGGTCCCTCCCCGCCCTCCCAGAATCCCTCAGTAGTGGGTTCCGCCCAGTGCTTCTCACCTTCCCTTTTCCCCTAAACCTCCCCCTCCCAGAGGCTGGGCTTCACGATTCCTATTTAATTCGGCCATTTTGGCTACACCTGTCTCTGAACCTCTTGGCCCGGGCCACCGTGGTTGGCGCTGTCCCTCCTGCTCTCTCCTCTCGCAGTCCAGTTTAGTCAGCCAACCACGTTCAGCCTAGACTCTTCCCTCTGCCTGCCCTTACATCTACACTAAAAACTGCCTGCCCTTCCTCCTCTCATCTCTCTTCCTCATTCATCTATTAAAGTGCTGCCCAACTTGCAGAAGATCCTGGGGTTCAATACCCAGCACCTCGGAGACGCTAATTCAAAAGGTCTTGAGGGGAACACTGGAAATCTGCATGTCAAGAATTCTCCATGAAGCTGCTGAAGGCGGCCTAATGGTTTCACTTGACTAATCATGACACTGGTGTTGCCTCCTCTCTTGTAGGTCTCACTGTGGGTCTTACGTTCACGATACTGCTCGTATCGGTACTTAACACATCTCAAAGTGGGATGTGAGAGAACTTCACTCTTAGCCTTCCTTTCCCTTCCTGGGCAGTTTCTATGAATGTAGCCTGAAGCAGACTAATGAGCAGTCCTACCACCGCCCCTCCCCCCACACCCACTGCCATCCCAACTGCTCAGGACAGAATTGGGGGGAGCTGTGAGCTGAGGGCCTTGACCAAACCTGGTCAGTAGCTTCCTGAACCTTGGTCAGAGCTTCTGACATCTGTCACGTGACCACCATGACTATATGGCTACAACACTTTACCACAGGATGGCTCTGGGAGAGGTAGCCTCAGAAGTCGGGTATAACACTTTTCTTAAAGTCTTGATAGCATAGATCCCTCCAAATGATTGAAAACTTAATGCCAGTTGGCCCCTCCCAAATACTGACAGAAGAGAGGGACCCTGGTTCCCACATCTAGTGGGAGGGGGGAAGGCAGGAAGCCACAGCCTACCCACCTAGTCTTTTCATGTCCCCTGTACCATTTAATTACCACAGCAGTCTTAGGTTGACACCATAAGGTCAGGCATGGGAAATTTAAATATCAGAGAGGATACATAAGATGGTGAAGGCAGAAAACGGCCTCCAGGGAAGCCTCCTCCAGGTCCAGCCTCAAGCCACTGTCTTGCTAATACTCAGCCAGAATCGTGGACGTACCTCACAAGCTACCTGGGATTCTCCGAGAGCTGCCCTCCCCACCTCAGTTCTTCCTGTTTCCCTTGTTCCCCACCCCCATTAACAGAATCACAGACCCTGCCAGGTGGGGCCACACCCAGAGTGTGTTCTGCCATGAGCCACACCTGTCATTTTACTGGCACTTCTGTCCACCGCTCCCATTCTTTGACCTTTGGACTCAGAACTCTAATTGAGTGACACTGGTCGCTTGTATCCCTCTGACCCCAGCTTGCAGACAGCAAACCTTGGGGCCTTTGCCTCTATGCGATCCAACTGCTTATCCTAGAACAGCAGCTTGAAGCAGGGCTTGGGAGTTGATAGATCTGGGTTCAAATCCTACCTCCACTTGGATTGCTTTGAAGCCACTGTTTAGACCTTCCCAGAGGAGCGTGTTCTCATGCATGGGTCAGGAAGACACAGGGGGTCACAATGGCAGGACTCCAAGTTCTGCCAAATCCCAAGTCTGTATAACGACTGTCTGACTATGCACAGGCTACTTCATCTTCCTGTGCCTTGGTTTTTCTAAATAAATGAAGACACTGATATCCTTGTGTCATAGTGTATGATACAATCATGAGAGATCGGAGTCACCCATGAAGAGTTCAGAGAAGACCCAGTTTCCTAAGACAGCAAATCCTGACCCAGGCTGTGTAGAAGCACACGCTGAGCAGTCACCGAACACTGACTGCTACTGGCCGTTGCCATTCTCATGAGGAGCACACATTCAAGCAAGCGGATAGAGGCCTGCACCACATCCTGTGAAGCAGAAGACGAGACAAAACAGAAAACACAAACATAAATCAAATACCAGTGTGGGACATTTTACTCCCGGCTGGGCACTGTGTGACGTCACTGCCCATCAGTATCCGACAGAGACTTCTGCTGGGCGGACCCCGCCTTCATCAGCATCCCACTAGTCTGTCGCAGACGGTCTCAGTACTGTTTGCACTGAGTGATAACCTAGGCTCCAGCTTCTCCCCATATGAGTGTACAGTCCAAGAAGCCCACATCCGCAAGCTAGATCTGGGCCACCCAGGTTCTCTCACTAGTAATGGTGAGACCGAGTCTGAGAAAATCATTCCAAAGGGCCAAGTGTAACCTTTAAACAACCGTGAATCCTGAGTAACCTCTCAACATAGCTATGAACCATGCAGGAGATCACAGCTCAGCTGTAGCCTGATGGCCACACAGAAGCTGACCGAATACCATAGTCCCCCTCCTCACACGGACAGCACAGCTCCCTCTATCGAGGGTGACTATGTTTGGACACTGCAACATGATACTGACTTCTACAAGTGTGTTGGGCCTCCCTTGTAGCCGTCCTGAGATGTGTATGACTCACAGACCACAGGATGGACACATTGGCTAAAGAAATGGGACAACCTGTGGCAGAACAGAGAGTTAGAACCCCTGTGTCTAAGCTTCAAATTCTGGTCCCATTACTAACGACAAGTCTTTCTCTGAAGCCATCCTATGGATACAGCCATAGCATCCACCTCCCTGGTGTTGGTATGGAATGGACGAAACCACTCCTATAAAAAGCTTCCAATGTGGGGCTGGAGAGATGGCTCAGTGGTTAAGACTGCTCTTCCAGAGTTCCGTTCCCAGCAACCACACGATGGCTCACAACCATCTGTAATCGGATCCGATGCCCTCTTCTGCTGTGTCTGAAGGTAATGACGGTATACTCAGATACATATAATAAATAAATAAATCCTTTTAAAAAATCTTACAACAGAGGCTGGCACACAGGAAGCCCATATAGGGCTACCACTGAGTGTCATTAATGGCCTCTTCCGTTCTGGTCCTGTCTCTGCAGCTCAGTGTGTTTTCCTCCTGCCTGCACTGTGCCTAGGCCACCCCTTTGGCCCCTCATCTTGCTGACCCTCTTCTTACCACCAGTCAGTGCTAGGCAGGTCACCCTCCGGCATGCCTGAACAGGTTTCCTCTCCTAGTCTGAGACTCTCTGTGCTTTCACATTAAAATCAGGTGGGAGAGAAGCATTTCCAGTCTTTTTTAAATTAAATGTGAAGAAGGGTGCCAAGAAACCCAGCCGATGTGTCCTGCTCTTCTGTGCTTTCAGCCCTCCCCCCCTCAGAGAGGGGGAAGCGCGTCCTTCCGGAAGAGGACAGGTAACCATGTGACCCCTGTAGTGGGGGTGGTTGGGAGAGAGAGAGAGAGACCCAGGGAAACTACATCTCTCAGCCTGGCCAGTGTGTCTCACCCAGAGGCAGGAGCAACACTGTGATGCCAGCAGCACTGTCTAAAGCAGGTCAACACTGCCATCTGTCGATCATGCAGAATGCCTGGGCTCCCGGGAAAATTCCACTAGACACTTCCACGTCCCTTCTCTAGTCTTTTACTGGTGCTGAAAACTCAGAGAAGTCACCGTCTTCTCAGGTACTGCAAAATGTGCCAGGTCTACACAACCAGTCAGAAGAGTCGAAGCCACGCTTTATTGCCAGTCTCTCTCCTTCAAAGTAATTCTTAAATAGCTAGACGACCGTACACAGCCTGAGTGTCCCTTGGCAGTACTTGGGACAGGGCCGTCCCTCTGGAGGGCGCGTGATGGTTATGAGTGAAGAGTGCTCTCCTCGAGGCCCCAAGTTCGGTTCCCAGGATTCATACCAGGCAGCCCGCAGCCATCTGTAACTTCCCGATGCCTCTGTCTTCCGTGCCACTGCACATAATTTAAAATAAAATCCAATCTTTGAAGAAGTAACCGAGACTAAAAGTGCTTCAGATATCAATTTGCGGGGATACGCAAAACGTAATGGGACGTCTCTGAGCGGGGGCATAAACCTACACACAAAGTTTGTTCATGTTTCATGCATTTTCCACGTCATCTGAGTAATTTTTCACAACTTTGTGCACGAAACAAAACTCCACGGTCTAAGGTTTTCCATTTGCGTCATATATAGATACTCCAAAGGTTGGAGATTTGGGGTGTTTGACATTTGGGGCTTTTCTGGTTGTTGCTTCAGCTCCTCCAGGGGCCTCCCCAGTATGAGTGTGCACGTCAGGCAGCCCACGTCCACAAGATGGACCCAGACCACCCAGGTTCTTTCGCTCCGAGTAACGATGAGGCAGAATCTGAGATTATCATGCCGAAGGACCAAGTATAACCTGTAAACAAACATGAATCCTTAACTCCTCAACATAGCTATGAACCGTGCAGCAGATCACAGCTCAGCTGCACCCCGATGGTCACACAGAAAGTGACCGGATACCACAATCCTCAAATAGACAACACGGCTCTCTCTAGCAAGGGAGTCTACACTGCAACATGACCCTGTCTTCTACAAGTGTGTTGGGCCTCACTTGTATATGACTCACGGACCACAGGATGGACACAGGCATAACCTGTGGCAGAACAGAGAGTTATAACCCCTGTGTCTAAGCTTCAAATTCTGGCCCCGTTACTAATGATCCTGTGCTTGGTGCCGTCATGTCTGCTGCCCTGGCTCCCTACCATCAACCCTAGTAGGAATTTATTACCCTGGCAGTTATCAGACCCCACTGCTTGTTTGCCTTATAAGGTTTTTTCCCCAGGGACCCTGAGTATGTCAATGTTGTCTTCTAACACCCTTGTCATGTCCTTGTACCTTGCCCCAGAGTCCCTGGCTACCTCCCCAGGGGCTAAAACACCCCTTTCTCCTCCCGCCCTCCAGTAAACAAACCAGCGCTCCAGAGCTGTTACCAGACGAGTTCTTTACCTACGCACTCATCTCAGACCAAGGTCTCGCTTTGCACCCACCCTCTCCCGGCTAAGCTTCCCTCCCTCCAGCCTGGTGCCCAACTGACCTGGCTACCCTGAGGGAGAAGCGAGCACAGTGAGTCCTAAGCCAGGCTGGGCTTCAGTGTGAGAGAATCTGTCTAAAAAATACACTTACAGTTAAAAAGCTGTAGTCTGATCGTGAGAATTACTATGAGGTAGTGTAGTGGGTCAGTGGGTGAAGGGGCTTGCTGCCAAGCAGAAGCCCTGGAGTCCACATAACAGAAGGAGAGAAATGACCTTCACAAGTTGCCCTTAGGCATATACTTAATTACAGTAAGTAAGGATAATTTTTTAAAATGTTAAAGGGAGTTACTATCGAAAGAGCTTCACAATGATGCCCTCCACAGGGCGTCATGACTCCACACTTAGAATTTACTGAGCCCATGGGAAAGTACTTCAGGCAAATCAGACGAGGAAATGGCTGCCACTTTCCCACCCCATCCCATACCCTACGTTTAGCAGAACAGCTCCCTTCTCGTCCTTTCTAGGCTAGTGGGTTTGCCCAGACACCAGACTGGTTAGTAACCCAGATTCCCCAGGCAGAGGGAGTCTCAGGAGGGAACAGCATGAAACCCAGAGGATCTGTCCACGGTTGGCTGTCATAGAACAGAATGGATCCCTCTACACCACCTGGCCACCTGTCTACAAGGCCCAGGGAGTGTCAGGCTGGTGGCATCAGATAGGACTTTCCCTGATAAGAACTACAGAGTTGGACAGTGAACTGAGGAATGAAAACTAAGGAGGTCATCACGGTGATTCTTAAAAATGCAAGCTATACATTCAAACCAGTGGCAAATTACATTAATAGAAGGAATAGCTGTGCTTTATAAAAATGTGCCAAATGTCCTAACTCACACCAATTGTTTTAAAATTACAGTCCTTGTTCCAACTAACTCATTCTCACCATGGGTGGGGGCATTCTCTGCCTCTGGCTGTGCTGGTCAGAGGCTAGCTGGAATGGCAGCTACGCAGCCCTCCTGCAAACCTCTCTTCTCACCTAGAGGCACTCAGTGATGATCTGTGAGTGAGGCCTGTTTTCCCTAAAGAGAGGTCTTCTCTTCCTTCCTTTCTTGTCTTCCCACACTTGTCAAACTATTCCTGCAGCCCTCAGTGCTGGGGGATGCTGGGAATGTTTAATGGTTGCAAAGAGGAGACGAGAATCTCTCACACTCATACTCACTCGAGTGCACACACACATGAACATACACTCATGCACACACACACATGCACACACACTCACACATGCACACACTCACACATATGCATACACACTCACACATATGCACACACACGCACACTCATACACATATGTACACACTTACACACATGCATACATACTCACAAACGTGCACACACATTCATGCCTGCATATAATCTCACACACACTTACACACATGCTCACACTCACATGTACACACACATGTACACATCCTCATACAATCACACTCATGCACACACGCACACACAGTCTCATACACACTCATACACACTTTCACACATACACACACTCTTTCCTCCTCCTCCTCCCCTTCCTCCTCCTCCTCTCCTCTCCTCTCCTCTCCCTCCTCCCTTTCCTCCCCCTTCCTCTTCTACATAGGGTCTCATGGTGATACCCTGGCTGCCATCAAACTTAGGCTCAAGCTCTCTTCCCTTCTTAGCCTCTTGAGTAGCTGAACTACAGGCAAGGGTCGAATACTGTTCTAAGCTATATCATTTTTGTACAAGGCATAAAATGTTCTTCATAGGGGCTGGGGAGATTATTCAATAGGAAAGGGTGCTTGTGTAAAAGCAAGAGGACCTGGGTTCAAATCTGGTGTGGCTTTCCTTGTGGGTCAGAAACCCCAGCACCAGGAGGGAGAGTGGACGGGAGCAAGTTAGATCATTGGGAGTCAGGAGCTTTCTGGCCTTCCATCCAGCCAAACTGTAGAATTTTGTATTCAGGGAGAGACCCAGTTGATGATGAAACAGTAACAGCAACAATAGAATCAGAAGGATGTCCAGCATCTTCCTCTGGGCTCTGTATGGCCATATGTGGGCATGTACCTTGTTTCTTTAAAAATGTTATTCACAAAACTTACTATTTCAGAAATCTTTCAGTACTCTCCAAAAGAGAGAATGCAGGCGGGATTTTTCCTATGCCTATCATGATGATGAAGAGGAGGGGGTAGAGGAAGAGGAGGAGGAGGAGGAGGAGGAGGAGAAGGAGAAGGAGAAGGAGAAGGAGGAGAAGGAGAAGGAGGAGAAGGAGAAGGAGAAGGAGAAGGAGAAGGAGAAGGAGAAGGAGAAGGAGAAGGAGAAGGAGAAGAAGAAGAAGAAGAAGAAGAAGAAGAAGAAGAAGAAGAAGAAGAAGAAGAAGAAGAAGAAGAAGAAGAAGAAGAAGAAGAAGAAGAAGAAGAAGAAGAAGAAGAAGCAGAAGCAGCTTGGGAGGTCTGTCCCATGTCTCTGCTGACTGCAGGCAGCAGCGTCCAAGAGCCAGATCAGCTGTTTGGTACTCAGTATCAGGAGAGCGAGATGAGTGAGGTCTGGAGTCTGAGGAGGAGAAAGGGAAAATAGATTCTGATAAATGTTTGTGCAGTGAGGGCTGCAAGGAGCTGGGGGGCAGCAAACCCCTAGAGGAATCCACCAGCAAACATGTATTGTACTGCCACCCACAGTCCGGGGCAGCTGCCTCAGACCCCAGCAAACCTCCAGAGAAATGAGATGCTGAGAAGCCAGAGTCCAGGGAAGCCAAGAAAGATGAGAATCCATTTCATTCAGACCCAGCGAAGGTGCCATCCACCGAGGATGGTATACTTTGCTCAAACCTTTTACAGACCATTGACGCTGGCTGGAGGCAACTGGCTCGGGAAGAGCCTTTCACTGACTGCTCTGTTCCTCTTTCCAAGCCAACTCTTCCCCCCAGTGGCCCAGCCCAGCTGCTGGCGGCCTTCCAATTAATCTGAAATCTGCTTCCTCTGAGAATTCCCTTCAAAAAGCAATTTGCATTTTATTAATGAATTCATAGAGACCAAAAAGCCTTCCAAAAATTAGCAGTCCATGCAGGCGTCTGGGGGATGGGAGGCCAGGCTGGTCCTGAGGAGAGAAAGCCGAAGTGAGTGTAAGTGGACGTCACAAATAGTGTTCATAGACAGGGACAGCCTGCTCCAGGGAACAAACCAGGGTAAATAAGTTTGCTTTCAGCACAAAGTGCATAGTGACGCTCAGACAAAAGACGGGTGGCAGTATTTTAAATGCAATGCTCTGTGCTAGCCCAACACCACCCGGCTGATCTTCCTTCCTTCCCCTCTTCAATGCTGTAAATGAAAAGGTTATTTTCTTAAATTAAGCTAACTAGCCCATTTTGGCTTTTAAGGAATCATCTTTAATCTTTATTACATGATGAGGCATCCTGACAACAATTTGAAAAATGATAGTTTTCCGAAAGAAAAAAAACCTTAGCACAATGCAAATTCAGTCAAATTGACATGGTAAAGCAGAAAGTTTCTCAAATAATGTGTAGACATTACTCAAAGTCCCACCCCCAACTGGGGAGTTGCTGGTAACTGATCAGATGCTGGGAGAGGTGACCTTGCTCTAGGGGATGGCCACATGCCCATGACTATTTGGGTAGGACAATTTCGAATTGGTGTTCTTGTTGGTTGACGTGATTTTAAAGGGACAGGGGCTGGGTGGGTAGGGGGGAGGTGGGAGTGGAGAGAGTCGGTGATACATTGTCTGAAATCTCAAATAACTAATAAAGTATTATTTAAAAATATTTAAATGACCGCAACTCAACCATTCATGAGTTCCACATGACTTAGTCATTCATTTAAAAACTGCATGTGTCCTCCTCCTTCTCCCCCTCCTCCTCCTCCTCCTCCTCCTCCTCCTCCTCCTTCTTTCTCTCTCTCTCTCTCTCTCTCTCTCTCTCTCTCTCTCTCTCTCTCTCTCTCTCTCTCTCTCTCTCTCTCCCCTAGTCTCCTCAAGGATTCTGATCCTTGTCACATGTAGATGGTCTCATTTGATTATGATCAAACTTAGAATGTTTTTACTTCAATTCAGTAGAAATGGAGTTTGGTTTTTTTTTAGCTTCTTTCCTGGGCTAGTGATAAGAACTGCCATGCTGGCTCTTATAGCAGAAGCAGCAGAAGCAGCAGAAGCAGCAGCAGCAGCAGTGATGACTGCAATGGTGGTGGCAGCAGGAGAGCCCCGCACAGCTGCCGATCCCCTGTGCTCAGGAAACAGAAACAACTAGAACCCATAATGCACTGCTGCTAACTTCGAGGCTCAGGAGGTGAGGACCATAAGTGTTTCTGCTTTTCATGTATGTCTGGCATGCTTATAGGTGTGCATGTTTTAGCAAGTGCAGGAGAGCATGTGTGTGTGGGTGTCTATGTGTGTTTGCATGTATATGTCAGGAATGATTTCCTCAGTTGAGGAAATGCCTCTATAAAACCCAGCTGAAGGGCATTTTCTTAACTAGTTCCTGATGGGGTAGCCTAGCTCATTGTGGGTGGTGCCATCCCTGGCTGGTGGTCCAGAGTTCTTTAAGAAAAGCAGGCTGAGTAAGACATGAGAAGCAAGCCAGTAAGCAGCACCCCTCCGTGGCCTCTGGATCCACCCCAGCCTCCAGGTTCTTGTCCTGTGTGACTTCCTGTCCTGACTTTTCTCAGCGATGAACAGCAATGCGGAACTGTTAGCTGAATAAACCCTTTCCTCCCCAATTTGCCTAAAACAAAACAAAACAAAACAAAAAACCCACATACTTTATTTAGGGTTTGTTTTTGCTTGTTTGCTTGTTAGATTTATTTGTATGAGTACACTGTTGGTGTCTTCAGACACACCAGAAGAGGGCATCAGATCCCATTACAGATGGTTGTGAGCCGCTGTGTGCTTGCTTGGATTTGAACTCAGGACCTCTGGAAGAGCAGTCAGAGCTCTTAACCACTGAGCCATCTCTCCAGCCCTACAACTTGCTTTTTGGTCATGTGTTTTGTCACAGCAACAGGAGCCCTGACTGAGGTAGTAAATAAACACTTTAATCACTGACCCATCTCCTAAGCCACAGTTAAGTGTCCTTTTACAGATATCTTCAACTTATCATATATTTGCTTTATATAACTTCTTTGTAAGTCAAGGAGTAACTGTATTTCTGCTGTGTTCCTGCGAAGCACATGCTATTGTGTTTTACATACTCGTACTTTATTTATGAATGGAATTCAAGATCTATCCTGCCATCTTGTGGTACTCTTGCTGGGTATAACAGCAGCTGCAAGACACCCCATGCTGCAACCCATATCTTACCTTGATGCACACTTGCTAGTGGCGCAAGGTTCTTGCAGCTCTACCGTAAACAACGCTTTAATGAACGGTCTCAGGGAGGAGACAGGGAGTCTTTGGGGGAAGCACACAAGGCAGGAGGGGTTGGGGATTTAGCTCAGTGGTAGAGCGCTTGCCTAGCAAGCGCAGAATACAGGTTCGGTCCTCAGCTCCAAAAAAAAAAAAAAAAAAAAAAAAGAAGAGGAAGAAAAAGAAAAGAAATGATAGGTCAAGACAATGTGCCTGTTCTGCCCTTCAACACAGGACCAGATTGCTCTCCTCAAAGCCGGAGCTAGTGGCTTGTCCCCTCTGGCGGTATACAGGCTTCCTATAGCCTTGCAAACACCTGGTATCATCCAACCTTATGTTTTTGCTGGGCTAATTAGTATAAATTAGTATCTCATATTTTCACTTGCATTGTTTGATTACTAATTACTCTGAGCATCTCTTCTAAATAATTTCACGGTATTATGTAATTAGTTTCTGAGGTGGCTGACTCTCCTGCCCCCACCCGGCAGGCATTTTTTCTATCTTACTTATTTATTTATCTTGTACAAGGTCTTTGTGCAGCCTGAGCGCCAACCCCAGACCTGATCTGGGTGTTCTGAACATTTTTCCTTCTGGTCTTTGACCTCTTTGCCTCATCTGTGGTGTTTTTCGATTCCCTTCTGATTTGTAGCCTTGTCTCGCTTCTTCACCTGTTTCTACATGTCTACATGTATGCAGACTTGGTTGAGAGCCTTCCTGGATGCCCCAGTGAGGCAGAACAGATTCACTTCAAGACTTCTAGTTTTCTACTTTGTCATACAGTCTGTTAGCTCTTCTGTCACTGTGACAAACGCCTGAGAGAGGAATAAATGTTAAAAGGAAAAGAGATTTATTTCATGGTCTGAGAAACCCCTGCCCACGGTGGCTTGGTTCCTTCTCTGTGGTTGGTGGGGAGGCAGGGCATCACAGTGACAAGTGACAAGAGTATCTGATAGGGCCACACACGTACAGCCAGGAAATGGGGGTTAGGGGGAGAGAAAGTGGCCTACGTCCTCCACCCAGGTTCCGCTTTCTTAAAATTCACTGATTAGCTCATCACCCTCGTGATCTGTCACCTATACCCTGGAGACCAAGGTCTCAGCACACAAGCAGTTTGGGAGGACATGTCCTATCCAAACCGTAACAACTTTATTTTATTTTAAAGATTTACTTATGTGTGTGAGTGTCTTCAGACACACCAGAAGAGGGCATCGGATCCCATTACAGATGGTTGTGAGCCACCATGTGGTTGCTGGGATTTGAACTCCGGACCTCTAGAAGAGCAGTCAGTGCTCTTAACCACTGAGCCCTCTCTCCAGCCCCGTGTGTGAGTGTCTTATCTGCATGTACACCTGTAGGCCAGAAGAGGGCATCAGATCTCATTACAGATGGTTGTGAGACACCATGTGGTTTCTGGGGATTGAACTCAGGACGTTTGGAAGATGGCCACTGAGCCATTTCTCTAGCCCCCCCGCCGTAACAGCTTTTATAAGCTGTCTCTAGGGCACATCAAGATTCACCCATGAGACCACCCGAGTCTGTGACTACCCTCGCCTTCCTTTTCAAATCGAAACTCGAAGTTGCCAAATTGAAACTAATATAAATGAATTTTACTTTGCTATCGTTTAGATGTTGACGGTCCCTGAAGGTGTGTCTACTTGTTGAAGGCTCGGTCACTGCAGACATGCTTTTGGGAGGTGATGTAATCTTAAGGGTGTAGGCCCGGTGGGAAGACAGTGGTCAATAGTGTGCATTCTCTCTGCTGGAGAAATGGTACACAGCCTCTCTTCTTCCCCATGTTTTGCTCCCTTGCTTATGACACACAATCCCACCACAGTGACTTGTCCCCCGACAAACTCCTTTACTCTGAGCCTGCAACCTTGAAAACAGTGAGCCACCTTTTTTCTTTAGACATGGAATGTTAATATACACTATCTAAGCTCTGTTTTTTTGTATGAACATAAAACCCACCCCTTTTCATTTACCCTTCTTGACTTTCGAATTCGGGGGTGAATGGGTCTCTGTTCTCGTCTATGCTCGTGAGTCTCTGTGTCAAAGTTATTTCCCTCCTTCCATTCTGGACTTTAAGTCACCTGCTGCTCTCTTTTTGTTCCTTGATAAATCTTTTCAGAGATCCATCTTGACGACCAGGGTGGTTTGTATAAGCTTGTCCCAGGGAGTGGCACGATTAGGAGGTGTGGCCTTGTTAGAGTAGGTGTGTCGCTGTGGGCGTGGTCCTTAACACCCTCACCTGTCGATGCTTGGAAATGAGTCTTCCACCAGCAGCCTTCAGATGAAGATGTAGAACTCTCAGCTCCTCCTGCCCCAGGCCTGCCTGGATGCTGCCATGTTCCCGCCTTGATGAGAATGGACTGAACCTCTGAACTTCTCTCTTATTTAGGGTTTTATTGCTGTGAACAGACACCATGATCAATCAAGTTTTATAAAGGACAACATTTAATTGGGGCTGGCTTACAGGTTCAGAGGTTCAGTCCATTGTCATCAAGGCAGGAGCATGGCAGCATCCAGACAGGCATGGTGCAGGCTGAGCTGAGAGTTCTACATCCGAAGGAAGCCAGGAGCAGACTGAGCATCCCCAGGCAGCTAGGAGGAGGGTCTCCAAGCCCACCCCACAGTGACACACTTCCTCCAACAAGGCCACACCTTCTAATAGCGCCACTCCCTGGGCCAAGCATATGCAAACCATCACAAGCTGTAAGCCAGCCCCAATTAAATGTTGTCCTTTATAAGAGTTGCCTTGGCCATGGTGTCTGCTCAGAGCAGAAAACCCTAAGACATCGATGCGCCAGGAAACCAAAGCTGGCAATTTGCTGTCGCTGGTGATCACTGTTCTACTGAGTCCTCATCTCTTTTTAAAAGATTTATGTATTTATTACACGTGAGTACACTGTCGCTGTCTTCAGACACACCAGAAGAGGGCATCGGATCCCATTACAGATGGTTGTGAGCCACCATGTGGTTGCTGGGAATTGAACTCAGGACCTCTGGGAGAGCAGTCAGTGCTCTAACCACTGAGCCGTCTCTCCAGCCCTGAGTCCTGATCTTAAAATCATCATTTTCTTCTTCGCTCTGCCGTTCTTTTTCAAACCCTTCCATCTGTTATCCACACCTCATGCTTTCTGAGAAATAAATTTAGATCTGTACTTTAAAAAAAAAAATCCACCCCGATGCCTCAAGGAACACTTCTTAAGTTCCTTTGCGATCTCAGCTCAGTGGTGATGTGGTGGCGTGCTATTTTTGTTTCCAAACACGAGGGACTATTTAACAGTGTGTTTTATTATTTACTTCTGAGCGCATTTATCATTAGCTGGCTACCTAATGGACTTTGTTTCATGTTCCACATCCAATTGAAATAGTGTTTTTGAGATCTCTGGCCAGGCCAGGTGGGAGAGTTCAAGCGAAGGGGAAAGGGCATGAGCGGGGGGGGGGGTGTGCTTCCGCCACTTCTGCTGCTGCCTCTGCTGCTGCTGTCTCCAAGACGCTGGCCTGGCTTCACTGAGCCAAGCAGAGCCAAGCAGAGCTGAGCCTGCAGAGGGCTGGCCAGCTATTGAGCGGAGTGCAGGGGAGCTTCTGGTGGTGAAAGCTTCGGGAGAGCATTCTCTTCCCAAGCAGAGTTTCAGCTCTTATGACAGAAGCTCTCGGATGATGGAGTTAATTCTCACACACCTTTACTCCTTCTGGATAGGATCTTATGTTACAGTTTTGAGGTGCGGTGGGGTCGGACAGCTGGTGCTTCCTGTTGGCTTGGTCTGAGATGTTAGGGATGCCTCATCTGCATGTGGAGGGGCTTGGGAGTGCTGTCCCTATGTGATCAGGGGCCATGATTCTCTCTATGGGGGGCTGTGGCTATGACAGGGGCCTGGTTCCAGGAGCAAGCGAAGTTCCTACCACCCCTTCAGGGTCTGAGGGGCTTCAAGCCCAGCTCAACCTTCCCAAGCTTCCTCTCATGGTCCACTGCCCCACATAGTCTCTTTCATTTACTTAATCTGTAGGCCTAACTACAATGTAGGGTATTCTAGTTCTCTCTGTTCTCCAGTTCTTTGGTTAATTATTAAAAATTAGATATTTGTGTGTGGGAGCACTCACACATTCTCACGTGACAACACGCATGTGAAAGACAGACGATAAGTTGCAGGGGTTGGATCTTTTCTTCTATCACGTGGGTGCCAGGAATTACACTTAGGTCACCAGGTGTATCTGCTCTGCCATTCGTGGGACCGATCTTCTATGTTTGCAGTATTGGAAACAGATCAAGGGTCACGTAGGACACGTATCGATGACATATCGCTGCCGTCTGTTATTTCCCGTGTACCGGTTTAATGTTGACCATCTGTTCTTTGTGCTGTGGGATAACGACCTGAGAAGATTGCTCAGATGCGGGGTTAAGCCAACTGAAAGTCTTTATTAGCTGGGCAGTGACTACACTGGGTATGTGGAATCTCAGTGTAGCACCGAGCCTTTCTCAGGGTGAGATTTTAAGTACAAAAATAAAAAAGAAAGGAAGGAAGGAAGGGAGAGAGAGAGAGAGAGAGAGAGAGAGAGAGAGAGAGAGAGAGAGACAGAGACAGAGAGAGAGACAGAGAGAGAGAGACAGAGAGAGAGACAGAGAGAGAGAGAAAGGAAGGAAGGAAGGAAGGAAGGAAGGAAGGAAGGAAGGGAGAGAGACAGAGACAGAGAGAGAGAGAGAAAGGAAGGAAGGAAGAAAGGAAGGAAGGGAGAGAGAGAGACAGAGACAGAGACAGAGAGAGAGGAGAGACAGAGAGACAGAGAGAGAGAGGAAGGAAGGAAGGAAGGAAGGAAGAAAGGAAGGGAGAGAGAGACAGAGAGACAGAGACAGAGAGAGACAGAGAGAGAGAAAGGAAGGAAGGAAGGAAGGGAGAGAGAGAGACAGAGAGACAGAGACAGAGAGAGAGAGAGAAAGGAAGGAAGGAAGAAAGGAAGGAAGGGAGAGAGAGACAGAGAGAGACAGAGAGAGAGAGAAAGGAAGGAAGGAAGAAAGGAAGGGAGAGAGAGAGACAGAGAGAGAGACAGAGAGAGAGAAAGGAAGGAAGGAAGGAAGGGAGAGAGAGATAGAGAGAGAGACAGAGAGAGAGAGAAAGGAAGGAAGGAAGGGAGGGAGAGAGAGAGACAGAGAGAGAGAGAGAAAGGAAGGAAGAAAGGGAGGAAGAGAGAAAGAGACACTGTAAGTTGATGTCAGGCAATACAACTTAGACAGTAATTGGACATAGAGAATGGGGCAGGGACAATGTTTTTGTAAGGTGGGAGAGAGGAGGAAGAAAAAGAGATGAAGTCTATGGAGGAAGACGGTTCAGATTTGGGTGAACTGGATGGATTTTATCTTGTCCAGGTGGGTGGTTTATATCTTTATCAATTGACAGTGAATTTATTGTGTGGAAGAATTGTGGATTGAGAGTTTTAACATGTAAATCTAACTGCTGAATTACAAGTTTCTGGAACTTTGATTTACTGGGCTAAAGAGGACAGTGTGTGAAAGAAATGGCTGAGGGGCAATTGGAACGTGCGGATCTGGTTCTGTTGCCCACCTTGGAGTGAGAACATGCAGGGCCCACAGAACAAAATGTGTGTGTGTGTGTGTGTGTGTGTGTGTGTCTGGTGTGTGTGTGTGTATGTGTGTGTGTCTGGTGTGTGTGTGTGTATGTGTGTGTGGTGTGTGTGTGGGTGTGTGTGTGTGTGGCGTGTGTATGTGTGTGTGTATGTGTGTGTGTGGTGTGTGTGTGTATGTGTGTGTGTCTGGTGTGTGTGTGGTGTGTGTGTGTGTGGTGTGTGTGTGGTGTGTGTGTGGTGTGTGTGTGGGGGGGGGTGTGTCTGGTGTGTGTATGTGTGTGTGTGGTGTGTGTATGTGAGTGTGTGTGTGTATGGTGTGTGTGTGGGGGGTGTGTATGTGTGTGTGGTGTGTGTATGTGAGTGTGTGTGTATGGTGTGTGTGTGTGTGTGTGTGTGTGTGTGTGTGTGTATGTGTGTGTGTCTGGTGTGGTAAATACCATCCAGGGGACCACATGGAGAGGGCAGCTTGCAGAGTTCGTGGCAGAGCAGCAGCCTGGGCAAGCAGATCTGGCTCACGGGAACTAACAGAAAACGTTCTATTTTAATTTTTACGGCAACAAGAAACATTTTGTGGATTGACATTCTTCAGCTAACAAGAACAGTTAGCCAGAAGTAGAACTACGCAAGGCAAACAACGTCCAAGGTTGATACTTCCCAGAACTATGCACTCCGGTGGATTAGGCCTTTGCTTTACCTTGCAGGAGGCTCTGTCTATGTGCTGAGTCTTATGGCCTGAGTGGCGCTCCCTTCCTGGGGTCAGCTGTGCAGAAGTCCAGAGCCTAAGCTTAACGCTAAACATGTTTCTCTCCCTAGTCTCTGTGTCTGCTGCGTGCCAACAAGCAACTGATGAGGTTCAACTGTCTCGCTAGAGACCCAGCTTCACCAATATCGATACGGGTTCATTACCAGTTAGCAAACTACCCAAGAGGCATGCAGGCCGGCTTCTTTTAGGCCTTGATGTTTGGTGGGGAAATGGTTTGCAACTGGTTGCAAGGTTTGTGTAGGTCCTTGACAAAGGGATGGGAGAGAGAGACAACAAGGACTTTTCTGCAAGCTTGGATTACTAAATCCTGGGCACGCGGTAAGCACGTGAGGTGGGAATGAAAGCGACTTCCTGGGGTTGGGGATTTAGCTCAGTGGTAGAGCGCTTGCCTAGCAAGCACAAGGCCCTGGGTTCGGTCCCCAGCTCCGAAAAAAAAAAAAAAAAAAAAAAAAAAAAAAAAAAAGAAAGCGACTTCCTAACACTTGATTTGTTTCTCCTCTGATCTGGGCCCCACAGATCTCACAGGTAGAAAACTCAACCTGGTCACTGGTGAGGGAACTTTCTCTGCTTTGAGGCCTACAGACAACCCAGGAGGATGAGTCCTTTGTAGTGTAGAATACCCTAGAAGGGCCTGTCAGTCTCCATGGTGGCTGTCCTGTGCTGTGTCAAGCAACAGTTCACCTTGTACAGCCTTCCCCTCCAGGATGCACACACCATCACTGGTGGGACAAACAGAAAGAAGTGAGGTGGGACTAGGGCTCACATAAGTCTATGCCCTCCCTCCTCTCAGCTTTTGGGAAGCTTGCCTGCCTGCCTGACTTCTGTCTGTCCTTCCTTCCTTCCTTCCTTCCTTCCTTCCTTCCTTCCTTCCTTCCTTCCTACCTTCCTTCCTTCCCGCCTGTCTTAGTTAGGGTTTTACTGCTGAGAACAGACACCATGACCAAGGCAACTCTTATAAGGACAACATTTAACTGGGACTGGCTTACAGGTTCAGAGCTTCAGTCCACTATCATCAAGGTGGCAGCATCCAGGCAGGCCTGGTGCAGGAGGAGCTGAGAGTTCCACATCTTCATCTGAAGGCTGCTAGCAGGACACTCACTCCCAGACAGCTAGGATGAGGGTCTTAAAGCCCACACCCACAGTGACACACCTACTCCAACAGGGCCACACATCCTAACAGTGCCACACCTTCTAATAGTGCCACTCCATGGGCCAAGCATATACAAACCATCACACTGCCCTGTGCTCCAAGGCCACCTCACCTTTCTCAGCTCAGACCTTGACTCCATCTGCTTGGGGCTGTGACCATCTCCATCCAGAAGTGTTCATCTAAAAGAATTCGAAGCACACAGGCCTTTTCTCTTCCCAAGGGAGAGGGGACACAGGAGAGCTCAGGACTCAACACCACTGTATGGCTTGCGAACAAGGCTGGCCAAAATGGAAGTTATCGACTTGCTCTATTGCGTTTACTGTACTCTCTTGGCACGGTCTCTCACTGAAGCTGACTGTCCAGCTAGGCTTGTTGGCCGCCATGCTCTTGGAATCCGCCTGTCTCTGTCTCCTGCAGTTCCAGGGCTGCATGCACACTGGCTATGTTTAGCTTTCTTGAAGGTTGACTGGGGATTTGAACTCATGTTTCAATGCTTTCGTAAAAAAAGCAGTCTTACCCACAGAGCCACTTCCCTAGACCCCTTGTTGATTTTTAGGTGCTTGCTTTCTATATATGGGTCATACATGGGTCATACATGTGGCTCTACCCACAGCGCTACAGATGTTTCCCTGGTGCCCAGGCCTCACCATGGTGCTCAGGGTCATGACCTCCCGTCATTATCCCCGAGCAGGGAGCTGGAAGCTGAGTGGGGTAAAGTCCCTGGTCCTGTTGACAGGTGACACAGCCCTGAAAGGTCTTCCATTATGTTCCCTAAGACTCAGCCAAGACTATGTGGGATTGTCCCAGAAGCTTCCGTACCCTGTCCTGCTTCCACCTTTCTCTTGTGGTGCTGGACCCAGGCCTACCTCAGACCTCCCTCTCTGGATCCTGGCCTAACACAAGTCAGAGACTGATGCTGAAACCCCCTCTTTATAGAGGTAGAAACTGAGGCCTTAGGAACTCATCAAGCTGGTCAACTGGAAAACATGGTGTTTAAAAGATCTCTGTGGGGGGTTGGGGATTTAGCTCAGTGGTAGAGCGCATGCCTAGCAAGCACAAGGCCCTGGGTTCGGTCCCCAGCTCCGGGGGGGGGGGGGGGGAAGATCTCTGTGGACTCCAAGAATTTCCATAGTTTTTGCTCTGAGGAATTCCTGCTCTTACATAGGCAGGAAGGTGTTGGGGAATCTCAGTTTTGTGCCTGAGGCCTACAGTTACTACACACCACACACACACACACACACACACACACACACGCACACACATACATGCACAAGCACACACACACACATGCCCACACGCACACAGTGCACATGCCCATACACACATAATGCACAGGCATAAACACATGCACATATGCATACACACATACATGCACAAGCACACACACACACACACACACGCACACACACACACACACACACACACACGCACGCACACCATACTCTGCACTCTTTTGTATCATGCTTACCACTGCCAGTTTTATGTCAAAAATTTCCAAAATAGAAGGTCCCAGGTCACTCTGGCAACTGAATGCCAGGACCCAGTGACAGAGGCCTGGGGTGGCTGCCAGCTTCTCAGTCCTGAAGCTATGCTTCTGAAGAGTCCTGAGGAGGAGAGCCCCTCAAGGAGGCTCTACCAGTGGTTTCCCTGCAATTGTCCTTCAATCTCCACCACACCTACCTTCCCCATTCCTGAAAAGACCAGAGAAAGGACTGTTCTAGTCTAGTTTCAAGGCAGAGTGATGAGTTAGTGCATTTTTAAGGAATAAATGCCACCTGCTGTCAGAGCTCAGTCAGTGGCTTTCCTCCAGGAGCCTGTCATTCAACACACTCAACTTCCCCCTCGCTCCTTTCTTCCCTCTCAGGCCCCTGGGAACCTGCCTCATGCCCAAAGACTTCCTACGGATAATCAAAGCAGTTCATTCGTGCTGGGGATTTCTAGAAGCGTGGTCCTGATTGCCTGGGCCTGTTAGATCCAGAAAGGGGTTTCAACCTCCTGTCAAACCCCGTACTGCTGCTTGGGCTGTGGGCGGCCTGAGCTAAGGAAGAAGGGAAAACTAGTCCCCTGCGTCTCTACCCATCACGATCTCATGTGCACGGACCTGATGGTTTGTTTCATGCTGGGGACCCAAAATTACAGTGGAACCCTGTGGCTTCACTGCAGTCCCTGGAGAAGGGTGTGCTATGGCCAAGATGTCAGAACTGGGTAAGGACTTTGGGGGTGGGTGAGGGGTGAATGGATGAAGTGCTGGTCTTTTTGACCCATGCAACCTAGTTTTTGAAGTGGACTTGCTATGTGATAGAAGCAAATATCAAGGAAGATGCATGGGTTTGAGCTATCTCTCACAATCCCAGGGACCTCTGAATACTTCTCCCTTGGTCCCTAGGAACCTTTGAGAACGTAACCTAACTGGCATTGGTTTCTCTGGGGACACCTTTGAAGATTACACCCATGCCTGACTTCCATGAGCTCTCTGCTTACTGCCAACCGATAGGACCTGCTCCCTCCACATTTCTTCCCTCCAGGGGGCCTGTATGCCCTGAGCCATGAGCCACAACGACCTTCTCCTCGCTTGCACTGCTTTGTTTGGGCATTCGGTCACAGTGATAAAGTAACACAGCTTCACACCTGTCCACACAGAAAGTAGAGGACCAACCCTGAGGGGTTACCGCTCAGTCTAAAAGGCTGTGTAAGCAGAAGCATTTAGCTATGGTGACAGAAACACCAGGCTAGAAACCTAGTATGTGATAGAAAGAATTACCACAGTCCCGTGCATGGCCGGTGTCACCAGGAAGTGTTAGAGTAGGAATAGAGGGGTGTTGTGCTTGTTTGAATAGGGAGTAGCACTACTTGACTGGATTAGGACACATGACCTTGCTGGAGTAGGTACGGACTTGTTGGAGGAACTGTGTCATTGGGGGTGGGCTTTGAAGTTTCAGAAGCCCAAGTCAGGCCTACTGGCACTCTCCTCTCATCTCTCATCTCTCTCCCTCACTCCCCCCTCACTCCCCTTCCCCCTCCCACCTCTCTCCTCCCTCCTCCTCCTCTCCCTCCCCCTCCCCCAATCTGGATGGGGAGCTCTCAGCAACTTGTCCAGCACCATGACTGCTGTCTGCCTGCATGCCGCCATGCTTCCTGCCACTCTGATAACGGACTAAGCTTCTGAAACTGTAAGCCAGCCCCAATTAAATGCTTTGTTTTATAAGCATTGCTGTGACCATGGTGTCTCTTCACAGCGATGGAGGATGGAGCCCTGACTGAGGTAGGTGGGGATGGCTGATTAGTGCAACAGTTTACGGCTGGGTGGAGAAGGAGGAGCTGGCATAGGGGACCAAGCAAGGCTTCAAAGGGGCCAGGGACACAGCAAAACTCTAGGACTTGGGAACTGCTCAGAAAGTCAGCTCTCTGTGAATCCCTCCTTGAGCGATATAGGCCAGCTGGAACTAAATGTATTCCCCTGCCTTAACTACTAAGGCAAACGGTTCAAAACTGTAGCGTGTAATTTGGAAAAAGCACGCTACCTCCTTGTTCGGTGCCGTGGCCCACACTCCGACCTCTCCCAGTTCCCCATTTTTCCATCCTGCTTAGCCCAGGATCAAACACAACCAACCCCCAACCCGGGAAGGTCTGGGGGCTCTTGACATGCTCCACTGGCTACCTCTTCCCCCAGCTAGCTTCGTCAAGCTGCCATCCTTCTTTCTCCCGCCCACCTTAGCTCTGAGGAAGAAAAACACCAGACAGGTTTATTATTTTAAAACTAGCCAGATAACACAATTGCTGTGCGAAGAATCTCCTGCCCTAGTCTTACTAGCTAACTGCTAGCACCTGCCAATCTCCTCGGAGCCCCTGAAGGAGGAGGAGGTTGTATGCCCTACGCACCCCAAGGCCTTACATGGTTGTTCATTCTTCTCCTTCCAAAGCCTGGAAAAGCCCTCATCTCCTTCCTCTCATCCCTTCTCCTCCTGGGATCCAGAAATCGCACCTTTACCCCTCGCCCAGGCCTTCTTCATTGACATAATCAAGAACCAATTAGGGAATACGCACTTCCCCCTATGCACAGTACCGGTGACACAGCTAGCTACGGGAGCTGCTTCAGACTCAAGCTAGGGAGAGAGGAACCATGTGTTCTGGGCCTGTGAGCCAGGAGTGAGAATTCGAAAGAATTTCTTCTAACCCCCCCACCCCCCCAGCTCTTCTGAGAGGCTGAAGTGCTTTGAACTCTTCCTCACACTAGGCCCCTGAGGCAGAGCGTGGAATTAGCTTCAAGTAGCCCGGTGAGCAGCTTAGGTAGGGCACCCAAGGGCTGCCTTGAGGAGAACCAGGCAAAGCTTTTTCTGCTTGGAACGCCTCAGCCCACAGAAGTAGAAAGGTTGGGGAGAGAGGCAACCCACACTGAGCACCTTACACAGTTACTTGCAGAGTGCCGGCCACCTTCGCCCCCTGCTGGTGGCCGTCCCAGGTTGGTTGGATCTACCTGAAACTGGCTTAGAAGTTCAATGCACAGCAGGTAGGAGCCGGCCCATCAGGCCCGGAAGCCTGTCTGTGGAAGAGAGCTGCGCATGCCCAGCTGAAACTGAGCCCTTCCCTTGGCCAATGTGGCTTAGTATTCTTCACTGGGGGTCATGGAGAGAAAGGTCCCTTTTTTTTTTTTTTTTTTTTTCGGAGCTGGGGACCGAACCCAGGGCCTTGCGCTTGCTAGGCAAGCGCTCTACCACTGAGCCAAATCCCCAACCCCCGGTCCCTTTCTTTGATAGTAAGACCAACAGCTTTATACAGAGGAAGACATCCCCAACAGAGTACATTAGTGATGGCAGCCAAAGAGCCAGCGTGGCCACCGACAGCCATCCACAGCCCCATTGCAGCATGGGAGAAAAGCAAAGCTGAGCTCAACACAGGGAGCCTGGGTGGATGTGGAACCGATAGGAGGGGAGGGGAGGAGAGGGGAAGGGAGAGGAGGGAAGGGGAGGGGAGGGAGAAATAGGCTTCCATTCCTATCATTCATTAGCCTACCATCCCAGCTCATGTTGGGTGTTTCTGTGAAAGGAAGGTGTGGAGAGGAGGACATATGTTCCTACGAGATGCATAACCCACCTTGGTCTTGCCTTCTGAGAATCTGCCTAGAACACTGTGCTTGTCGGATAAGACAGAAACTTAAATTAGGCTCTAAATGTCACCATTTCTAGTAATTATAGTTATACACATAAACAATAGGAGAAAAACCTCAACAATGGGGCTGATTGGAAACATTAACTTTCAGAAGCATTCCCAGACGAATCTATAATCAACTTCTATTTTTTTCCCCTACAGATAGAACAACAGGTAATTACTTAAAAGAATTGGAGGGGAGGGGTGTTTCCACATGCCTAATTTGTGTGTCCAGAAATAGCTACAAACACCTTCCTGAAACGGACAGAAATGTCTCCGATACATTTTATGTCACTTCAGCAAGTCTCCTGAAGTGGGTCCCGGGGACGAAATTCTACTTAAGAGACATCTGTCATCTCAGGCATGTGAAACTTGGAATGTGCATGTATGATTCTGTGGGTGGGTGGGTGTTCTCCCATAATAGAGTCTCTGCGTTCCTCATTCTCTGTGTAACCCACGCAGAAGTGGGCATGGAGTGATTAAGAGAAAAAAGGAAAAAAGAAGTGGGGAGAATATCTTCTAGAGCTACCCAGAGTATCACAGAGCCAGCGGCTGCTGTGTTACGGGGGAGACTCGGTAACTATAGCAACTCACTTTAGAAGTTGTTCTTTCCCTGCCAAAAAAAATCAGGTAGGCCCTGAAGTCTTCCCACTGTCGCATGTCAGGGAGAGAGAAGACATTCAAGAGTGGCAGTGGGTTAGCACACAAGAGGGCACACGGAGCAAGGTAAACCTCCTGAAATCCCTGAGCTCTGCGGGTCCGGGAAGGAGCAAGCTGTGCACAAGAATAGGAGAGCCAAAGAAGGCCGCACATGAAGAGTGGGTTTTACACCCACACGAACAGAATGAGAATGCTACAACAGCCCAGCTGCAGTCATTCCAGTATATGCTAGCACGGGCTAAGGATAAGGATCAGTGTACAAACATACAAAGCCAGGACAACCAACGTTGCGTCCGCAGCCAGGGTCAGGATTTCCCATCAGGCTTCTGGATAAGCCCTCACAAGTCCCTCAAGGAAATGGCTGGAATTAACACTGAACTCTACCATGATCAGATTTTGGAGTTATGCCATTTTTTACTTCTTAAATACTGCACCATACAAACAAAAGAATTGATCCCATAGGGTGAGCATGGTCTATCTCATTAAACCCTTCATGTTATTGCTAGAAAGTCTAAAGCAGGCTGGGGAGATGGCTCAGCGGTTAAGAGCACTGACTGCTCTTCCAGAGGTCCTGAGTTCAATTCCCAGCAACCATGTAGTGGCTCACAACCATCTGTAATGGGATCTGATGCCCTCTTCTGGTGTGTCTGAGCACAGTGACAGTGTGCTCACATATATTTAAAAAAAAATAATAATAATAATAATAATAATAAGAAGAAGAAGAAGAAGAAGAAAGAAAGAAAGAAAGAAAGAAAGAAAGAAAGAAAGAAAGAAAATCTAAAGCAAACACCTCACTTAAGTTTAGACAAAGGTTCCCAAAACGTCCTACACAGAGTGGCGTTTGGTGTTTTGTGCACAAATGGGATGTGCTCTCCTCACCTAGTTTTGTCTTGCACTGTCTTGATGCACCCCCTCCATGTGGCCGATTCTCTCTCCCTCCCTCCCTCCCTCCCTCCCTCCCTCCCTCCCTCCCTCCCTCCTCTTCCTCCTCCTCCTCTTCCTCCTCCTCCTTCTTTTCCCCCCTCTCTCATCTTGTGCAGCTCCCTTCTTCTCCCCAGCTCTGAGACCTAAGTCTCCAAGTCATTTCTCCTTCATCTGCCCCTGCTTTCACTGGATCTCATTAACGTCATGGGTCTTTCTATACCTGTGTACTAATGGTGCCTCTATTTATATCTGCAACTCTTAGAGAGATCGAGCCAAGCACGCAGATGTCTAACAGAAACCACAGGCTTCTGCCCTCTCTTAGTGAGCGGGCGATTCCACATCAAAGCTCACCCTGCATATGAGCCCAGGTAGCCCCTCTCCTGTCCGGGTTCCCAAACAGCCTCTTGAGTGTCCAGCCTTTGTCCTCCCTTTCTTGGGGTGTTTTTTCCACGAGGCAGCCAGAATCTTTAACAACACACATACCCAGAGTCACGCCAGCAAGAAAGCCAGCCTCTCCTGAGCTCATTAGGATCAGCGGCTCCTGCCTACCCTACCCCCCACCCCTCGCTGTCCTCAGTCTGCTGGGAAATTCGTTTTCTCCCTTGAATGTGGTACTGGAATGGCTCATTCCCTCTGCCCGAGGCTCTGTTCGCTCCCTACAAATTGTAACAATGTGCCCACTGCATCCCACTCCTTGATGGTGGTGTTTGCTTTGCTATGCTGATCACTACTTGTATCATAGGCAATCTGTCTTCCTCAGATAAATGTGAAGTTCCTAAACAATGAATTTTTTTTTTCGTCCAGTGTTTTTCTTCCCCTCAGGACACGGAATGCTACGGTGGCTGTCTCCTGCTGGGCGATGAGCAAATATTTATTAATGTTGACTAAACACATGCACATATTCAGGAGAAAGGAAGCACACATTTGTGGAACAAGTTGACCGTGTCCAGTTCTGTGAGTTTTGAACTTCTTTGAGGTTGGTTGCTAAACGATCCTTCAAAAAAAAAAAAAAAATCAGGCAGTAGAAAAATCACTGCACTAGAAAATTGAAAACATTTAGTCATATGTGATATAGTAATATCACGTGACTCTGATATAAGACATTTCAGACATTTTAGCTAAGAGGAGGCTTAATAAGGACCGTAGGATTCTGCCCCACCACACAGACTTTTCATTGAGGCTATTGGAGGACATGCAGAGACTCTCCGTCCCCATTGTCTCCTAGGAGCACGTATGTGAACAGTTCCTCCCACCCCATGTCCTGTAGGCTCACCTGTTCCAGCCTTATCCCCTTCCATTGCAGGACAATCTGACAGGAATTCTCCGTGCCGTTGCTCGAATAGATTCCCTCCATATCATTACAGAATTTTAATGAGAGCTCATGAGAGTTAGTGATATGTGCACCTTTGCCACATGGAGCAGCCAGGATACACAGTCTAAGGTTCCAGTCCCAAACACACAAAGCATGGGCCTTATGTGCCATTTAACTAACCTCTTAACCGTACACTCTCTAGCCTCAGTTCAAAGCCAGAGAATGGAGCTAGAAGGCCTGCACTTTTCTCTGTGGCGTCTGACCACATAGAGAAGCGACCAGTCACGGTAACAATCATTTAGCTCTGAGGCATTATGTGTGCAGTTTATTTACTTCTCATTGCCTCTCAGAACGCTGTTGTGGACTGTCCTGGGTTTGCATGTATTCTGATGTCTTGATAAGCTATATGTTCTACAAGATGAAAGAAGAGAAAGACAGCCCTCGCAAGATTCAGACTCCAGGATGCTGAGATTCTGGGACCTTCCATTCCAGTTCCTTGTTTGATTCTACTTCAACTACGTCGAAGCTGTTTCTTTTAAAGACTTGCTTCCAGAACTTTCCCAGAACAGCTAGTTTGCCTGTCCAGCCTTTCAGACTGCCATAGTCAAGATGTCAGCTAAGCAATGAACTTTCTCAGCACATGGAGACGGGAAGGCAAATGATACCAGCTCAACTTTGACAAAGCCAATTTTCCTGTTTCCCTTTGGGCCCCCAGAAGGGAATTCTTTACCCCAATTCAGCCAGAAGTAGACAAAAGATCATCATCCCAGGCCCCTATATTGGGATGAATGGTTCTGATAATTTTATGAATTATAGATATGTTGTCATTTTAAGGGGTACTTTACATATGTTATAGCTTTGCACAGGGAAGGAAGTAGAGAGTTTAAACTCAGGAATCTTTCATCTTCTCTATTCTTCCTTGGTAGGTAAAGGAGAATGAGGTGGTAGAGAAAAAGAAGGATATAGTAATATCATAGAAATTAGAAGAATAGACATAGGGGTAGGTTATCAAATTTACTCTTAAACAAAACATTATAGAGCCATATCTTTCATTGGTAGAAATCTTTATAATTGATGCAAAGTTGGTTATAATTTTTTACATTGGTACAGATTTATTTTGATACAGACTTAAGGTTTTCATTGGTATGGATTTTTTTTTCCTTCTTTTTCGGAGTTGGGGACTGAACCCAGGGCCTTGCGTTTGCTAGGCAAGCGCTCTACCACTGAGCTAAATCCCCAGTCCCTTGGTATGGATTTCTTATATTGACACAAATATTAGGACTAGTTTTGTTATTCTTAGGGAGAGGAAGACAGAGGAAGAGGAAGTGGAAAGAAGATAGAGCAGAAGCACGTGACCTGCAGGAGCTGCAAGTAACAAGGGATCTCGTAGCTGGGCAGCAGAGCAGTGCAGTGGTGAATCTGCCTAAGCTAGGTGTGCAGCCTATAAATATTATAGCTGAGTTGTGTGTTCTTTGCATGGGCTTATCGGGGTTGGAGATTTACCGCAACGTAACACCATGACAAAACAGGGTCCGCTGTTATCCTAACTGTTCAGATGAAGAAGCTAAGGCATAGAGATGATGAAAACATTGTCCAAGGTGTCCATGGATTCACAGAGCAGGTGAGGAGCAGGGCTGGATGCAAGCTTGGCAGTCCACCTGATCCTGGACCTGTCCTGCTCATCATCATGAGGTGGGAGGACTCTCTCCATGAACCACAGACAGGAGAGGCTCCCACAGACCCATGGAGCACCTTCCCGCAGCAGAGGGGAGAGGCTGCAGCCAAGAAAGTATACGTGATCTGTCTGCTACACCACAGGCATAGGTAGAGGTGATATGGAGTCTCCTCAACTTCATAACGTCTGTGCCATCAAGTGAATTCTTAAGAGTGGACATTTCCCCAAAAGCTTGTGATTATCTTTTGGGCATGGCTCACTCATCTTTTGCTCAAAGAATATATATATATATATATGTATATATATATATGTATATATATATATATGTGTGTGTATATATGTCTATATGTTTGTGTTTATATATGTACACATATATATGTATTTATATATGTACACATATATGTGTATATACACACACATATGTACAAAAACATATATACATATGTATACACACATATATAAATATATATATGAATTTGTACACATCTCCTTTGCATTAGATCTATACCCTTTAAAGACAGCTTAAAGTGCCTTACAAAGTGAAATTTTATTTAGAATTTGGATAGCGTGCAGCCCAGCTTCCATTAGGATGCTACTCGTTGCCATTGTGAGCTCCAAGTTCTCCTCCACTGGAACTTTCCCCACAAATCCCCAGCAAACCGAATCTGCATAAGCTGAGGCTGAGCTTGAAAGATTTACAATCAGCCTCTCCACCACGCTGCCATCTACAGATCTGAATTTCAGGGTTTTTTTTGGATTAAGGCAGTAGTCTCTCATGCACACTGAAATTACCTGAGACTTTTAAAAAAAGATTCTTGTCTTTTAAGTTACACATATGTGCATGCGTGTGCATAGCAGTGAGAATGCCCAAGGGGTCCGGGGGCATCAGATCCCCTTGGAGCTAGAGTTATGAGGGGCTGTGAGCCATCTGACCTAGGTGCTGGGAACCACACACAGGCCCTCTGCAAGAGCAAAAGGTGCTGGTACCTCCTGAACCATCTCTCCAGTCCCCAACCCCCAAACATTTAAAGATTGTGCGCCCATACCACACTGAAGCCACCTGAAGTCCAAAAGCTATGGAAAGGAGGAACACGATGTGGCAACTGTGTGCTTTTAGAATGTGAGCCAAGCTGCTCTTAGACGTTTGGTGATTTGGCTGAAAACCATCCAATGTGTGCTGCTTATATTTCCAGAATGAGGGTGGTCCCAAGCCACATACTCCCCATAAACCAAATCCTTTCTTCCTATAGTCTCTGGAGAGCTTCCTGGGGGTTGGGATGTGGGGGTGCCATTGCTCTACGTAGAGCAAGTCCGTGGAGGACTACCACTAAGTCTAGATTGTTACTTCCGTAACTCAACTTTGTAAAGCTATTAACATGTCACACTACTGAAATGGCACATGACACAGAGTAAACTGGAGACAGGGAACAAGTCTTCACACTTCCCCATTTCAGCCTCTCAGGCTTCCTTCCCACTCTCACCATCTGGGAGTCTTGGAGTTGTTATTGTGGAGTCTGCTTAAGTACATTCAAGCTACTACGATGAATATTGTCACCTTGACAGATTCTAGAATTATCTGGTAACAGCCTCTGGGCATGCGAGTGAGGGGCTTCCTAGACTAGGTTACTGAGGTCGAGAAACCCAGGCTGTGACTAGCACCACTCCATGGGCTGCAGTATTGGGTAGACTGTGAAGGAGAGCTGAGCTGAGGACCGACCTTCACCTCAGTTTCCCGACTCTGGATGCAGTGTGTCAACTGCCTCAAACTCTTGCTGTAACATCTCCACCAAGATGATGGACTGACAGTCAAACTGTGAGTCAAATACGAGCCCCGTCTTCCTTGAGTTCCTTGTCAGGAATTTTGTCAGGCAACAAGAACAGCTTCCGAGGATTAGGTACACGTGCATGGATGAACTCACCTTTCGACACTGGTCAGAACCTTGAGTCAATAATCCTAATCCTGTGGACCCGTTCAGAGTGCTTAGGAATGCCTGCTCTCTGCCCTACCAGAGGAGGGAGCTCTTCACATCTTACTGTCTATGCCTCCCTCAGCCTTAGGACTGAATAGCCCAGTCTTGCTTGCCTGCGTGAACATGCCTTGCTCTATACAGTGGTCCCACACATACAGTGAAGGTGCGCAGATGTTTACAGGTAACAGGCCACTCGAGACTTCCCAATCTCAACGGGAAATTCTGAGACTCAAGGGAATTTATAATCTGTGGTTCCTGATCCCCGGAGTAATCTTTCATCTAGTGATTGAGGCATAGGATGAGGGACGGGGCTGTGGTTAGTAGCTAGAATTTAAAGGAAGGAGGAATGGAACAATGCAAAGAGGAATTCGGTGTGCCTCAGAAAAATCTGTTCAGGGGAGGAAGGGAACAATTCTATACACGTTATAATCAAGATTCTAAGCCCAGTGTCCAAAAGGGTAGGGTGGATCCACCAAACAACAACAACAACAACTACTACTACTTCTTCTTCTTCTTCTTCTTCTTCTTCTTCTTCTTCTTCTTCTTCTTCTTCTTCTTCTTCTTCTTCTTCTTCTTCTTCTTCTTCTTCTCCTCCTTCTCCTCCTTCTCCTCCACCTCCTCCTCCTCCTCCTCCTCTTCCTCCTCCTCTTCCTCTTCCTCCTCCTCTTCTTCCTCCTTCTCCTTCCTCCTTCCCTACCTCCTCCTTTCTTCCCTTCATCTTCCTTCCTCTTCCTCCTCCTTTTTCTTCTTTTTGTAGGCTGAATACTGTACTCAAATTTAAGAGGCACCCACGTAGGAGAGAAATCTGTGAGGGAGTTTGTCTCACCCTTCTCTGCCTCTACTCCATCCTCAGCTTCTGCTACATGGCCGCTTGTCTGGCACCTGCTAAAGTGGTGAGCAGCATGAGGTATAGACTTACAAAGACACAGGCTTCGCTTTCTTTCAGAGAAAGAAATCTCAGGAAGGAATGAAGCCTTTTAAAAGAAAGGAAAACCATGTGCACAGGAGAGTGAAATTAATGGGCCCCTGGATGAGGTTTGTTCAGGCAAGCTAGCTGTTCTCGAATCACACAGGGTTGCTCATTACTGAGTTAATTCTGCTGCCCTGACCACTTAGTTCCAATGCCTGGCCTGCCTCGGTATAAATTACTGCACACTGGCAGGCTGCTGGAGTCTGGAACCGTGTGATTCATGAGTGACTTTCTAGAAATCCATAGTTATTTTAGAAGCTATCAGTAGATAAATAATTCTCTTCCTTGTTTCCTGACAGGCTGTTTTGGTGAGGTTTGCTGTGGTCCACAAGAGGCCTTGCCTTACCAAGACTATGGAATGCTTGCTGTCTTGTGGAAGAAAGCAGAAAGACTCCACGGCCATATGCAAAGCTTTAATAGAGACATATGGTTCTTCCAAATAGGCAGTTCTCCACCCATCAGCAAGATGCAAGAAACTGAGTCAGTGACCATATGCTCTCAGACCAGAGCCAAAGGCTAAGACATGTCCACCCAATGGGAAGTCATTCTGTTCTGCCTGGGCTTAGCAGAGGTCCAGCCAGAGAGAACACTCACCACTTTACCCTGTCCAAGCACCCAGCACTGGAAACACTCCCTGCCTGAAGCAGCATGGCCACTGCGGCAAGGGTATTTGTGTCCAAATACGACTACTACATAGGTAACTAGCCACACGTCACTTAATTAGCCTCTCTGAGGCAGTTTAATGCAGTGGGATGGTGCTGAACTCTTTCCTACTTTCTCTGTGCATCTTGAGTTCCACACCAGGTAGCAATCATAACCAGAAGAAGCACTGTGATTGTGAACCATGATGTCTATAAAGCAAGGACATTAATGGGATGACATAAGGCACAGGAAGGAACATCTCGTGTTCTCATCCCACAGGGAAAACATTTCATACTGCTTCAGATTTTCCACCATTTTGCAATGAATTTTAGTTTGTTACAATGTGGTCATTTTACAGGATAAGCCTTATTTCATTTGATTTTTCAATATTTTGGTGTGCATATGAGTGTCTGCGTTTGGGCTAGGCACACTCGTAGATGTCAGAGGACAAGTACACGTGGGCCACCATTTTTTTTTAATGTGTATACCAAAGTAAGATTTGGGGGAGGTATCATGTAAATCTGAAATATCATCTCAGTACACAGTAGGTCTGTGACCTCAAAGGCTTAGGTGAAAACTGGGAGCTAAGGAGACATAGGTAGCAGCTGAGCAGAGAGAAAATGAAATTTTGTTTTTGTTTTCTTAAGCCATGGTTTTTATATTGCACGGCGGAGCCATATAAATATTTGTTGAATATTCATAACAAGTGCTCTCTCTTTAAATGAAATTCCCATCGCATAAATGTTAATTAATGTTTGTTGATCTGTTGAAGAGTGACGGTAATCTTCAGCATTTAAATCTGGAGGCTGAGGATATTTATTGGAAAGCATCGCCATTTAGACAGCGTATCTGCAGTGTTTCGGCATTTAAGTCGGGTGGTTTCTTTCCTCTCTAAAATACAACAGGAAAGTTACTTGTTATGAAGAGCTTCTATTTTTATGGTGGGCATCAAGATCTCATTAAAGGAACAGAGTGAATTTAGTACTCCTGTCTCTTAGCCTAAAGTCACATGTTATCATAAGACAGTTGTGATCTTTAAAAAAAAAAATCGCTTCCATAGCAGTGTTTTTAGGTATTGAAAATATAGTATTCCAAAAGAACTCTGAAGATCGCCTATCTTCTTTGAAATACTGTAACTCTTTCCTGGAAATAAAGGGTCTGAACCAAGCCCTAATAAGCTATATTGATAAATTTCAGATGTCTGATGGGTAGTTCACATTAAAATATAGGAAATAAATTAATGCTTAATATGAACATTTTTCTCTAAATCAGCTTCCCAAGAAACTCACAAAGCATCAGCTTGTGCCAGCCTAGGATGCTTCCATACCCCCATGTCAGTGTTCTCTGTGTCTTCTAGAAGAACCAGGTCTTATGCTGGGCAATGAACTGTTGGGCGATGGACAACTGAGCAGTGGACTGCCGAGAGCTTCAAGATCATTCTCCTACTGTGAGTTTAGCAAAGAAGATACAAGATTCTTCAGAGGCAGGGAACACACAACGAGGAGTGAGGAGAGCTAAGCTGGCCCATCGCGGACAGGGACAAACGTGTGTCTCTTAAGTTTTGTTTGTCCAGAGACCATTCATAGGCTCTCAATATCAAGACCATGATACAAATAAGACCCCCCGATCCATAAAGTTATCTTTATGAGTCGAAAGGGCTCAAACCTTCTCAAAATGACCGGTCACCTTTTGATTATCGTTCTTTCTGTGTAAGCCCTCCTGTCTGTGAACATCTCTTATGCTGTAGCACATGATATGCTGTTAGTGACTAGCACATTAACTCACCAGTAGTGTACAATAAGAAGCCATTGGAGATAAAGTGAGGTTTGCTGCTGATGCGTGGGGAAACACTCGTCTCTGCTCAAGAGGAGCTGGGACTGCATGGGTTCCACCGGGCAGCAGATTCTTCTAGCACCATGGACAGTGACTCAGGCAGTGAGGAAGAGCGATAAGGAGATAAACCAGGAGGCAGGACCTGCAGTCTGTCTTCCAATGATGTCATCTCTCAACAAATATATCTTATTATGCACATGCGTGCACATGTACACACACACACACACACACACACACACACACACACACAAGTGTTTCCTTTTTACCCTAGTTTAATCCTAGCCGATGACTCTTAGCATAACTGGTCTCTAGCCAGGGACATAGCTCAACTGAGAGCATTTGCGTAACCCTCAGAGCCCCAACATCTGCCCATTTTAACTACTAGAAGTTCCTGGCTTTTCCATGCACGTACACACACACACACACACACACACACACACACACACACATATATACATATATCACAAATGTATATGTATATGTGAACGCACATATCTATTTCTACCTGTTTTATATGTGTACATATGTATTCATATCTCTAAAAAGTACACGGCATTTTTTATTGTGTAGCTCTCAAACTGTAAACATGACAGGCTATTTCCTGCAGCTTGTGCTCCTTCATGTGGGGTTTGCGAGTTTCAACCATGATGTGCGCTGCTTCAGTTGATCCACTGTCATTGCCAGGGTGGAATTCCAGTGTGGGAACGGATGTAATTGGTCTGCCTGGTTTCCTTGTGGATGGCGTTTCCTAAATTGCACATAGGAAGAGTTTGTCTTCCCGGAAGCAGGCTCCTAACGCTTTCACATATACCTAACCAATTCAGCTGTGCAGGATGCCCCTCCATGGCGCACCTTAGACATTCCAAGGGCAGAGACTGAATGTCCGGTACTGAGATGAGGACCCAGAATGACACGATTGCCACAGAGAGGCTAAGGGATCTGTTAGAACACAGAGAGGCTAGGGATCTGTTAGAACACAGAGAGGCTAAGGGATCTGTTAGAACACAGAGAGGCTAGGGATCTGTTAGAACACAGAGAGGCTAGGGATCTGTTAGAACAGAACAGGCAGGACAGGCTGACACCTGCTGAAGGAGGCTGGTGGCTCTGGAAGTGTATTAGGCATGGAGTTAGGGGTCACAGGCTAGGAGGGAACAGCCTGTCTAAGTTCCTAGCAGAGTTCAGAAGACAGAAGCAGGCAGGCTGGTCTATCAAGCTAGAACAGTTTCAATGTCAAAAGGGGTAAACTTGGGTCCCGACAGGAAAATATCCCCGCTTTGTCTCCCCTTCCTCCCCACCCCCCAGATAAAGGGAGACTTTCGGAAAGGAGGAACTTGTTCTAGCTCAGGGCTAGGAACTCGTCTGAGGCAGCAGTGGCATTCATGTGAACCATAGATTTACCTTCTACAAGAGTGAAGGTCTTTATGCTGGGTTACAGGTAGGGAAAAGGGTGGGGCTCAAGAAAGACAGAAGGGCCCAAGGAAAGTGTCTGAGCTCTGAGGAGCTTCTGCTGAATGGAGGGAGAAGGGCTGGCCATTCACACCCAAGAGTAACCAGAGTAGGAGAGGAGACCATGGCCAAGGGCTGAGGCTTGAGGACAGAAGTGCAGGGACAGAACCCCTGAGCTTCTCTTTCAAGGGGAAGAAAATCCTTGAGAAGGATCCCAAACCCCTTCCTGAGGAGGACTGCAAACCCCTTGCTGAGGAGGATCTCAAACCCATTTCTTTTTAGGGGTTGAGGAAAAATTCTTAAAAATCTCACAGGTTGTAGGTATAATGTTCTTGTGCACTGTGTAAAGATTTCCCTCGTGTTATCCAAATGCTGATTGCTCTATCCCACTCTGGTTTCAATCCAGACCTGGCATTGTGGTGCTCATGTTAAGAATCTCCTATCCCGAGTCTGTGTAAACAATGTTCATCATCTCTGCCTTGTCAATAAAAGCTAGAAAAGCAATAACTAGACAACAGAGAGAATAAGGCGGGACTTCTGCCAGCCATGGGAGGAGCGAGAAAAAGAGAGGAAGAGAGATTTGCCATGATGAAGGGGTCTGGAGAGACATCAAGGGAGAACACACTTCAAGCCCAGAGAGACAGACCAATTTAAAAAAAAAAAAAGCAAGTATCTTGGAGATTTTGGATGGGAGGTAGCCAGATTAGATTAGAATAAAATTATAATGCCTCGATATTGTGCTTTTAAGTTGCAAATACATTTTGGTCTCTCTGTCATTATTGAACTAGCTAAGGTAAGGAAAATCGGCCACTGCATTAATTTACAGCATATATTTAAAATTTCATTCATTGTTACAGCAGGCATAACCCCAATCATGCAAATGTAAATACTTAACTCAGTTTCTACGTAAAAACATAATTTTAGTAATTACATTTGAAAAACTGTTTTCAGTGCTGGCAAGCAGCTCCAATTGTATTGGCTGCCATAACTTTCCTAGAACAAGTAGGGATGTGTGGGTGTTTATGAATCTTACTACCTATGCAACTAATCAAAGCCTTCTAGCTTTTTCTGTAAAAGTGGAATTCTGACCTCTTATTAAGGCAACCTATGATATGATGGAACCATACGCTACTTGCCATTTCACATGTGGAGTTTTGGCAAGGAGCTGTGGAAGGTGAGCTCTACAGCCTGACCTCACTTCAGGACCCACCCCAAGAAGCTGCGATCCTAATTAAAACCAGTTCCCTTCGTTTTCTTAAAATTAACCATGGAGTTAAAGTAGATCTGACGCAAAGCCTCTAAACCAGTTCAAGCAAAAGGGGCTACAATCTCTGTTTGGTTTCACTTGTTATAAACTATGATTGGACCCTAACAAAATTGTGCTTTGGTCAAGTATAAAACACTTGGAAAATATCTTCTGCCTTAAGCACTCATCATTAGAGTATTGTCAAGCCTCCCACCCCCATGCCCTAGAATCCCAGATAATTAGAAAGTTAATCTTTTATCAACTTTTTAAAAAGTGGCTTTCACACGTGGATACTATCTCATTACTGTTAGGGGCAGCGAGTACTAACTGTACTGTTGACATTTACAGGTGTTGCCATCAAGTGGAGGACCACATGGGCGGTCATCAAGCTCCTAATGAAAACATACATTAGGACCTGTGGCAGCTCTAATTAGCCAGAGGCTAATCTACTTGAATGCTCAGTCACCAGTGACTGGAACTGTTTGAAAGGATTAGAAGGATGAGGAGGTATGACCTTGTTGGAGGAAGGGTATCACTGGGGGTGGGCTTTGAGGTTGCAAAATGCCCAATGTCTGTCTGTCTGTCTGTCTGTCTGTCTCTGTAGATCAGGATGTAAGCTCTCAGCTACTACCCCAGCACACGTCTGCCTGAATACTGCCATTCTCTTTGCTATGATAATAGACTAAACCTCTTAACTGAAAGCAAGCCCCACAATTAAGTGTTTCCCCTTGTAAGTGTTGTCTTGGTCATGGTGTCTCTTCATAGCAAGAGAATAGTGAACAGTGAAGTCCCTTTAAACAATTTGTTCCAAATAACAGTAGAAGCTAGGAAATTATTATATCCCAAGCCAAGGTAGGAGCAAAATATAATTTAAACTGCGTCTCTAATAACCGTGCTTTGGAGACAGTCATGTGTTATATTCATATCAAGTCATGATATAAAATGTCATTATTCCTGTGTCATTTCCTTAGAAAAATACCATGCACTCAAACTCTCAACTACCAAGTGCCTTAAATCCTCATAGGCATTCTCAGCACACACACATCCAGGCTAATGTTATTCATGACAGAATGGATTTGGGACAAGGTGGAGCTCAGTGCAAGCTATGCCTAAAAACAATGCCTGAATGTTTGACAAGAAGTGCACGTGTGGGGCTGGCAAGATGGCTGCTCAGGTAAGGTGCCTGCCAGAGCTTGAAGATAGGAGTTCATATCCTCAGTGGATTGGATTCCCAGTGCCACGGAAATGCTGTGTGGGAATGGCAGCCTGCTTGTAATCCCAGTGTTCAGGAGACAATGCATCTCCAGAGCAAGCTGACCAGCCAGAGCTCTGATAAAGGTGGAGAGCAACAGAGGAAGACACAGACACACATCCACATCAGATCTATACACACGAATATGTACCTGCACGTGCTTGTGCATGAGCACACACACTCCACACTTATTCCTATATGATGTACATCATACAACCACATACACAAGGGGATGCGTGCACACAGGCATATCCCCCACATGCATGCATGCATACATACATAATACATACATACATACCACACAACCATATACACAAGGATATGCATACACAGGCACACCTCCCCCACACACACACATATTAAAAATAATTTAAAAGTGCACATGAACAATAACACAAGCTCCGAGTCAGTAAGTGATATAAGGCAAAAAGCTACTAGGATATTTGAGACAGCTTGATTCGCTGTCTTTTCTTCTATCCGGACAACTTTTCTGTAAGTCATGAATTAATCCCAAGGTACAGTAAGGAACAAAGTCAGTGCCCAGTGTTCAGAACTGATGGAGGGCAGAAGGCAGAGCCTCGAAGGTACAGAAGTTAATGCCTTAGCCAAGTACACAGGAGCTTCCTGGGGCCTAGGACATGGAGGATGATGTCATTATGCAGCAAGGCGGGTCCAGGGTAAGGCGTGGCCTATCATTGGATGAGAAGGAAGGGTAGGCGGGGAAAAGCCTAGGAAGGAACGGAATCAAGATGGAGACAATGGAGGAAGATGAGGTGGTCCAGGTCAATTTTAGCTTGTCTAGGTGGGCGGTTTCTATCTTTATTAATTGGCAGTGAATTTATTCTGGGGATGTATTGTGGATTGAGTATTTAACATGTAAATCTAATTGCTAAATTACAAGTCTCAGGAACTTTGACTTTAAGGGACAGTGTGTGAAAGCGGCTGGCAAAGAAACAGCTGGAGCGCGCAGCTCCCACAGATCCGAGCAGAGTGAGAACAAGTGGGAACCGGTTCCGCCGCTCTTTTAATCTCTCCGCAACAAGGACATGATTCAGTTCTGGTATTGGTTGTCCTCTTGCATTAATTACAGGAGGAAAGATTTTATACGGCCCGTGTATTCGGAGTAGAAAGTGCCCCTGCGTTTAAGAGTCTAAACTTTGGTTCTGAGAGCTAAGCCTCCTGCTAAGACACACGTTATCCAGAATACAGGGAATTCTACAGTGAGGCTGGGAGTCAATCCCATCAGATGAATGCAGTGCGGGGCAGATCTCAGACAGCCTGATCAATGGGATGGCCACGGTTAGATGCAGTCTGTTTAAAGGAGGTCCAGGATTTTATTCTACTCTTGGGCTGAACTCCATGGAGCTGAAAGAAGTCCAGAGATACCCGGGAAGCAAAGGGCAGCGGCTAGAGCGTCAGATGTTTGTGATGGTTCCTGGACCTCTAGCTCCCCATGGGTGGGTGACAGATACAGATGCAGACATCGGTGGGCTGTACACGTCAGCAGTCAGCAGGCCGTGACAGAAGAGTGGTGCTTAGGGTACCTGCTGCTTAGAGCAGATCAGGCAAGCCTTTGCTGAGGCTGGAGGTTTCGTCTCCCTTCCTCAGGCTGCTCACTCTAAGAACGTCAGCGAAGTGGCCAGGATGAACAGTGGTCAAGACCTTAAGTCTCAAAGGACTCTAGTGACAGGATCATGTAACAGAAACCTCGGGCATGTGTCTATCGTGGGCGGATCACACAGGAAACAGCAGTTAGGAACAGAAGCTTGGCGAGGGAACAGAAACTCATCAAGATCTCATCTTTGCTTCAACAGTAGAGGGTGCAGCATAAAGCAGGTCTCTCCCTCGGAACACGGGAACAGTTTCTCTTGACTCTGTTGTCTGTTTTTGTCCCCTGGAGCTGTTTCTTCCTTCACAGGTCTTGCCCCCCCCCCTTTTTTCTTTCTCTTGTGCTCTTTCCGGTCGGGACACAAGCTTCTGGGTGGCTGGGCTGCTTCCCCCTTTCCTTCGTGTGCTGAGGTGAGGCCATTCACATCTTGACTTTCCTTTTGCATTTGAAAGTTTACTGACGGTTCCTGTGGAACTTCACGCTTTCAAAAGCACAAAGGCCCCTTTTGAATATGAGAATCAAAAAGCCAAGCCACAATACGTTTGAATGTAAACGTTTTATTGCATATCTATCTATCTATCTATCTATCTATCTATCTATCTATCTATCTATCTATCTATCTATCATCCATCCATTTACTAATCTTTATGCATCCACCCATCCACCCACCCACCCATCCATTCATCCATCCATCCATCCACCCACCCATCCATTCATCCATCCATCCATCCACCTACCCATCCATTCATCCATCCACCCATCCACCCACCCACACATCCACCCACCCATCCATTCATCCACCCATCCATCCATCCATCCATCCACCCACCCACCCATCCATTCATCCATCCACCCACCCACCTGCCCACCTACCCACCTACCCACCAATCCATCCATCCATCCATCCATCCATCCATCCATCCATCCATCCATGCATCCACTGAATGAGTGCACATCTGTGCAGATCAGAGGATAATCTGCAGGGCTCAGCTCTCTCCTCCCATCATGTGTGACCTGACGATTAAACCTAGGTTTTCAGGATTGATAGCAGGCACTTCACCCCCCACCCCAACAATCTCACACACCCCATCTTGACTATTCTTAGTTCTTTATTTGTCCAAACAAACTTTAGGATCAATCTAACAAACACCGTGAATACCTTTCTTAGGAATTTTTTTTTTAATTGGGCTTGTGTATGTTACTATCACAGGTTACACCCACAAGGTAAGACAACAATGAGCAAAACATTATGCTGTATATTATAGCAGTCACCTACCCACCAGTGCACGTCACACGTGAGAATGTGACCTATGAGAGAGGTGGCATTTTAATTCAGTGTAGATAAAACACCTTTTATTCATAAAGAAAACTACTAGGTTCCCTGAACAAACCCAAATTCTACATGATTAAAGGCTTAACAGATTGATATGCAAAGCTAAGTTTTAAAGCTTCTCAGAGACACTGGTTGAAGGCATCTTTATGACCTCAGGGTAGAAGGGATGCCAAGCACAGGCCATAAAAGAAAATAACAGTAAATCTGACGATTAGAGTTTAATGACAGAACTCATCCAACGCAGAGCGGAAAGGCTACAGATCAGGAGGCTACATTTACGGTTCATATCAGTTTGCAATATAAACGCGAACGAGGAGTGTTCTGTAAGAAAACGGCAAAGGACGCTAACAGAAGAGCATACGGGAAAACTTGGAAATGATAACTAGAGACATTATTTCACGGTCAACAAATCTGTAAAGATTATCGCCAGACACTGCCTTTATCTGTGGGAGCCATCGTAAAGGAAATTTAAAGAGCAACAACCCTTTAAAGGATCCAGTAGAAAAGATACGTAGAATGCAAGAAGAGAGAAGGAATTCCGGCAGAGAGAGTGAATGAAATAAACAACTCTATGGGCACTAAGTCTAGTAAGAGTGAAGGCTTCCAAATGTAGACTTGCTACAGCCGAAAACCGAACAAAGAGTCTGCAGTGGACTTCAGGGACAGAATGGAAGAAGTGATCCCCAACTGAAACAGACAGGCAGAGCAGATCACCTACACCTAGGACAGCATCAAACTTTGGAGCACACGGACAACTGGGGTCCCGGAGGAAAGATGAAATATTTGATGAGCTGACAAGGGTTGCAAAGTTTCCCAAAGGGACCAGAGACCAGAGATTGGATAAGCACTGGGTAACAGACGGGCTATGCCTCCTCACTCCGTAACTAACAGTGAAAGCAAACTGAAGCCAGGAGACAGGCCAGTCAGTGTTAGGGAGGGATAAACTGAAGAGAGGTCAACAGACACAGGATGCAGACACAGACGATTTTGTTCAGCGTCACCAAGTTCCCTCCAGCAACCTTTCAAAAGAGGCAGCGCTACACACAGTCCATGAGAAAACATAAGACGTTATCTCATGGTGAACAAATTTGTAAAGACTGTCATTTGTAAGGGGCTATTTCAGCTTGGTATTCTTTTTTTTTTTTTTTCCCCCAGAGCTGGGGACTGAACCCAGGGCCTTGCACTTGCTAGCAAGTGCTCTACCACTGAGCTAAATCCCCAACTCAGCTCGGTATTCTTTATGTTTGCAGGCATTCTTCCGGCTAGTGTATTAGTAGATACTAATTGGATGATGGGAAAAATGAACAGGAAAGCAACATTCGAGTACAAGGACTGTCAACACCTTCCTGTTAGCTTCACGCACTGTAATGAGCCACATCTTTCTGCTTCTGTATTTTTAGCATCTCACAGTAACTAATTCTGGTAACAATGCTAATTCGAGCATTAAAAAAAAAGTTATTTTAGCAACCATTTTCTGACAGTTTCCTATAACTTCAACCTAGACTGAAGGCCGAGAATACATTAACAAGATATATTTCTTAATCTGGGCTGGGGAGATGGCTCAGCTGGTGAGATGCCCGCTGTGCAAATATGAAGACTGGACATGGTCGTGTGCATCTGTAGTCCCAGGGCTCTCACAGGAAGGAAAGGTGAAGACGGGAGAATCCCCCAAAGCACATGGGCCAGGTAGCCTCACTTACACGGCAGCAAAACAAGAGACGCTGCCTTAAAGTGAATGACGAAGATGAACCTTAACGTTGTCCCCTGACCTCCACACATGCACAGTGGCACCAATGCCAGATGCCTGCACTTACACTGTACACATATACCAACATGTGTACATGCCATACACGTGCGTGTGCACACATGTGCACACACAAACACACACACACACACACACACACACACACATTCTTAGAGTCTACCAGAAAGAGGACAATAAGCAAGTAATTATAATACATCCCAACAAACGATACACTAGTATTATTTCAAATGGGAATGATGCCCACTAAATTATTCCTTAAAAGGCAAATAAACATACAGCAGCTTCCAGTAATGATGACGACTGCAGACAGGTTGTGGAGGGGGTGGCGCTGAATGCAAATCTTGTCCTGATACCACATGGACGGTGATGAGACGCAGGCCAGGTTGCAGCTCTAAGCCTGAGCTCCTTCGTCCAGGAAATGAGGACAATACATGACCCATCTTCTTCTATTATCAACGAAATCAACAGAAAGGAATCATCACATAAACTGTTCAGGACAGTGCCTGCCACCAAAATGACAGACAGGGATGATGGCAGTAATGGCAATCGGCACTTCTCTGAAGAATGCATAGTTTTAACCTCTTGGAATCTGAAAGGGAGACATATCCAGAATGGTTTTATAAAAAGATTCCAGGAAGCCAATATTTTAACAGATAGTCAGTAGACCAGGAAGTAGGAGGAGAAAGGTAAGAAGGGTAAGAAAGGCATGATTTGCCCTTCACAGAGCTGGTACCAGAGAACCTGTGAGGAGGGCATCTATGACCAACAAAGACTCTACGGTAATTCAAGGTTAAAATAGCATTGAACTTCAAACATGTATCCAACAGACAAGTGCCTCTGGGAATCGACTGGTGACGAAGTTGTAGTGACGAAGGTGCTCCAAGTGGTGCCCTGTAAGACCTGGACAATCAACTAGCCACCAAAAGGACCACACATTCCATTACTTTGTTTTTCTCGGCCCTCAGAATACTTCTGGACACGCTATCCCCCTCTCACATAAGCCTCTGTATCTATGCTTCTGAACGCCCCTCCCCCACACTTGGCTAGTTAAAAATAGCCTGGATTATCCACATCTCCTTTGTTGTTGCTACTGTTGTTTTGACAGGACTTAAAACGCAGCTGCGTGCAGCAAACAGTTTAATTGCAAGTTTAAAAAAAAAACCCAGTTAAAATGTGAAAGCTGCATTTTTGGTTACTCAATGCTCGAGACAGAAAAAGATGACCAATCATTTTTGCCTTTATAAGTAACAAAAATGGACTCTACGTTAGTTTTGATTTTGATTAACTGAGCTGACCATCGTCTTCTGACGGTGGTATGGTTCTTACTGAGTATGGCGGGTTAGGGGTTGCTAATCTCTTAGTGTGAACCACTAGAAAAGGTGGACACAAAATTAGAAGCCTGTGCTTGAAGTCACATGGGAGGTAGATAATGATGAAATATCAGGTCAAGGTTTGGGGTGGAGGGTTGATAACTAATGTTTAAACTGGCCCAGGAAAAAAATGACTCTAATGGTTCTAGAGGAAACTGTTTATATAGAGACAAAGCACTTGTTTGAGCCTCTTGGTGCTAGGAGGTTAGGGGCTAGCCTGAGGGAGAAGCCAATCAACTTCCTTATTTTAGGCCAAGACTCTAAAAGGACTGAACCATGGGAATGTCACAGAACCAAAAGAAAGGCCTTGGGAAGTCAGCAGTAATTCAACCTTACTGAGTATGGGTCCCAGATAGGGACATCATAAGCCACAGGCTGTAATGTATCAGTTTACTGTGTTCAATGACATAAAAAGGAGCATTAAAAAATATCCACAGGAAACTGAGGTTGCAGGCTCAAAGAGTCACTGAATTCTGAAGTGGGCAGAAGAACATCTTAAGACAGAACAGGCCATGGGGCAGGCCATGGTATGGAAGCTACAGTGGGATGGGCAAGAGAGGAGACAGAGAGAATGTCCCACAGGGAGGAAGGTACCTGCAGTTCTGGAGGGAAAGAAAGAAAACCCGGCAGAGAATGATCCAAACGGAGGAAAGACACCACGGCATAGATAAAAGAGGCCCTTGGACTCCAAGGACCATAAATGAGATGAAAGCATAATAGTAAACGGAGTCTGCCACTCGAGGACAGTAAGTAAATCCTAGGACTGATTTATGTCAGTAGATTCAACAGTTTAGGAGAAAGTGACACCATTGAAATCTAAATAAACAACCTTAAATAAATAGTCTTTTTGTTACTTTGTTTAAACATAAAATCCCATGTGTGATGGTTTGCATGTGTTTGGCCCAGGGAGTGGCGCTATTAGAAGGTGGGGCCTTGTTGGAGGAAGTGTGTCACTGTGGGGTGGGCTTGGAGACCCTCCTCCTAGCTGCCTGAGGATGCTCAGTCTGCTCCTAGCAGCCTTCAGGTGAAGATGTAGAACTCTCAGCTCCTCCTGCACCATGCCTGCCTGGACACTGCCATGCTCCTGCCTTGACGATAATGGACTGAACCTCTGAACCTGTAAGCCAGCCCCAATGAAACGTTGTCCTTTGTAAGACTTACATTGGTCGTGGTGTCTGTTCACAGCAATAAGACCCATGCAAGATGGGGGAATTTATTAACCCGAATAAGTTCAAACTCTTTTTTTTTTTTTTTTTTTGTTGTTGTTGTTCTTTTTTTCGGAGCTGGGGACCGAACCCAGGGTCTTGCGCTTCCTAGGCAAGCGCTCTACCGCTGAGCTAAATCCCCAACCCCTATAAGTTCAAACTCTTAAGAAAAGGATACAATGCCAATCTTACACAAATTGAGAAAACAGGCAAGGACATGTTTAAGAGGACAGTGTGAAACAACAAAAAATTGAAAAAAAGTATTTTGAAAGGAAACTTATTTTTCTTGGTCAGCATCCTTACAATCTCTTAATAAAATGCTAACAAATTAACTCCAGCCGTATATAAAGGAATAGTAATCAAGCATCTACTTCTAGACATTCACATTTAATATTATTAAAATATTACGAGGATCGCTTCTCGGCCTTTTGGCTAAGATCAAGTGTAAAATATTAAGAGGAAAGTACGCCATTGGCTTGCTAGAGAAAGGAAAAAGAACTGACAAAATCCAACTCCGTATCAGGACAAAATCTCAGCGGAGAGAGACTGAAGGAATGCTCCCTATGTGGTCTGAATCCTCCCTATGAGGCCAAAGCACGCAAGCAGACCTGTGGGCCCTTACCTCTCTTCCGCAAAAATGCACCGGAAGTCCTCCTTAGGATACAGAAAGAGCGTCCAGAACGAAGGAGCTTAGTAACTGCACTCAGTGGCTGAAGATCTGCTCATTAGAGACACAGACTCCTTGAGACTATGCGTGTGTTTAAGGTGGTCTCGCTATATAGCCTTGGTACTTGCTTGTCGACCAGGCATGGCAAAAACTCCAGGCAGTCCTCCTGTGCGCATGCGCCATCACGCCCAGCTCTTAGAGATGCGGAACTGAGCTGCTTCTGCTTTACCAGAGGCTAAAGCACGGATGGCACGTGGCAGCGGCAGAAACAGGATGCAATGGTCTGGCTATACAGCTTCTGAATGCCTTGGTCTGTTATCCACCCGCTCAACTAAATTTATAGAGAAAAGCAAAGCACCAAGATTAGTAAGCACCGCCTCCCAGAAAAACAAGGGAATTGGGCTTGCATTCTGGTTATCGATCCTTTCTAAATCTGTAGTGAAAACTGGCTCAGCTCTGAGGGTGTGGGCTGTAAGTATGGAGGGATTCCTGTATCTACACTTTCAGCACTACAGCAGTCAATCCCAGACAGATCATAATCTCCACGTAAAATACAAAAGTCTCTGAAGTGAATTCAGACCAGGAAAGGGTAAGTGTCCTGTGACGTCCTTCCTTGTATCTGTAGTTCCCAACAGTAGCACGGATCAATTGTGGCATTTATATCATCAACTACCATAAAGCCGAGCAGACATGAAAACATGTTATATCCCACAGTTTTAAGACGTCACACACACAGCATATCTATGTGAAACAAACGTGTAAATAAATGCAAAGTCCAGTTATTTATGCGTACCCCAAAATTTAGACGGCAGTATTTTCGTGATTAGATTTTCTCATTGGGGAAGAGTTTCTAATCTCGATGAAGTTTACCTCATCACGGTGTGTTGTTTATGAGTTTCTCAGGCTAAGGTCAGAATGGCTGCCCTAGGTTGCTTCCTGGAGGCTGCTGCTTTCTCCTTTTACAGCTAAATGTCATCTCATAATCTGAGGCTGGAGTTTGGGACAAGGTGGTGGTTAGGAAGTGTCCTGAGAGGACTTTAGAGTAATGGCAATATTCTGACTTGTGACCTAAGGGGGGGACGGGGGTATCACTGACAGATACTGAACTGAAGATGTATGTACTTTCCTACAAGTATTTCTTATAATAAAAACACCCAAGCACCAAACAGAAGGGAAAGATAGCCTTGGACATCAGAAGGGAGACATCCTTGGACATCAGAAGGGAGACAGCCTTGGACATCAGAAGGGAGAGGCCAGCCTTGGACATCAGAAGGGAGAGACAGCCTTGGACATCAGAAGGAAGAGACAGCCTTGGACATCAGAAGGGAGAGACAGCCTTGGACATCAGAAGGGAGAGGCCAGCTTTGGACATCAGAAGGAAGAGACAGCCTTGGACATCAGAAGGGAGAGACAGCCTTGGACATCAGAAGGGAGAGACAGCCTTGGACATCAGAAGGGAGAGGCCAGCCTTGGACATCAGAAAGGAGAGACAGCCTTGGACATCAGAAGGAAGAGACAGCCTTGGACATCAGAAGGGAGAGGCCAGCCTTGGACATCAGAAGGGAGAGACAGCCTTGGACATCATAAGGGAGACAGCCTTGGACATCAGAAGGGAGAGGCCAGCCTGGGACATCAGAAGGGAGAGGCCAGCCTTGGACATCAGAAGGAAGAGACAGCCTTGGACATCAGAAGGGAGAGGCCAGCCTTGGACATCAGAAGGGAGAGACAGCCTTGGACATCAGAAGGGAGAGACAGCCTTGGACATCAGAAGGGAGAGGCCAGCCTGGGACATCAGAAGGGAGAGACAGCCTTGGACATCAGGAGGAAGGCTTGCTACTGGCCCTTTGCTCCGAGCAGTTTTCTGAGTACTGCTAAGCAGTTCACATGTTCTGTTCACCTGATGTTTCTGAAAAGCCTTGCTAGGGTAGAAAGTTTATTGCCAAAGAACTGTGGAAAAAATTCAACCAATCTAATAATTAAAACGTTGATCTCATCTCAACATGCTCTAAGAGGTAAAATGAATAGGACCACACATAGTTATTATCTGAGCAAAGGAGTGTGTCTTCAAGGGAAAATAGATCCCTGCTGACAGAGTGAATTGGGCAGACAAGGTAACTCAGACGTGAAAGAGGTCGAAAGTCAAATCCCAAAGGGCTGCCCTTGGCTCCTTCTTTCTTCCGAGTTACATCATCATCCTAGCAGAATCATCTCTGACAGGACGCTGACAGGACGCTTAGACAGGGATTTCTAGATTGGAAAGATGTCCACGGAAGAAAGGGCAGCCATGGTTGTTACTCTGGAAATGAGGGAAACTGCAGGTGAGGCGGGAAGAGAGGGTGTGAGTGGAGTTGTGGTGATGCCAAACCCGGGGAGGTGCTGTGACATCTTTCGATGAATGTTGATTTACTGGCACGAGCTGATAATTCAGAAGGGCCTGTGCATGTTCTTCATGAGAAAAGGAGATCAAACCAGCTGTGTGCGAGAGCGGCAATGTTGAAATTTAACCACGGATCAGGTCAGGCTGCTGGAAAGCAGACCAACCGACTCCTACCCGGACTGCATACTAGACACATGGTAAGCTCATGGCCACCTCAGTAAGTGCTTACTGATAATTTCTACAAGGTTTCTACTCGTTCACTCTTCGTGAATCCTCCTCCCTCCAGCCACACCCCAATCTACCTGAAACTCCACCCCATCTCTCCAAGCCTGCTCCTCCCTCAATTGTCTCTTATAGCCTGTACCCTAGCAGACATCTTGGACTCTTTCCCCTCCAATAACCCAGTCCAGTCTATTCATCGCAGCACTAGAAAACCTAAGTCAGTTGCCTTCCTCATGACATTTAGTTAGCGCAATAAAAAAGTGACTAAGACAGAAGTTGGTACCGGGGAGCGGGCTGTTGCTGTGACTGGCCTGACATGTTTTTTGAAAAAAAAAAAAAAAAAAAAAAACCTGGGAGGTTCTGTTCTAGGAAAACGGTTGCATGCTGTATGTAAGCAGGGCTTAAAGCGTCATTCTAGCAGGGAATTGGAAGGCATGGACGATAGAGGCCCAGCTCAAGAGATGTCAGGGGGAACAATAGGAACTGGGCCAGAGACCATTCTCGCGATATTTTGGCAAAGAATACGGCTGCTTTTTGCCTTTGCCTAAGAGTCTGCCTGAGGCTAAACTCAAGAGATGTAAACTAATCTTGTTGGCAGAAAAGATTTCAACATAGTTTAATATTGATCCTGTCATTTCGTTATTACTGATGATCCTCAGGCAGGTGAAAAAGATCAAGCAGGGCACAAAGAAACACAGCTTGAGGAGAAAAAGAAGACCAGGAGCTTCAATGCTAAGCTGAGGCTTGTACTGAGAGAAGGAAGGGGGATGGAACACAGGGAGTGGTTTCTTCAGTGCAAGATCCCATCCACCTATGTTTCCAATGATACATACATACACGTTTCCAACGCTTTATGCACCAAAGTTTATGCAAATGTAATGGGAGGAAGGGGGCCAGTTTCCACCCCTAGCCAGCAGCCGAACTGGCACCATCTGTCACACGGTTCTGACTTTAGACTCACGACGGGCACAGGAGAAGGGGAGCGGTGAAACCCTCCTCTCCATTAAGGAAAGCCTCTGAAGCCAGGCAGGTGGCAGGGGAGCCTCTGAGTAGCCACTGCTAAAGCTTTGAGAGTGAAGCCTGGTGGCCTTGGAGCCTCAGAACGCTGGTGATGCCTGAGTCACGGTGGGATGCCTGCCAACAGGAGCTACAGCCAGGGAGTGGATGCAGCGAGAAAGAGAGAGAGAGAGAGAGAGAGAGAGAGAGAGAGAGAGGGAGGGAGAGACAGAGAGAGAGAGAGAGGGAGAGGGGGGGGCAGTCAGCAAACCTGGAAGAGTGGAACCCTCTGGCATTAGAGCATCTGGAGTTTGCCCGGCTGGGTCCTGGCCTTGCTTTGGCCGAGCATTTCCCTCCTATGTCCCATTGTTTCCCTTGGGAATGACCATGTGTAGTGAGAGCCACTGTATTGGGAGCAGGTGATCTGCTTTTCCACTTTACAGGGGGTCACGATTAAGAGGCTGCCTCAGGACTCAGAAGAGACTTCGGGTTTTTTTGTTTTTAAAAACTATATCGATACAGTGAAAGACTACGGGGACTTTGAAGCTGGACTGAGTGCGTTTTGCATTTTACGGCCATGAGCCTGGGAAGGGCCAGGAAGCAGAATGTGGCAGTTTGACTGAGAACGTTGCTCAGGGACTCATAAATTTGGATACTCAAGTTCCCCTCGGTGGAACGGTTTGGGAAGATGAGGTGTGGCTTTTTGTTGGAGGAAATATATCTCTGGGCATGGGCTCTGAAGTTTCAAAAGCCCACAGCATTCCCTGTCTGTCTGTCCATCCATCTGTCCGTCTGTCGTGCTTGTCTATCCGGATGTAAGCTTTAGCTCCAACTACAGCCCCACGCCCGCCTTACTGCTTTCATGCTGACTGCCATGATGGTCATGGTCTCACCTCGAGACTGGAGCCCCCAATAAACTCTTTTGTCTCTAAGTGGTCCTGGTTACAGTGTTTTGTCACTGCGGTTGAAAAGAAGCCAAGGCAGTCTCTGTATGGTAAACTTCCCCAAAATAATGTTCATTCTGTTGTGTGACTTTATGTGTGTACTCAGAAAGGAGGGCTCCGTCTATTCACTGCCAGGGCCCCAACACCCAGCACCGTTTCAGTCTTGAAGACATTACAAAAAAAAGTGTTACTCAATACATAGAAATAGAATAAAAGTAAGTACAAAAAATAAAGACACACCATCTCTAACAGATGTGCCCTTTCAGAATGGTCCAAGTGTTTCCTATGAATTTTCATTAAAGTTAGAAATACACTTCATGGCCTTCACGGTTACAAATAAAATGTACACTGAAGAATACTGGAAGATGTTAAAATAGAAAACATACTGAGATTAAATAACTCTTGTGTGTTTTTTGTTGTTTCAGGTCAGAGAGGTAGATGGGGAATTTTATTAGCCATGAAGATATCTGTGTTCACATTTTCAAAGAAGCAATCAGCCTAGAGGCAGGACAGATAAACAAGAAAATCATCAAAAACTCTTTTGAGTATAGCACACACAGTATCCCACAAGGATATACGTGCACACACAGTAAAAAATTCAAAATCATTCCAGTTTACAGGAGAGAGGGCATACCCTGGGTGGGGGGGTGGGGGGAAAACTTCAATACATGCTCAGCTGTCTGTGTTTTCTCCCCTTATAGGAAAAAAAGCCAGAGCAGCTGGCCTTACAATAATGAGAAAAGGTATTGATAACGAGCCTTAAAAAAAAAAGTGTCTCAAATTCTCATTCAAGGCTGTATTCATCCTTCACTCAGAGCCTGCCTGTCAGGCTTGAAAAGCAACAGAGATTACTGGCGCTTTCTACAGTCCGGCCATGGAGGACATAAATAAACGTATTCTTCATCCAGCAATGAATAAGTGGGGGGTGTATTATATGTACTACAAGGGCCTATACATTCTGCTTGGCTTCAACAGGCTGCCTTTAATTAACCACAATTATTTATACCCAGCTTAGAAATCCCCTAATTTGACATTTCATTACAGAAATGCTATCTCTAAGTCCTGACTTACACAATGAGTATCCTTTTTCCTTTTTACTGCTTATATGCAGTTCTTATTATGTGAATTTGACAGATAATGGACTCAAAAAGGAATTTCTTTAACCATTTAAGGCTTGAAATAATTTACTTTATACTTCGCTTTAGGGAGGGTTTTTTGTTATTTTGTTGTTTTTTAAAAACAGCTGATAAGAAGAGGAAAGGGTAGCAGGCTTGGAAACACAGCTTAGTAGTTTTAGTTCCAGATGATACGTGAAGCTTCCTGCAGAAGATCCAGGTTCAGTTCCCAGCACACACACAGCAGCTCACAACTGTCTGTCACTCTAGCTCCACGGGATCCAACGAGCTCTTTTGGCCTCTGTGGACATCGTGCATACGAGTGGTGCACGTACAGAACTGCAGGTAAGACACCCATAGACATAACACAGTCTTAAAAAAGGTAAAATGTAGTGGAGTGAAAGTGAAAATATAACCAACAGCGCCATGGTTACTGAGGGTAGAGTTAAAAGTTCTCCTTTGAAATTAACTCATGAGAACTCCCGATAAAACACAATCAAGTTTGCTTTCTACCCTAAAGAAAACGACTAGAAATATTAATGATTGCCAGTTTTCAGTCAGAAGCCATTCCTATACATTCTATTTACTGGAACACACACAGACACCAGCACACACACACCTCACACCCCAATGATGACAACGATGTCTCCCATCAACTGTTACTGAGCTTAAGACAGAGACGTTTTAACAGGAAGGAGTGCTTTTTTTTTTAAATTTTTAATATTTATTTATTATGTATACATCATACAGCTTTCTGCCTGCATGTATGCCTGTAGGCCAGAAGAGGGCATCGGGTCTCAATACGGATGGTTGTGAGCCACCATGTGGTTGCTGGGAATTGAACTCAGGACCTCCGGAAGAGCAGACAGTGCTCTTAACCTCTGAGCCATCTCTCCAGCCCCGGAAGGAGTGCTTTAAGAGTCTCTGATGACAGAGCGAAAAGGGGCCCATTTCTGAAACTTCATTAGAATCATTTGGGAGTTGCTTATTAATGCCTGGCTGTCCTGTGAGAAATCTATGTGGCAAGCTTGAACAGGTCAGAACTGCAGCGCACAGGAGGATGGGTATCTGATCCAGAAAATTAAAAGAGGAACCTAGTTCCGGTGTGATAACCAGAGAGGCTTCAAGGCCCTATGATATGCAATGGATGGATGTGCAAGAGAGGGCAGGGCTTTCTAAGGTCAGATCACGGCAGGCACATCATAATTTATACAGCACAACACAAACTAACACAATTTTGTCTTTTGGTTTCATCTCATCCGCTCGCATTCCTATAAGCTATGGGGACCCACGGTGAGAGCATAACATGCCTTGTAAGCCGGAAGCTAGTGGAAATCCCGCACCTAGGGGTAGACAGGAGGAGTACCCTCTCCCTCTGCAGGCAAAGGGGGCACTGCATCCTGACACCTCTGCTGCAAATACTTCTTGCCACCTTGACTCAGCACTGCTGCGAAGGAGGAGGCCATAAATGCAGAAGGGGAGATGAAGGTTTGAAGTAGGTAAACACAGGCTAGCTAACTAACAGAAACAGGCTAACTAACAACTAACTAACAGAAACAGGCTAACTAACAACTAACTAACAGAAACAGGCTAATTAACTAACTAACTAACTAACTAACAAACAGAAACAGGCTAACTAACAGAAACAGGCTAACTAAATAACTAACAACTAACTAACTAACTAACTAACAGAAACAGGCTAACTAACAACTAACTAACAGAAACAGGCTAACTAAGTAACTAATAACTAATAGAAATAGGCTAACTAACAACTAACAGAAACAGTCTAACTAACTAACTAACAGAAACAGGCTAAGTAACTAACAACTAACTAACAGAAACAGGCTAACTTAACAACTAACTAACTAATAGAAACAGGCTAACTAACAACTAACAGAAACAGGCTAGCTAACTAACTAACAACAGAAACAGGTTAACTAACTAACAGAAACAGGCTAACTAACAACTAACTAACAGAAACAGGCTAACTAACAACTAACTAACAGAAACAGGCTAATTAACTAACTAACTAACTAACAAACAGAAACAGGCTAACAAACAGAAACAGGTTAACTAACAGAAACAGGCTAACTAAATAACTAACAACTAACTAACTAACTAACTAACTAACAGAAACAGGCTAACTAACAACTAACTAACAGAAACAGGCTAACTAAGTAACTAATAACTAATAGAAATAGGCTAACTAACAACTAACAGAAACAGTCTAACTAACTAACTAACAGAAACAGGCTAAGTAACTAACAACTAACTAACAGAAACAGGCTAACTTAACAACTAACTAACAGAAACAGGCTAAGTAACTAATAACTAACTAATAGAAACAGGCTAACTAACAACTAACAGAAACAGGCTAGCTAACTAACTAACTAACAACAGAAACAGGTTAACTAACTAACAGAAACAGGCTAACTAAGTAACTAACAGAAACAGGCTAAGTAACTAACAGAAACAGGCTAATTAAGTAACTAACAGAAACAGGCTAACTAACTAAGTAAAGCCTGTTTGCTGGCCCACACTCATCCTGATTCTTCTGTTGTAGATGGAGGGAGTTCAGCCACAAGAAGGTGGGCGTTGTTACCCAGTAGCTTTCATTCTTTTGGAAAGTAAACTGACCCCAGATAATTTGTTAATAACATAAAACAAAACCCTCTCTCAGCAAGGTAAGCCGAATACCCTACACTAAAAGGTTGTTTTGATTCTCCCTTGGAAATCTGGCTTCTTCAGTCAATGCTTCTATCTTCCAGAAACATTCTCAAAAACAAAAGTCTCTATAAGCTATGATAATAAGCACCCTGGGCTTTAGTGAAAAGACATCTACTTATTACTAGAAAATCTTTACCAGTTTCCCTTTGGATTGCCCTTAACTGTTCAAACCCCACACCATTAGGTGTTGGTTACTTGGTTAGTTAATCTTTATTTAAAAAGTATACACACTAGGGACTGGAGAGAGGCCTCAGTGGGCAACGTGCCTGCCACATACGCCGAAGGACCAGAGTTTGGGTACCAAGAGTAAACCTCGGTGCACTGGTACACATCTGTGATCTTAGTGCTCCTATGTTCGGATGGGAGCTGGAGACAGAGGAACTCTGGAAGCTTGCAGGCCAGTGAGCCTGGTGCATGCAGTGGCCAGCAGTGCGAGTGCATTCTCTAAACAAGGTAGAAGGTGAGGACTGACACAAGCTGCCTTCTGGCCTCTACATGTGTACATGACATGTGTGCCCCACCCCACACATGCACATCACAGGAATAGACACATACAAATATTTCTTAAAAAAATGCAAGTTACAACTTTTTAATTCTAAGTACACTTAAGAAGACAGACTTCAAACTGTCATATCTTAAGTTAAATCTGATACTATATTTCCCTAAGGCTGGAAAGGAACCTTGAGTGGTTATTTAAACTCTTGTTTGAAACCTGTGGTTCTCAACCTGGGGGTCAAATACCCTTTCACGGGGTTGCGAACCAGGTCTTTACATTACGATTTGTATATTGCAAAATTCCAATCGTGAAGTAGCAATGAAAATAACTTTATGGCCGGGGGTCACCAGGACATGAGGAACTGTAGTCAAGGGTCACAGCATTAGGAAGGTTGAAAAACACTGCTCTAAACTAAGCTACCTAAAAGAGTGAATCAAAGCTTTTGTTAAGCCATTAGGAATTTTTTATACACAAACTGAATTGGCATAGTCCAACTTCGTTCATCATTTCTACTTTTCAAAGATCACAGGCTATTTGCTTGAATACCTCCCATATTATCACGTTAGCAGTGTCCTTATAAATCAACCTATTTCCCCAACAATGTTTCATGAAAGAACTCACCTCACACTTAGATGCAAGCCAGTAAGCACTCGCGTTTTCCTTCAAGGCTCGGTTTACAGCCGCCATTTGCAGTAACTCTGGGAGGCAGGTGCACTGGGCTTGGCTGCTTTAACACGGTCCCTTCTTGGTGCCATTCTCTACGAGGATTCTGCTCTGTTCGACAGCATGGAGATGGGAAACGGAGAGGGGGAGGGACATCCAGGGAGAGGCACTCCCGTAGATCTGGTAACAGCTTTGCTGATCATGTCCCAGGTCAAAGCATATCTTAGAGGCTCCTAGTTACATGGGTGCAGGAACACAAATCTCGATGGTGAGAACTGGCAACTGACGTGCAAGATGTGGGTATGGACAGGGCTGAGAGTGAGGTCACTCGAAAAAACAAAGCAAAGTCAGCCAGCCAGCCAGCCAGCCAGCCAGCCAGCCAGCCAGCCAGCCAGCCAGCCAGCCAATCAACCAGCCAGCCAGCCAGCCAGCCAGCCAATCAACCAGCCAGCCAGCCAGCCAGCCAGCCAATCAACCAGCCAGCCAGCCAACCAATCAACCAGCCAGCCAACCAACCAACCAATCAACCAGCCAGCCAGCCAACCAACCAACCAATCAACCAGCCAGCCAGCCAGCCAGCCAGCCAGCCAGCCAGCCAGCCAACCAACCAATCAACCAGCCAGCCAGCCAGCCAGCCAACCAACCAATCAGCCAGCCAGCCAGCCAGCCAGCCAGCCAGCCAGCCAGCCAGCCAGCCAGCCAGCCAACCAATCAACCAGCCAGCCAGCCAGCCAGCCAACCAATCAACCAGCCAGCCAGCCAACCAACCAATCAACCAGCCAGCCAGCCAGCCAACCAATCAACCAGCCAGCCAGCCAACCAACCAATCAACCAGCCAGCCAGCCAACCAACCAATCAACCAGCCAGCCAGCCAACCAACCAATCAACCAGCCAGCCAGCCAACCAACCAACCAACCAGCCAGCCAGCCAACCAACCAATCAACCAGCCAGCCAGCCAACCAACCAATCAACCAGCCAGCCAGCCAGCCAGCCAATCAACCAGCCAGCCAACCAACCAACCAGCCAGCCAGCCAGCCAACCAATCCAGCCAGCCAGCCAGCCAACCAACCAATCCTTCCAGCCAGCCAGCCAACCAACCAATCAACCAGCCAGCCAGCCAGCCAACCAACCAATCAACCAGCCAGCCAGCCAACCAACCAATCAACCAGTCAGCCACTCAGCCAGTCAACCGACCGACCAACCAGCCAGGCTCCATTTAGTTTAGCTTTTGTTTCGTCCTACTGAGAGCAGACCTTACCACGCACGCAGACTGACCTCATCCGCTCATCCTGACAGCTTGGCCAGCACTGCGGGCCAGCGAGTCACAGCTGGCTCCTCAGCACCTTTAACACAAGTAAGCCGACATTAACGGTGCCTCTTGTCACCTTGCGCCGACTCAACCACTCGCCATCACACAGGCGGCAGGAGTGCTGTCACACTGACAACACGGCAGGTGGAAGGGGACGGCAACCTGGAATGTTAACACCATGAGGGACAGAGACACCGAAGTGTGCAGCTCCAGAAATCATGGCATAAACGCCCCCTTAAGTAAGAGGCCGCTTGTACTTTAAAACCGAGGAACTGATGGAGCTGGAGTTGTTCCCTGAAATCTCTCACACGTTTGCTTACCAGCGGATTCATTCAGAGGGCGACACCCGAGAGCCTTTAAAATGAACCGTTTATTACATCAGATTGTAATTCTCACATTATGTAAGTTACACGTATGCTTATTCTGAGTATCTCACATGGAAAAATTTAAACTTCTATAGGCAAGCAAAACTGTACCACACAATAGATAAGTGGGGAAGGGTTCTGCTAAACGTTCAAATAAGGCAAGTATTTAAAAACAATAAAATGGTAACAAAAACTAACCACTCCTTTAAGAGAATCCAACACTACAAGCTACATGTTCTTTCTGAGTGCGTTCGGGTAATCGAGGCAGTGTGTCTTCATTGAGAACATCAAGAAACGGAATAAGGCTCAACCACGGACAGAGCTGCCTTCAAGATTCCATTCTCGGTTGTGTTCTTCAAATTTAAAAGAAAAAAACATCACAAAGTGCACAATTAAGGTCTATCAAAAACTGAATCTGCTACTCTAATAACTGCTGTCCATGCTTAATACTTAGTAGTTTATTGGGCCAAATTATATTTTCCGGGGTGGGGGGGATGAAGATAAGCCACTGTGAAATATTTAGTTTGAAATATATGCTAATACTTCTCATAGAAATCAAAAATTATGGAGAAGGGTTATTCATCATGGGGAATAGGAAGCAAAACACTAGAATGACCGAACATTTTCAAAGATCAAGCGCCACAGAGGACATGTGCATTCAGCCTTGCAACACGGAGCGACGTGGCCCTCTCACTCAAGCCAGTCTACTTCATCGAACTCCGAGTCGTCCACGGCGACTCGGCCCTCTCACTCCAGCCAGTCTACTTCATCGAACTCCGAGTCGTCTTCCGAGTCGCTGTACTCCACAGCGATGCGGCGTGACAGGATGGTGGCCACGTCGTTTTCAATCCGCTCATGCTTTGCTTCCTGTTCACGCTGCTCTTCCACTTTGCGAAGCTGAATGCCTGACGGAGCAAAGCCAGACCGATCGCTTTAAGTCAGATCGCAAAGCTAGGCGCGGTCCTTCTGGATTAAACCCAAAAGGTCTGAGGACCGCTGATAAGACGATAAAAAGCAACCCCCACTGAGAACGAACGTGAAGGAATCATATTTGAGTTGCTAGGCCTTTGGTTACATGATCATCTACCTGTGACTTGGATACTGACCCCGCCCCACCGAGCTGGTCCTGCAAGTATCTGTTTGTCCACCGTGCTCTATTATACCTCCCCCTAAGAGGGTAACAAGACGACACGGTCTATCACCTCTGTGGGCAAATAAACACAGGAATCTGTGGCCTTAATGTCTCCTGAGCCTGAAGGAAAGGCACCATTAATTCTGGACTCCTGCTTAGGAAAATGTTAAGAAATAAATCAACATGGCCTTTCTGGTTTCTAAGAGAAGAACCAACCTTAATCCTTTGAGGCATCTGGCAAATGAGTGTCAAACCCCAAATACTAGTCTACATTGGGAATGCCATTTTAAGAAGGTTAATATAAGTATTAGAATTTCTATTGTTTCCTGTATCATAGAAGCCCAACGCTGTAAATTTCTTTTTATACAGTCTCACTGTAGCCTAGTCTGGTACGGGACTAAGCGTAGCCAAGAATCACCTAGGAACGTCTGATTCCCCCGCTGTCTCTACTTCCCCAGGGCTGGGATTACAAACCTTCGGGCTTATGTAGCACTCGGGATCCAGCCCAGGGCTCTGCACATGCTAGGCAAGCACTCCTAACAACTGAGCCACATTCCCAACCCCAGTGCTGTCAAGTTCTCATTCGTTTGAAGAAACCCTCCTGGTTAAATGTGTTCTGTTTTTCCTGAAAGTCATTTAAAATCTAAGTTCTACTTAGCTAGCCTGCTTCCTAAATACCATACGTACCAACACACGACCACCTAAAAGCTTATAGGTGTGGACCACTGGATGGTCTCCAGCGCTGCACTAACTACGCATGCGCTCTCCCTGGCGCTGCCGCGAGTGTAGATTACCTTTCCGTATGGCCTCCAGCAGCACACTCCTCGCGTCACTGATCACGGGTAGGGTGGAAGGATGGCGCTTTGGCTCAGAGGCAGGCAGGACTTGTGAAGGTGGGGACGGAGGCATTAATGGAGCATGGGGACCAGGGGCAGGAGATGGAGTTGGGTGGAGCCCAGAGGGAGGATGCGCAAGAGCTGCGACCGTGACAGGTGATGATGGCCGAATGCCTGGAGGAGGCAGAGGCGGCGGCGGCGGGGGCGGAGGCAGCCCCTGCACTTCACCTTGTGGGAGTGGATGAACGGGTACAGTCTCACACACTGGGGCGGCTCTGGCTACCGGGGGAGAGGGCTGTACTAGAGGAGGAGCGATTGGAGGAGGAGCTGGGTGAAGGACACCAGGGGCAATCTGAAGAGGGGCTGGAGGCGGGGGCACTGCTGGGGCCTGCAAGGCAGGGGCTGGAGGAGGAGGCGGGGGAGGCACCGGTGGGGGAGGAGTTGAGGTCATGGAAGCTCTCAGTGAGGAGGTGGACAGGGCAGACGGGAGAGGTGGTGGAGGAGGTGGGGGCGTGGGGCTCACAAACACGGGTGTTCTGCCTGCAGCTGGGGACTGGGGACGATTCTCTATCAAACCCGCAGCAGAGCTGAAACGACAGACACCCTAGACTTCAGTGACCGGCAAGCTGAGGAAGGAGACTGCAGAAGCAGTAAACCACTGTAGCTGCCCCTCAGTAAACCCACTAACAGGCTCCCATGGAAGCCTTCAACTATTTAACATTATTGCAAAGAAGTAGAAGTGCACAAATTCGCGTGAGGCTTTGGTTTATAATAATCAAACTTTCCCAACAGCCTCGATGTTGTAATTTCACGTCTCCTCGGGAGTTCCCTGCTTACCTCAGTAAATAGTGTTCAGTTCTACGCTGTGACAGGAGGAGGGGCTGCAGTGACCCCCCCCCCCCATGCACACACACACCGACTGCACTGACTTACAGCAGTGTTTGGCTAATGTGATGATGGCGTTGTGTACCGAGGCTGTTTCGGCTCATCATGTCATTTCAGTGAAGCCAATGCCAGCTCATTAAAAACCACAAAGGAAACTCACACCTCTTTCTTCCTAGGGCTGACAGACCAAATAAGCCAGTGATAGAGGCTTTGGTGGCTTATCCTGTTTTAAATGGGAAAGCTGGTCTGTATTTATTTCTCTATCAGGAAATCTCTTTTTCTAAGTTGGACAACTGATCGCATAAAATTTAAAACAGCCTTACTGAAATACTGCCACGAGCGACTTCCTACCATCCTGAGGCCGCCAGACTGTAAGACTTCATCTTTCCTTGATAACTATATACAATCATGCCAGTTAACAAAGCTGTAATCACACACGAAGACACTGATCCTGAAAGCAATTAGCTAAACGTCCCCAGGAGACCATGCCAGCTCTAACGAGAGGAAAGCGACCACAGGTCATGTCTAAAGGCACTAGCTCCTGTGTTTGTCATTTATGGATGGTCTCCGGCAGCTCCCACACAAAGATGGCAGACTTGTGATAAAGTGTTTATCCAGAGAGCCTAAAATGTTTACTACTGATCCTTCAAAGGGAAAGCTCGCTGATCCCCGAGACAAAGCGTCATGGCTGCCCCACATACCTGACACAGGTGGGGGTGGGTCTTGCATCCCCTGCTGCATGCATTGGTGGAGGTGGAGGTGGTTCATGGGGTCTGACTAAGACCCTCTCCTCAGCTCTGCTTAGGAGTTCACTCATCTGACTGAATGGCAAGGCAGAGAGTGAGTAAGATCCATCCATGTGGTCCACGTATGTCTGCGGCCTTAAAGAAATACACAGCATCAGTGTGAAACACAGCATCAGTGTGAAACACAGTATCAGTATCAGTGTGAAACACACAGTATCAGTATCAGTGTGAAACACAGTATCAGTGTGAAACACACAGCATCAGTGTGAAACACACAGCATCAGTGTGAAATACACAGTATCAGTGTGAAACACACAGCATCAGTGTGAAACACACAGTATCAGTATCAGTGTGAAACACAGTATCAGTGTGAAACACACAGCATCAGTGTGAAATACACAGCATCAGTGTGAAACACACAGCATCAGTGTGAAATACACAGTAACACACAGCATCAGTGTGAAATACACAGTATCAGTGTGAAACACACAGCATCAGTGTGAAACACACAGCATCAGTGTGAAAAACACAGCATCAGTGTGAAACACACAGCATCAGTGTGAAACACACAGTATCAGTCTGAAACACACAGTATCAGTATCAGTGTGAAACACAGTATCAGTGTGAAACACACAGCATCAGTGTGAAATACACAGTATCAGTGTGAAACACACAGCATCAGTGTGAAACACACAGTATCAGTGTGAAACACACAGCATCAGTGTGAAACACACAGTATCAGTGTGAAACACACAGTATCAGTATCAGTGTGAAACACAGTATCAGTGTGAAACACACAGTATCAGTGTGAAACACAGTATCAGTGTGAAACACACAGTATCAGTGTGAAACACAGTATCAGTGTGAAACACACAGCACCAGTGTGTCTGTTAGAAACTGTAGCTCCACAGTCAATCTCTTCAGTGCCGTAGTTTATTTCTGTGTGACTTGTATTAACCAATGACTGATGAGCGAAGTATAAAGTGGAACTTATCACCACTCGGACATTCTGTTGTCTTAAACTAATGGCTTCCAAAACTCTTGTAATGAGAACAAACTCTCCCTGCTTCTAGAGTCAGAGAGAGGCAAGAAAACTCAGAAGACAGCCGGGTAACATGAGATTTAGATAAACAAGACTCTAGGTGAGCACGTGAGGGTTTGTGATGGCAGCACACTCCGGGAGCACAGCTGGCTTAACAGACGTGCACAGCGCATGTCAGAAGCTCCTGAACCTACACAGTAGACGGGCCGGACGTCACCCATGTCTAACCGTAGCAGAAATGCTTACTACATGGGGTGTTTTTTGTTTTTTTTTTTTTTAATTTCTGCTTTTCAGTTTAAGCAGCTAAATAGTATCTCTCAGATATGTTTGCTCTTAAAATAGGCCCCGAAATTTTAGTTATGCCTCCAAGACTTTCTATGTGTTTTTAAAAGGAAACATTACATTATTTTCCAATAAAATCAGTATGGCAACATATACATAGGTTTTTTTTTTCTTTTCCACAGAGGCTTGAAAGTCTGTCTGTTACGGTAGCAGGTTACTTAGATAGGGCTCCTGGCCACTGAGAAAGGAACAGGATCTAACCCACATGTCTGTAAAAGAAAGTAATTCTGTCTGAAATCCCTGACGTATCTGAACTTAAGGATGTGGAAAAGAAAGGAAGTCGGGGGACAGAGAAAAAACAAAGTCAAACTTCTTCTTAACTCCTGCTTCCTATGAGACAAGAATCAATACTAAAATTAAAAATATTGCAGATACACGCTCTTATGGCATTCTAATACACTCTACCTCAGACACGAGGCAGTACTTCAGCCTTCAGATAAAAGCTAAAAGTGTACACTTTAAACTGTTTTCCTACAAGCGACAACACAAAGTCCAAATATGAAAATGACCTGCCCGAGCAGGCTAGAACTTAGCAGGTTCGGTGATCAGGGTTGGAATTATTTTTATCGTTAGAAAGCCTTGCAACTCAAGGGTTCAAAAGCTTAAGATCTGGAAGTATAGAAGTGTAGGTACTGCAGGTAAATCCAATGTTTACCATTCATCAGAAAATAGATAAGTAAGAGAAACCTTGTCTCAAAATGAGAGGCTGGGCCGTTAGCAACTTCGATGTGCTTGTGGAGGAGATCGGCATCATCTTCAGCCAGCTCTGGACCTTGGGCCAGCTTCTGCCATTCTCGCCGCCTGTCATGTGGTGCTCTTGGCACTTTTTCTGGTTCATGAGGACGGTCTAGATTTTTCTGCTATAACAGATGTAATAAAAACAAAGCCAGGTGGTGAAATGCTAAATCCTTAAAATGAGGTTATAGCAATCAAAATAAAACTCTGAGGCCAATACTGAAAATGTCAATGTCAGCAATAATGTAGCAAAACACAAACCCATTTTTCTGCACATTCAGAGTTAAAATTGATCAGAGTTCACTGTAATCCCAGTTTCTTACCACGGTTTGGTAACTCAATTTCAAGCTGAGAGATTAGATACAAAATGGTGTGTGCCTAGATTGAAGGCAGAGAGTCCTTAGGATGGGAAAAGTCACTAGCCCTTACTTCTATACCCACTTTTAATAAGTATCAACGTTTTACCGTGGGTGGAACCGTCAACCCCCAAAGAAATAACTAAGACACTAAGTTATCTGTATGGGAAATGGCCAGAGAGTGAAACCAGGGGAGACAGTATAAAGGCCTGGAGAAGGGCCAACAAATACCAAATGTCCAAATGAGAAAGCAGGTGACATACATGAAAAAGTGTCAGGTGTAAGACCGGGCGTGCTGTGAGGGTGACAGGCATAGCCATGAAAAGGTTCTACACTTCAAGCACAGTTTTAAAAACCTTGTGCTTAGCAAACAAAACCTGTGCTCAGGAGCGCTCTGGCTGCCAGTCACCAGTCTGCAGACCCAGCTACAACACAAGGGCAGGCACTGTCCAGCACACGAGCATGCAACAAGAGGGCATTATGGGGACTGAGGGAAGCGGAGACAGACAGAGGCATGGTGAAGACAGACTGTGTCTCTGCTGGGCCAAAGCAGAGCTGGTTTCTCCCTTCTGTGTGCTTTGAAAATCGTTTTAGATATGAAGTAAGGCAGACCGGGAAAACTTTATCAAAGTGGGGAGGGAACTGCAATAGACTGGTCAGGAATTTAGTGCAAACATAATAACCCGCTGAACACAGCGTGGCCACGTGGGGCTGAAAGAGACAATGGCTGAATTTACCAGCTTCACTCACGCCTGCACGATGCCTTCTTGGGATCTGTGTAGTTATAATGACTTTAAGGCATGGACCCAACAAACAAGGCTGCCAAGGTGTGACTTAACAACGTTTCTCGGGTGTGACAACACATGAATACATAAAAAATAACTTCGAGTGTTTGAATCTTTCATAATACCTTCTGCTTTCTCTTTTCCTTCCTCTTATCCTCTGTATCTTGCAACATCTTTTCTTTCCACAGATCAAAGAAATACGAAGGGTTGGTATAAAACTTCAGCCCCTCCTTACCATCGTCCCTGGAAAACAGCGCACCCAGCACAGCACATTAGTGAGACAGAAACAACCAGACCAACGCTTACCACTGAGGTGTGCTTCCCTCATCACAGAGCACAGCATGCACACAGTGTGTGCACACAGTAGTGCCTTGCCAGGCATGGTGCGTGTCAGTGATCTTGGCACTCAAGGCAAGAAACTAAAAGGTCACAAGTTTGTGGCCACTCCAGATGACACGAGGAGATTGCATCTCAAAATAAATAAGCATTGCCAAAATACGGTATTATCGTAATACATTTTTCTAAATAAATCCAAAAGGAAACTATCGAAAATGGAAAAGCAGATGCTTTTCAGGGTTGGCTAATAGTTTAAAGTACCGTTGCTCAACTGTGAGGTCCACTTTTGCTGAATACTAAATTTCCAAGTCTTTTGGACAGTAGGAAACAGGAGCATTGCTTCAGAGAACCTTTCCCGTTTCCGCTAGTGTTCTAACGGACTCACTGCCTCACCAAATCCAAGGGATTTCCTAATTTTCAGCATGTTACATGTAACATGTAACTGTTACATGTTAGCACTTACATGCATGCTGAACTACAGTTTCAAATCATAATTTCAGTTTCAGTTTTTTCAGGATAGGTGCTATACTTCCTTTTTTTTTAAATGATCTTACTATTTTCTATTTATTTATTTATTTATTTATTTATTTATTTATTTATTTATTTTTTTTTTGGTTCTTTTTTTCGGAGCTGGGGACTGAACCCAAGGCCTTGCACTTCCTAGGCAAGCGCTCTACTACTGAGCTAAATCCCCAACCCCTTCTTTTTATTTTTTAAAGACTTATTTATTATATATAAGTACACTGTGGCTGTCTTCAGACACACCAGAAGAGGGCATCAGATCCCATTACAGATGCTTGTGAGCCACCATGTGGTTGCTGGGATTTGAACTCAGGACCTCTAGAAGAGCAGTCAGTGCTCTTAACCACTGAGCCATCTCTCCAGCCCAGGTGCTGTATGTACATCTTAACCTACCTATTTAACAAACCCTGTGAAAGAGTTCCCAAGAAACACTGAGTAATTCCAGACTTCACTAGAATAAATGGTGCAAAGTATTAAAACCTACATATTCATTACAGAAGGGCAGCTATACACTGAGGACAGACAGAAGGCAAGGATGATGGATGTCAGTACTGGGGGATTTCCAGCTTTACTTTCTTATGATTGCAATCTAAATTAGAAAGACAGTGGCCACTTCCTTGACACAGTCCCACGGTAATACCACAGTAAGAGCCTCGCTGGTGGTCATCACTCCAACAGGCCCTGGCTTCTGGATGTCAGAGCCTTTAAGCTCCTCTGTGAGTAAAGGTTTGTGAAGGTCGTAGGCAGGAAGGCCGTTCTCTGTTGGCTACACTCAAAAGCAGCTAAAAGTGTGCACGATTCAGCGTTCAAGTCTGGAGTGTGGGGAGGCAACGGGCTTAACTTATCTGCTGACCTGTAGGGTGTGAGGACATTGAGAGGCGGAGGCTGCTCGCACACATCGTACGTTTCCTGCAGCGGGATAGGCAAAGTCTTGCGGTCGAAAAGCTGCTGGTCCTGAATTGTAGAGCTCCGGAAAGCTTTTCTCATCGTTATGTCTTGTAAGGACACTAAAACAAAAACCACAAATTCGTCTCCTGCTCCAAAGACAACTCCACGGAAGGACATGTTAATACCGCATACTTGTCTCAAGGCCGATATGCCAGGAAGGTTGTGTGCCCTAAGTCAGGGGTCGTTTCTGAGTGTTTTATTATTGCATTTACCGTTCTCCGCCTGACCTTCTAGAAGAGATTTTAACACAGCCTTTGCTTTCAAAAACTCCGACCAACACTTCATTTTCTTTATCGCTATCTTGCCCACCCAACCCGACTTAAACACTGTACTTTTCTCCGGTCTTTTCCCATTTACTTTTACTCCCTGTTAGCTTACGGTCAGAAGGGCCTGAAGGGCTACTGTGCTCCCCGCTATACTATAAATATTACACATGGGTGATCTGTATTAGCTTTGACCTTACTCTTTTATTTGTACCACACCGATTTCAACCTAACCATGCATTTTTGAAGACAGACTATCGGTTTAGTATCTTGTACATTAGTAACTCCTAGAGCCTCATCACATTTGTGATGATTGAAAATTAGCTTCGTCTACTTTTGTGCTCTCCAGCATATTGAAATAATGTATATATCAAAATTCATCAACGCACTGTAGTCTTGACATAGTGATTTCTTCACGTTACAAAACTGGGCAAAGTCAGTATGGTGGCTTCTAGCGCTTGGAGAAGAGGGCAAAGACTAATTTATAGACTCAAAATAAAACCAAAATCAATAGAAGAAACTACCTTGCATACTGAATATGTATTTGTATTGTCAGAATACAAATACCACACTCATAGCAATGTCAGTAGTCAATCGCAGTTTCCATCATTTTCCCTAAAGTACCCTAACATCTCTTAAGGATGATTCAGGGACATGTGAATCTGTATGTCGCAAGGGAAGCAATGGCCCAATCATGGTCACAGCATAACTGCAGGCGTTTCAACAGGTCCACACATCTAACTTGTGACATACGGGCAAACATGAGGATACAGTTCAGAGCTGTCCCCCACTCTCAGCAGAGTGGCTTGGGAGGTATTTAATGGGTAAAGACTGTATGTGATGAGTGCTTTCACTGATTTTCATGGCACTTAACCTTTCAACCTTTCAGTGAGAGACTACCATTCCTTCTTTAAACACAGAAAAGCTATAAAATACACAATAGGCCCAACAACGGAGGCTAAGCAGCCCACCAGCACAGAGAACAGAGATGTGTTTTTGAGGCTGGTTCTCGTACGATACTGTTTTCAGGCTACCGGAAGCGGCCTGTGTTTGGGGCAGTAAACGCGGACCACTCACTGCAACCCCTCTCTCTCCTCACCACCGCTAACTGTGAACCGAAACAGAGAGCCTGGTGCCAAATGCCCAAAGCCGTTTTGGCAAAGGATCTAAAACGCGTGCAAGAGAGTAAGCACTTTTCCAGCTTCAGTTCCTCGCCACGTCATCTTAGTGACAAAGCAGACAACTGTGACAAAGGTCCCTTCCACTCAACAACATCCCACATTACCTCAGAGTAATACATGCACAGCAAGTATGTCAGCTCAACGTGCTTGCAAGCAGAATCGAATTAAATATAATTCTATTCATTTATAACATTTTTTACACATTTTCTAAATTACACTGGCAGTTTTCATGGTTGCTACCACTTAAAGATAATACAAAACACCTTTATTATACTCTGTAGTTTAATTATACGTTCATGTTATTTTTCTCTGAATTCCCTCTAAATTTCAAAACCCAAATTGAATCACAAATCTCAACAGAACAATTCCAAAACAAGTGTTTGGCTTTTAGATTTAGAATTTTTCACCATGTTTCACGTAATTTAAAGAAATAACAGAAAAAATAAAGCAAGCTATATATAATTATAAAATACTCCCACCTTTAATCTTTGCTGATATCTATAGTTTTACTTCGAAGTTTATTAATGCTGTTAAGACTAAGACATTTATTAGCATTTAACAACATGAGAGTAACCAGAATATATATACATATATATATATGTAAAACTGTCAAAAAAGAAAATCAAGAAATGCAAATGCAACATTTTAAAAGTAATAGCATTTTTAAATTAAATGAGACTGAATTCATACAAGTATTATTACTGGCATGCATTTATAACGAGATACTAAAAAGAAAATGTTGACATAAATTATACTTGAAAGTATTTATGATTATAATGTATTTCTCAGCAGTACCAAAGACATATTTCAAGAACTTTAAGTTACGTGATTAAGGTGCGTAAACAGACTTCAAAGGAAACCTCCAAGAAAGACAACCGACAGATGCCAAACAGACACCGCACAGAGGGCCTGGACCCAGGAGACAAGAAAACTCTAACCACTTCACAATAAAAAGAGAATCCAATCTTAAAACGGGCAAATGGATTGGGTTTAGAAGAGAAAACTAGGGGGCAGAGAACGGAATGGATATTTCTCCAAGAAAATATGCATAGGGCTCTGATCTCAGCCCTCAGGAGCTTATGAAGAGAGCGCAGACGCCCTGATCACGAGCCCACTTAAATGTCAGTCACTCACTGACATGTCCAGAACAAGGAAATGCAGTGAGGCAGACGGTCAGTGCTAAGACACACGTAGGGGGAGAGATATATGGAGTGGAGCCTCCTTACGGTGTGCTAAAAGTGTTCTAAAACCAACCATACTTGGCTGAATATGCTAAAACGACGTCACTGGACTGTACGTAATGGCTGCGGGAAGTTAAAGACCGATAAATATGCATTCCATCGTGTCAAAAGGGCTTTGCTTAATTATCAAGATATTCATCCTAACATTCTACTCTCTGCTTTCAAAATATTCTTTAATGTTTTCATTGTTTAAATTTAGATCTACAACTTGAATTTGTACTCAAGATGTTATTCAGAAAAAAAAATGGACAAATATATTATGAAAAACTCACTCTCTATAGCAGTGGTTCTCAGCCCTTGGTTGCAAATCCTAGGTGGACCTCTACCTCCCAATGAATGTTCTAATTCGTAACAGTGGCAAAATCATGGTTATGAAGTAACAATAATAATAACTTTATGATTCGGGTTACCATAACAGGAGGGACTGTACTAAAGGATCATAGCATTAGGAAGGCTGAGACCCTTCCACAGCATAGAAGGAGACATTATAGTCTTGGTTCCATTTCTTTTTATGGATTAAAAAGGGAAGGAATTTGTGAATTATCAACGTCTCAAGGTGTTTTTTAAACAAACGAATATTAGCATGCAGGGTAGCTACAGACGCACGAAGTCTGCTTTTACCACTAACATCTCTACCATTGATAACCAGCAGTGTTACAAGACAAAAAGACAAAAACAGACCCCTGGCATTTCTGTTTTACTCTTAGCATAGAACAATTTTGGGGGGAAATGTTCGTTTAAAACAGGTAGTGGCCATCAATTAACCATGGAGGTAATAGTTTAGCAATTCTGCACAGAGGCTCAGGAGAAGAAATTACAGCCGAACCTTACGATTTCAGAAACTTTTCATGTAACTTTAGTTTCTCAGACAAAAAATGCAAAAAGACTAAGGGAGAAAGAACTTAGGGGTCTAATTAAAATGTCTTTATGTGAAAAAAATTAGGGGATGGATAGCACACACAACAAGGATGGTTTTTAATGGAGAAATGGAAAGCCAGGTTGACGGCTCTTATAGATAATACACAGATTTATTTCTGCACAGACACAAAGGTCAGGGTAGATGGCGTGTTCACACCTATTTCTGCACAGACACAAAGGTCAGGGTAGATGGCATATTCACACTTATTTCTGCACAGACACAAAGGACAAGGATAGATGGCGTGTTCACACTCATTTCTACACAGACACAAAGGTCAGAGGTAGATAGCATGTTCACACTTAATACTGTTGGGAAACACTCTCACACCTCCTCTGTCCTAATGCAACGTAAAGGGAAATATAGAAAGAGGAAAAACTTACGTTCTTCTTCTTTAGGATCAAGCTGTGTGACACTAACGGACAATCGGTCCACGCGCTCTTGTAATGAGTTAACTCTGAAGGAAAAACTATGTGCTTCATTGAATAATTCTCCAAATATGTCTTCAGCATATTTACCTAAGCAAAAAACAAAATATACCGTAACTGTTACTGTCACCACTGTTCACAATAGGCAGTTTAGCAGCTGAAGTCTGCTGTACTTGGAACTAACTTTCAAGACAGACAGCAGAATCGAGACAGGCTACTACTGTCTCAGAAGACACAGAACCAACACTTAGTAGAGACAAGTTACCTCCTCTTATTATAATTCTTTTAAACTCATCAAAAAGCTAGAATTCTTCCATATTTTTCTAGTGATGTACATACAACCTTATTACCAAAAAGTGTAAGCCAAAAGCAACCAGAAATCTTCTGAAGTTCACAAATTTTAAACAAGGATGATGTTTAAATAAATATGGAAAGCGATTTAAAAAGCAGAATAAGTTCAAATCTTTATTTTGTTCACATAAGAAGCTGGCATTAATCCCCTCGTCTGTTAAATAAGAATAAACGTATGTATTTCAAAAAGAAGATTTAAGAAAAGAGGACATAAGCAACACAATGCCGGGTAGCAACCTGGTACAAAACCTGATTTGGCAGGAGGTGTCTTAGTCTGAGCCAAGAAGGGAAGAGGGAGGCGTCTGACGCTGGGTGTGGGACACCTTTTAAGAATAGCTCCTGCATCTACAGGTCATTCGGATGTTAGCTACACGCCTGCTCATTCTTTTCTGAATGGTTTCTCTACTTATCCATTGGAGATTCTTCAGCTAAGCAAGACGTTATTTTTGGACAAGAGCCACAAACCTCTAACACCACACAGGGTATTCAGCCTTATCTGTCCAATGTCTGTCTGCCAAAATCTAGGTCACCTATCTTCTACTCTGTTCCCTACCTGGAGTCTATGGATTAGATACGGCACCCCGGGTTTCTGTGCTGAAGTGGCACTGAGATGGTGGGGCATTATAAGCTGGGGTCCGGTACAAGGTGACCAAGTCATGGCAGCGTCTCTCAGTGGGCTCTTGTACTGTTCTCGAAGACTGGATTAGTTCCAAGTGAGAAGTTGTGATCGAGTTACCCCATGCCATCCACCCCTGCCTCAGCTAGCTGCTTCCCTCTGCTTCTCTATCATACTGTGATCTCATCAAGAGGCCGTGCAGAGAAGGCTGCTCAGACCCAACTTTCAACTTCAAAGGGTGTGCCCTAAATAGATCTTCTCCCCGTAGGAATCCAGCTTCAGGTGTTTTGTTAAACAGGAAGTGGAATTATATACTATCCATCAAACTATTTACATTTGAGAGGGAAAACTAGACTTTATTAGTTCCTTTAAGCAGTATAAACGGGCGAGAACCACAGGGAGAAGAGTGGAAAAGACAACCATTGGATGATTAGAACCACAACAGTTAAGAGACAAAACAGAAGAAAGTTATAGAACGTGAATGTTGAATTTTCATTAGCTATCTATTACAAAGCAGAATTATTTTCTAATAGGAAAGCATCATTGAACGTTTAATTGGGTTATGTATTTCTACTAAGAAGCCACGGGAGGCACTGTCGTTTATGTCCACTGCTGTGCTCACAGCAACTGTGTGCTGTCGGTGCTTTGAAACGCACAAGTGTCCAGAGCGATTTCACCTGTTTCTTGTTTTTTGAGGCAGCCTTAGTCTGTAGCCCAGGCTGTCCCCCAATTGCAGCGATCATCTCTCCTCAGCCTCCTGAACGCTGGGGTTACAAATGTGAGCCCCAGGACCTGACTGTCACACAATCATTTACATAGCTTTTAACTGATTTAGATAGTTTTTTTTAAAGAAACTTAAAATTATAAGTGTTTCAACTGTTATTTTGACTGTTTTGAATGAAAACTGGCGTGAAATGTATTCTAAGGCTTTCTTGCCATCTTAAATGGAATATAAAACACATTACAATTTAAACTTCCTTGTGGCCTCAGGACCAGGAATTCATTATGAAAGTCAATGAGTTGTCCTAAGCCACAGAAGGCCTTAGAATATGTAGATCTCTGCACTGACACAGACCGTCTCTTTGCAGTCTCTGCTCAGCCTACCTTTCCTTCTCTGCTGTGAACTATTATTTATTTTAACCGAACTCAGGCCTCTTCTGTCAATCCTTCAAAACATACAGGTTTAAGAAACGGAACTATCAAATGTGCCAAAACTGTTGAAGTAAAAGCAAACAGGTTCTGAGAGGGGTTGACTGGCCACCCTGTGTCTGGTTCTTTAGTGTATGGGATTATTTAAGGAGCCAAGAAGCCTTTTAAATTTAGCTTAATTTTAGGTTTCTCATTATGCCAGGTAGGAAACCATGAAAGGTTAATTTCAGGGCAATAAACTGTTGTTACACTTTGAATCCATGCGATTTTCTCTGATTTACAGTCTCCAGGGGTAGCTTAGAAATTCTCTGAATAATCAAACATCAAGCCCAACTGAACTCCATCTTAGAGCGTCTCTATGACTGGGTGCTACAATAAGCCTCGTGTTTAACTGACACTGCTTACTTGTCCTCTCCCGGAGTCAAAGACTCTCCACTCTCATCCTTAGATTACATAACAACGCGAGAATCTCAACCAAATCCTATTAGTGCTAAATTCTGTACTGGGCACACACATACCTAAAATACAATATTATTAAACTCAAATTTTATTTAAATTTAAGAATGTTTCCCCAAAGTTACTGATGTCATTTTTAAGTATTAATAAATGGGTTATTATTAATATACTAACACGTGCATGAAATAGATTTGTGTATGAAGTTTTATAACATTAAATCAACTAATTTTAGGCCCTAGAAGGTCAGCAAAATCTTTTAAAAACATGGCTAATTCTATGTCAATACAGTATCTGAGACCTTTAAGACTTTAGGTTTTACTAGTGTTAAAAACTCAGACTGGCTTTCCTGTTGAACAGGTAAACTATGTAATTTTAGTGGTTTCAGTAACTGACCTGAGAAAATAGCCACCAACAGGAATAAAGATAGACTTAAATTAATTTCAAGTGAACAGCCTTTTATTATGCCCTCAGCTATTTCACAGGTGATGCGAGGGTTTTATATTCTCAAAGAACACTCAAAAATGAGATTAGACTTATTAGAGGTCACACTTGCAAATGTGCACCTTGATCTTTCCTGTGCTCTCTTTCAATGCTGGCAGAGGTAGCAAGCCAAGGCAGACTCTTGGTTTAACTATGTGAGCCTGAGGGTCACCAACCAATAAACCACTGTGCACTGGGCTGCTAAGCAATGATGCTTAGTGGGTGAGGTAATTGTACTTATGATGGGTGTGCTAAACAGAGACATAAAAAGTGTGATTGTGTAACTTCCTATAGTGTCCTAGCTATAGTGGTAAAGACCCAAGCCTTTTTACTTCTACATACATACATATGTACATACATACATACGTATGATTAACAATTTCTTGGGCCATGTGGGAAAGGATCTTGTAGTTTTGTATAAGTGAGTTCTGTATTTGTGAATTTAATCACAACCAATCTTTGAAAAGAACTGAAAAAACTTGCTTCTGTACTGAATACATATAGACTTCTCTGGTAAGTAACAGTTAACGGTTACACACGTAGCTTTTATGAAGTACTAAGTGTTGTGAGTAAATGTGTACGGTTTGGGAAAATGTGTAAATGGCCCATCTTAGCTAAGGGACCATCAGTGAATTCTGCTGTGGAGGGATCTAGAGTTGATCCCTAATGAGCACCAAGAGGAGACGGGAGTTTAAAGATTAGGACAAGAGCCAAACCCGAGCACTAGGAATCTCAGATGGGTATGACAGGGGAAAACCTAGTAGAGATATACTCAGGAGAGCTATCTAGTCAGGAACAGCTATTCATATTCAAAGTGAAATATAGATGTCTAAATAAAAAGCTCATCCCTTCCATTAGAAGACACACTGTGTACCGAGTGTGTGTGTGTGTGTGTGGTGTGGTGTGTGTGTGCGCGCGCGCGCGCGCGCGCGCTGCATGTGAGACAGGGTCCCTCACTGAACTGGAAGCTCACTGTTTCAGCTACGGTGCCTGACCAGTAAGCCACTGGGAAATGCTATCTTTGTTCCCCAATAATGGAGTGAGAGGCGCACGTAGATACACCCAGCTTTCTATGTGGATGCTAGGGATTTGAACCTATGCACTATGGTGGCAGAGCAGGCACTCTGACTCAACTGTCTCACTAGGCCTAATGCCTTCCCTTCTCTCCAGTCGATCTTGCTTGCCAGAACTTGCATTTTCTTGCTGTGTTTATGTTATGGTATGTTTCAGACTCTTGATCCCATGTTCTGACATCACACAAACTCACTAGTTAATCCCAGCACTAGTGTTGGCCTTCCTTTGATCTCTACACGTTTGATACTATGAAAATACTTCCTGGTATTAACAAACTACATTTAAAAAGAGATCCTGAGGTCCCAAATACAAATAGCTGAATTATACGAAAATAGAAAACAGACAACGACTAAGCATCGCACAGCTCTGGCTCTACCCTTCGCAGATCAAATCCCATCTCACGTCAGTTTTACTACTTGTAATCACTGTGTGCTGTTTTGAGAGGCTCTGTTATTTCCTTAATAGGAAGAAATTACTGTTATAACTCATTGACTTTACTTAAAGTGACTGAATTTTCATAATGACGTTATAATCTTTAGATGAAACATCCCTCCTAAATTAATAACAAGTGCATTTTAACACTGTAACTCCAAAGCAAACTCTGGTTTGCAATATTTCAAGTGACATAAATTCTTACTTAGGCTACTCAGTTGTCTAATTATATTTGCCAGGGAGATGTTGGTCACACATTCCAGCTCGTTCTTAATGCCCCTGGGCAGTGCTGTGTGGCACAAGTGCCTAGGGTCGATGTTTCTTTTCACCAGCGGCATCTTGAGCTCAGCCGCTGTGCCAGCTCACCTGTGAGAAGCAGAAAGAGAAGCCGGCATTAGTCAGAGAAAGACACACGGAAGAATAAAGGTACTTACGGTACAAGATGAAACGGAGCCACTCGACCCAAAGAAGCCAAACTTATTTGTTAATTATTTCTTTGCAATTATTCCAACTACATCGTCCTTTCAAACTTACTTTCAGCATCAACTGACCCGTGGGGAATCCACACCATTGCTATTCACCGTGTGTGGAGATGTGTACTATGTAGCTGGTATAAGAGGAGAGAGAGTCTGAAACAGCTGGGGAAGGAGTGTCACATCTATATTTCTGTATATACCAGCCATGCCCAGTAGCAACGCCCTAAACCTCATCAAATCTACCGAACGTCTGATTACCAACTTCTTTGCATTCCAGCCTGTCCCCTCATTTGGGTGACTCCCCATGCAAAAATTCAGCAAGCAAGGGTCAGTCAAACAGCACAGGTCTCTCAACACCATGGTTCAAATTTCACTGACCAGAGAATGATATTAACTGTAGATGTATGAACTCCAGCGTGATTACTGGCGGCCTGGGCACAAATCGCTGCTCCTGTGCGGTGCAGGCCGGGTGCCGCAAAGCTTGTTGGGTTGAAGGCATTACTCAACCACAGGCAGCAAAGGTTCACCTGGGATGCCTTCTTGCCTGCCACCCTAAACCCACACAAAACTTCCCAAAACAGGCCATGAAAGGGGTCACAAAGACAAAAGAGCAGCAAAGGACAACAAAAGAAGATAATGCTGAGAGCGAAACTCAAATGCAATCCAAGGGGGATAAGAGGACAGACAGATGGCTGGAAATGCCACCCCTGCCACTGCTTGAGAGACTAGCTACACGATGGGAAGAGCTTAGTGAAGGTCGGCGTATGTTCACAAATGAGGAACGCCCTTGTGACAAAAGGGAGCATGTTCTGTAGAAAGGAAATGCTGGAAGAATTCCACACCCAAGGAACCTTAGCGCTGGGAGGCTGCACGCACTTCAGAGGGAAAGATAACAAGTCGTCGGAGGCTGGACCAATCGTGGCAGAACGGTGCTGCACGCTGGCCAAGGCAGAGGAAGACGCTCATGTTGCTTGCAGAGCTATTGTAGGCCGTACAAGTCACCGTTCAAAACGCTCCCGGCAGGTTCCTCAGTGAGAAATAAAACCCAATTCTTATTGCTTCTAATGTTCTAAGCGATAGTTTACTTACGCCCAGTAAACTTTACTTTTAAAAAAGGCCCCTGCGCACTTCAAACAGCGAGAGTTTTTAATGCTTTGTGGGTGTTTTTAAGTATGATTTTTAATGAAGCCACCTATGTATGGAAGCATAAAGCAATATATAAGTATCGAACTATCCCAAGATGAGATGCCACAATGCTGCTGAATCTTTAGGGGGAAAAAAAACCAACACAAAATCAAGTTATACAAACTCGTATTTTCAGAACTCAAAAACTTAACCTATAAGAATTATTTAAGAATTTTAAAGGAGTTCATGTAAATAATGCAAAAACCCCCATTTTAGGAGGTGACTTACAAATTCTTAGAGTTTTAGACAGGGAGGAAACTAACTAGAGAGCTTAGACTCAGGGGTTTCTCCTTTTCTCTGCTCTGTCCTTCCTTCCTCCCTATTAAGGGAAGGGGGGTTAAAAGAAAAAGGGGGCTATAGTAATATTATGAGAAATTAGACAAATGGGCTGGATTATTAAATCTACTTTTAAACAAAAAACATTTTCTAGCCATAATCTTACACTGGTAGAGATCTTCATATTTTGATGTAGAATTGAAGTCATATTTTCTTATGTTGGTACAGAATTTGTATATTGATACAGGTTTAAGGCTTTCATTGGTATAAATTTTTTATGTTGATACCAAATATAAAGTTAATTTTGTTACTATTAGATAGGTATTATGTCTATATAACTCACTTAAGAATACAAGGCTTAGAGACTCAGTCCTTTAATAGCTGCAATTACAAACTTTAGAATAACTAAATAATGCTAGTTAATAGTCAGACAATCAGACTCATGGTCATAGTAGATTCTAATTTAGTTACAATAAAATGTTTACAGGATTATTCAAATAGTAAATAGCAGCTAAAAATGTTTAGTAATTCAGCTATGCTATACACAGATAGATAGTCTTCAAAAGCATCAGAGATCCACAGAATATGGCATTTAAGGTTATTTCATTATTAAAAAGTCTCCTGACTACGAGGCATGTCGACTCCTGACGGTACCCCATTCCACTTTATAGAAGATGAGCTTCAATACCTCCACATGGAGTTGCTTCAACTGCAGGAAGCTGGCCACTGGGCAAGAAATGCCCTAGTTTTCTATTCTTTTTTTTTTTTTTTTTGGAGCTGGGGACCGAACCCAGGGCCTTGCGCTTGCTAGGCAAGCGCTCTACCACTGAGCTAAATCCCCAACCCCGAAATGCCCTAGTTTTATCTGCAGACAGAATGCTGTCCAAAAAGGACAAACGGATGTAGGACAGTTGACTGTAAAACTGCCAAGACAGGATAAGCAAGTCCTTCATAGTTCCTGCTTCACTTAAGGTCTGTAGATGTTCTGGGCCAGAAGGCTGAAGACACACTCTTCACCGTTATGAGGAATACTGGGGACTATTCAGTCAGTCAGCTGCCTCTGCCAATTGTCTAAATTTTGGAAGCTGTGTTTCTGCCCTTCCTGAATCCTCAGATATTTATTCCTTCTCAAATATCTGACGGGGCTGCAGTCTCACAATTAAGCTGTTTAGCATTGAAGATGTTCTGGGTTTGAACAGATGCTGTTTTAGGATGGTAATACAAGTTAAAATAGAAGATGATTTAGGTACAAAATTATAAACTCATTAAGTTAGGTTAGATGATAAAATACTTTCTCTGAATACTTTTGCTGAAAAAAAATGGACTGGATGTTATAAATGTACATGATACCTTATAGTTTTGATAATTGTTATAATGATATTCAATCTGTATCTGAGGGAAAGAGCCTTTTATCGGACTAAAAGGGGAACTGCTGAGGTCTGGTCTTCCTGTCCATTGTAATGCTAAGTGCAGGCTCCCAAGACCTAGAATCTGCATGTAGCCTGTAATGCTGACCCTCAGTTATTTCTGATGGGTAAACAAGGATGCCAACAGCCAACAGCTGGAAAGAAGGGATAAAGATGGGGTTGAGGATTCCTGGTCTAGGAGTCAGAGGAGAACCATGAAGAGGAAGGTACAGGAGGAAGAAGGAGAAGCTGCCATGGGTTAGGTGGGCCATAAAAGCGTGGCCCTGAGGGCTGGCCATCTGGAGTTAAGAGCAGCCCAGATGAAGCACAGTAAGTAGTAATAATTCCAGGTTATGGATAAGAAAGCAGACTGCAGTAACAAAGAGGGTAGGTATCTGCCCAGCTCTTGTGCTGTTTAAGGCTTATTGTAAATATAAAGGTTCTGTGTGTCTTTTATTCAGGAACTGGTCAAAGATGGGGTAGAAACCCCAGGTCGGGAATAAAAATTTCTATAACAGCTAATAGACTATAATTATAATCAATAACTATGTTGTAGTTTAAATGTAAAATGTCCTCCATGTAGTCATGCATTTAAAGGGTCCTCAGCTGGTGACAGTATTTGGGAGGCTACAGAACACTAGAACAGGCCCTGCTGGCTGAGGTGGATCTACTGAGTGTGGGATTCAGAGGGATGTAGCCTGCCTTGCTGGTCCTTCCTGCTTCTCAGTCTAGCTGCCACACGAAGTTCTCCACTACGTGACCCTGAAGCCACAAAACTGCCGCCATCCCTTCTCCATCAGTCACATGACAACAACAATGTAAACAAAAACAATCACCAAACACCTTTTCCGTCAGTCACATGACAACAGTGACAAGAAAATAAACAACCACCAAACACCTTGCCTAAGTTACTTTGGCCACTACTTTACCAGAACAATGAGAAAAGTCACTAATATAACCTGGGGAAAACAATTTCCAAAGGGGCATATTTACTAATATGTTATAATGAGGTCAGCAGTAAGTGACTAAATCTTAGGACTCATGTCAGTCAAACCATCTATATTCATTTCAAATTGTTTCTTAGTTAAAAATTATTTTCAATTATCCTATGAATAAGGATACTGGCTTTTGTTATTCAACATGGAGATGCAATGTGTGATCGATGGGAACAGGTTAGTATGAAATAATTATTCAAATAAAAAGTTCCAGTACTTTAAATATTTTAAGAAATTTTGACAGAAAAATTTTGCGTATGTGGTACACACATGCGTGTGTGTGCATGTGGCCCAAGTGTGTGCATATGTGTGCAGAGGCCCACATTGGGTATTTTCCTATGTGGCTCTTTACCCTGCTATGACTACTATTAATGTTACTTTTTGAGATAGGGTTGTGTATCGAACCTGAACTTGTCGTTGCAGCTAGAATGCTGGTTTGTGAGCTCCTAGATCTGCCTCTCTCTGCTCTCTCAGCACTGAGGTTACAGGTGTGGGACACCACACCCACCTTTTATGCGTGCAGATTTAAACTCAGGGCTCTAAACCCCTGCAGTCTTCATTTACCTGCTGAGCCATCTCCCCACTTAAGAAAACGACTGTTAAAAGAAATGTCCCGCTACTTTAAAGGATAGAACTGACTTAATTACATGCAATAAACTAATTAAATAATTTGATCATGAAAATTATTCATAAAAAGTTTTCTTAAAATACAGTACAAATAACAAGATGTTCTACAATTGTAAAAGGCAAAACTGATTAAGAAAATATAAATCTTTAAAAAGAATTATATATAACCAATCTAATTTTGAAACACAAATTCAATTATGTAAACTAACAGGCCCCAACAATAAATTATTATAAAACATATTATAAAATATACCATTTAAAAAGGGTACCAGGGGTCTTACAGCTTGCTTCCCTCTAATCCTCAAGTGTTCATAGTCCAGACTTTCATTATTGCAAATGAAATACTGGAAGAAAAAAAACAGAGCTTAAAAGTGTAATAAAAGAAGCTTGTAGCAAACCAACAAGATTATATAAAATAACAAGTTTCCTCATTGTTGGGAATAGTACACTATTCCCTATTCATGGATCTTTAAAATCCTGCATTCAAGATTTAAAAAGCCAATATATGAGAATAAAGAACTGTGACTCATGCTGGGTAACTGAGGTACCAAATTGCTTTGAGATGCTCTGTCCTTTTCTCAAAGAAACTGTCCCAAGAATAATGCTGTCTTTACAAAAAACCAGGTAATTTTATTTTGTATCTCATGTGACAATACTACAGTGTTACATTTTGATAGGCCGAGGCTGAAAAGGATAAACTGTTATGTGAAATGGAGTAAAAGCCAATGAAATAAGCTACCCTGTAATCCTAACACTGACGCTGTGGATCAACTCCAACTCCCAGAGGGTTGAAGACAGTGAGGACAAGCAGTAATCTGATCCAGATAACAGTTTATTGTGTGATTCCATGTTACTCTTCAAGCAAGAGTGTATTTCTCCTGTTAATAAACCAGTACTGAAAGTTTACACATCTATTACATAACTGTATTATTACAGTAATGTTCTCTTCAATAGTTTAAGGAATGTTACTTCGAAATCTGAGCAGTGGCACTCATCTCTCACAACTTTTAAGTGCCTCAGGCTCAGTGGGGGAAAACACTTGCTGTGGAAATGTAAGGTCCCCAAGTTCCAACCTCCAAAAACCACTTAGAGCTCCTGCTTCTGCAATCCCAGTGCTCCTGAGGTGAGATAGGAGGCAGAGGCAGGAGAATGCCCAGAAGCTTGCTGACGAGATAGAAGCCTATACAATAAGACCCTGTGTAAAAGTGGGAGGTGAGGACTGACATCAGTGCACACACCAGTGAGGCCCTCTGACCTACATGCACACATACAGTGCACACACCAGTGAGGCCCTTTGACCTACATGCACACATACAGTGCACACACCAGTGAGGCCCTCTGACCTACATGCACACACATACACAGTGCACACACCAGTGAGGCCCTCTGACCTACATGCACACATATATACAGTGCACACACCAGTGAGGCCCTCTGACCTACATGCACACATACAGTGCACACACCAATGAGGCCCTCTGACCTACATGCACACACATACAGAGTGCATACAGTAGTGAGGCCCTCTGACCTACATGTACACACAGAAAGTGTACATACCAGAATAATCTATTTTCCTCAAATTTATATTTTCATTTCCTTCACAAACACTGGGAAAAACACATTTTAATTCCTCCTTTAGAGTCTGTAGGACATACTGTAATTCAACTTTCCTCTAGTGTGGACATTTTTATGACTTTAAAAATTTTTGTAATAATTAAAACTAGAACAGGTTTTCACCACGGTCCAGTTGCTATTGATTTAATATGAAAAACTCAAGGCTTCTGAAATACCTTTTTTCAAAATATGTCTTATAGGAGAATAAAATTTTCTGTGTGGAGGGGGGACATGCGAGAGGAACAGCAAGCAGCTTTGGAACTCGTGAGGACAGACAGCCCACAAGCTAGCATGACCATGATGGGTGGGCCTCAGAGAGGCAGAGCCCCAAGGACTCCATGTTCTGAAGGCCTCATGCAGTAATGGGGCATCGCTTGGCTTTACACATTAGGAAACAGAATTGGGAGCCTCTTAGAGTGAGAAAACGTGTTGATACTTAGCACAGGGCAAAGATGGCTTCCAAATATTACTTCTGAACATAACACACGTGGGCGCCCTCACTGTCAGCAGGTCCCTAGTAATCTATGAAACTCTATGGCGGTTTCCAGCCCCTCACTGGCCAGTGTCACTGGTACTTATAATACAATGATTCACTTTCTTCATGAATTGCTGCTGGGGCAAATTAATGATTCAAGCACCACTCTTAGAAAGATTTAGTGGTACTGTTGTCAAAATGGTCAAGATAACTTTTGTTAGTGGCTGATGAGGAAGATCTGCGAACAATGCCAAAAGTTCAGAAAACCGTCTTACAGTATAGCCCAAGTGGAGGGGCTCTGAGGTCAAGCAACAGATATGACAATAAGTACATCTATTGATGGAAGCCCTCTTGCTGTATTGTTGGATGTATCAAGGGCGATGGTTAACTTCTGTACCCACTTATGCCCTCAGCTTCCTGATTCTATGACTTAAGTGTCAGTGAGTAGCTGTGTACCCTGAGGATTTAAAGTAGAAATGGCTGATTGCTTTTCATATTTAAAAGTTTAGATTTGTGATTCTCTTAAGATTTTTTAAGATTATTGTTTGAGATAAGTAATAAAATGATTGATTCTTCCTTTGTAACTGCCAAATGCAGCCTGCCAGTGAGAGAACCCGCTGAGAAGATACCCTACGTCCTTACACTTTGTTCAGCTATCACAAGCTGCTTAGACATGAATGAGTGCACCGGGGTCCTTAGGATTGGTTTTTGCCTATAATGTGTACAATGTTTAATCATGTAAGGGTATTGGGAAACACGATGTTTTACTTGTATTCATTGTAGTCGTTCATTTGAAGAAAAAACAATGTAACCACACTGTAGCTTTTATATGGCTTGAAAGGTTTCCTTGGGGGATATAAACTGCAGGGGAAAAACAAAGAACTTCAACAATAAGGTAGGTAGGTAGGTAGGTAGGTAGGTAGGGAGGGAGGGAGGAGGGAGGGAGGGTGTGTGTGTGTGTGTGTGTGTGTGTGTGTGTGTGTGTGTGTGTGTAGCACGAAGAACTTCAACAATAAGGTAGGAAGGTAGTTAGGTAGGGGATGTGTGTGTGTGTGTGTGTGTGTGTGTGTGTGTGTGTGTGCGCGCGAGAGAGAGAGCACATGTGTGTGTTTCCTCCTTTTACCAGCTCCAGAGAATTAAGTTTCTCCCCCAGAGAAGTCTGCGGTGTGATTAAAGGCCATGTCCACACATCCTCCTCAGTACCTGACCGGCTGGAACTGGATTCTGGCCAATGTCAGGCCTCATGTGAGGGCATTTTACTATGTTCTCGGCTCTCTAAGAACCAGGACAGGTTAGCTTCTTTGTGCCCCAGTTTCTTATCTTTAAAATGAGGAAAACATTATCTACCTCAAGATATTTGATATGGCAGCTAAAGTAAGTGGTTATCACATGTACAGATTTTAGAGAAGTCCTTAATGCACAGCAGGACCACAATAAACAGCACTGCTAATCTCTTACCACGCTGAGCTTTAGGAGACAGAACTGGCAGCCTCTCTGACTTCTATTTGTTTAAGTGAGAAAATGTGTGGATACGGACACATCTCAGACAAAGATGGCTTCCAAACGTAACACAAGTGGGATGTATATACTGGCATAGTTCATGCTCTTGCATAAGATGGCAGGGATAAAATGAACTTTGAGGACAAATTTCAGGTACAGCAAGGAGATAGAAGGCTAAGATTTAGAGAAAAGGTTGAAAATCACTCTATGTTAGGGATATTTGCTGCTCACAGAGGCAGAAAAGCATATAGGAGAATTCTCAAGCAATAGGAGAGGGATTTGGGAAGGCTGGAGAAATCAGGCAAACAAGGAGTGTTCAAAGGAATGGGCAAGCATTCGGGAGTGCAGATAAAAACAAAGGCTGGCTGACTCAGAAGCAGCAAGATGAGTCACGAGAGAATTACTTCTAGGCCCTTCAAAAGCAAAGGGACACCTTGTGCTTCTGTTAGGGTCTAAGGGTACAAATTAGAGCACACAGATGTGAGAGCCTTTCTAGCCTCACTGTATATAAATTATATATTTAATGACTAGCGTTACGGGGACAGTGACCTGTGACAAACTACAACTCCCTGCTTACCTCATTTCATTGCATCACGTTCGCTCTCCCTTAAGTCGTACTTCTGGGTTTGCTAATTACTGGGAATACGTCATCACTTAAAGATGGTTTATGATCCCTTAGCTTTATTCAGTGCCCAAAGAAATTCTCGCTATTCTCTCACCTATCATAAATTCTTGACATATTTGTCATCTTGGCAGTTTACTGCACAGAACTGGGTCCTCATTTTAAACCTGGGCATCTCCAAAACAAAACAAACAAACAACAAACAAACGAAAAGCCCAAACTAAAAAACAAAACAAAAACGAAGAAAAGGCCCCACTACCAACTATAATCCTCATACTGAGTAGCTTTTTAACTCAGAAAAGCCTATTACTCTCAAGACAGGAAGAAACATTAAAAACGGGCGGGACCAGTGGTTTTCAACCTTCCTAACGTTGCGATCCTCAGGTTGTGCTGACGTCGAACCATAATATTTTCTTTTTTCTTTTTTTTTCGGAGCTGGGGACCGAACCCAGGGCCTTGCACTTGCTAGGCAAACGCTCTACCACTGAGCTAAATCCCCAACCCCGAACCATAATATTTTCATTGCTACTTCAAACTGTAATTTTGCTACTATTATGAATTGTAAAACTGTTATGAATTTGATATGCAGGATATCTGATATGCAACCCCTGTGAAAGGGTCATTCGACTCCCCTTAAAGGGGGCTCAACATTTAGGGACCCACATTTTACATATACTGCCTATTCTGTTCTCAACCTGCTACTGTTTCAAATCCACTCTGTAGTCTGCCGAGGCTCCTCCCACCTCCGCCGACCTCCTACATTTCTCAGGGTATTTTGAGGATGCAAATGATGCTTCCCGGTTCTCGGTTGACTACGCCTTTCAATAAATAGCTGGAGATTATATATACATGGGATTAAGACGTAGACGATGAAGATGAAAATAATTAAAACAGCTTTGCCACCTAGAAGCTTACATAACAACAGGAATAAAGACGTAAAGTTCAACTTGCAGAGCCGTCAAATCGAATACAGCTAAGGTCTAAAGTAGGTCAGACTAAAGTAGTAGAGAAAATGACATCAAGGCAAGCGAGAGGCTAAGGAACCTACTGAATGCGCTTCTCAAATATTAACTATTAGCCACGTGTGGCTGAATCTACATTTACAATAATGCCACATTCCACTCCACAGACCTATCCATAATCACCGAGAGCGCGCAATGGCCGCACGTGGCTTGTGGCCGCTACCTACAGGGTACTTACAGAGCAGCAGAAAGCTCTGTAGGACAGCCTGATGTGTCATGATAGATAAAATGGGAGAGGGAAGACATTTTAAACCAAGTATAAGAAAGGTAAAACACAGAACCTTGTTTGAAAGAAACGTAGACGCAGGAAGGGAAAATGTACTGACACTGTGGACTGCGAACTTTAGTTTCCAGGGAAGAACAAACAGTCTTTCGAAGGGCAAGGTGACAGACATTTGACTTAAAGAGTGTGTCTCATGGAATTAACACAGAAGGAGTGACTCACGGAATCAGAGGCTCTGGACACACTCGTATGCACAGCTTTAATAAAAATTGCCACTTTCCCAAAGTGCGTGAGCTAGTTTATATCCCTTCCAGCGTCTCAGCCAGGTCACTGACATCCTTGCTAACACCTGATGTGGTACATTAGTAGTATAGCCATTCAAGCCTGACCAAGGTTGCTTTAGTATTAAGTTTTATCTAGTCTAATTTTAATATCAGGGAGATGGTTCAGTGATTGAGCAAATGCTTAGATTCCCAGGACACACATAAATGCCGGGTGAGCGTGGCTACCTACCTACTTGTAATTCTAGCTTCAGAAGGGAGAGACAGAGGATCTCCTTAGCAAGAATTAGCCGTACAAGTGAGGTCTGAGTTTGACTGAGAGACCCTGTCTCAATTGGTAAAGTAGAAGCACAATCAAGGTGGCAGAGGAGAAACAGACAGGCAGACAGACAGACACAGTGGGGACAGGGACAGAGGAGACAAAGATGGACGGAATATGAAGAAATTAGGCTGCCAGATTAGGCTCCTTGTGATCTGGCCACAGTACTTGGCAGAGCTGCGTGACACAGATGAGAACCACTGACATGGGACAGCCACAGGACAGCCAGATCCTAAGGAAAGGACAGTGCAGTGCAGTAACATTACAAGATCCTTCCACATCTTTGGTTCTACGGGCACTTGATAAGGGTCTTCAAATATCATTCCTACTGACACCAGATGGTATCTGGTAGAGCCTAGGATTGGGCCATGGCCAGCAAAGAGCAAAAACAACACTATTCATGAGCACGCAAACACTTTCGGGGCATCTTTATCTTTAAATGGCTCACAAATATGGCTTTAGCCATTTAAAAAAAACTGCTTAGTATTAAAATGGCAGCACTGAATTTAAAAATACCATCTTGACAGTTCTACCTATTCAGAACACTAAGTTCAATTTAAACATGTCTGTCACGAGAATAACTCCATTTGAGACATTCTACTGGCTACAGTACAGTACTTATGAAATAACAACATGGCAAGAAGAAACATCGATTCAAGTCAAGTACATAATAAAAACTAAAAGCCAAAAAAATAAAATAAAATACTTTATTCTAAGATAAACTAAAAGGAGATTGGCTAGAAGACTCTTTTAGGGGCATTTATATTTTATCAGTAATAAACTGATGAGGATAGATTAATACTGCCCTTATACACTTAATCTAATAAGAGAGATGTTTCAAGACAATTCTCCTTTTATTAAAACACAATTTTCAAAGTAGAAATTGGGTGGTTTTAAGTTAACACCTGTTTATTATCTGAAGTTCCTAAGAGCTACAGTAATTTACTATATAGCTTTATCCTGATGCTGTCAAACTGTCCAGCCAGTTTCTCTTACATCTTCATTCCAACAGCTAGTGTCAATCTGTATTTGCAAATCTCTCCTCACTAACTAAAAAACAGGAAGATCAGTAACAACCAGCATTACTCTTTTATCCTTACACTCATTTTTCCTTGAGTAGTTAAGAATAGTAAAATATGAGGCTGGCATTTAAGCTCAAGCCACTGTTTTTAATTATAATAGAAAACTAGAAGATCAATATAATCAAATCCTGCTTAATCATATTCTACTGTCAAACTGAAACATCTAGACTAAATAGACACCATTCTTACTAAGTCATAAGTTTAAAGATTGCTTGCTAGGAAAACATTAAGCTAGCAACGCTGAGGAGATCTATGACGGACAAACATTAGCTTTAGATCAAGCACCAGGGTGAGGAGATGGCTCAGGTCAGGTGATAGCAGAACAAGCCTGCCAACCTGAGTTCAATACCCAGAAGGCTTTCCACGTGTGAGTGCACACACATAAAATAAATATTTTTTAAGTCAAAGAAGCCTTTCAAAGAGTATTTTAATTTCTAAGTAAAAAATTAAAAAGTAACTTTTTGTTTTTGTTCTTTTTGGACAAGATATCGCATTGCTCCAATTGTCCTGGTATTCATTATGGAGCTGATGCTGGGCCTGAACTCAGAAATCCACCTGCCTCAGGTTTCCAAGTACTAGGAATAAAGAGGTGTTTTTACCACACCCGGCAATAGCAGTATTCTTAATTCATCCATTTAACAAATTTAAAAGACTGTAGTTTAAAAAAAAAAGACTCATGATGACAATCTGTTGTACTCATAGGTCAGAGCCTCGCTCAGTCACCATCAGAGAGGCTTCCTCCTACAGCAGATGGGGACAAACAGAGACCCTCAGCCAGACATTATACAGAGTGTGATCTTGGAACACTTGTTTCTAAATGGGGACATCTCCATCAAATCCCTCCTCTCTCAGGACCCAGGGTACCCTACAAATAAGACAGAAAGAGTGTGAGAGCCAGAGGGAAGGAGGACACCAGGAAACAGAGTCCTCCAAATCAAGAAGCTTGAAGCACGTATAAACTCAGAGACTGCGGACGCCGGCATGCATGGGGCTTGCACTGCTGTGCTGGGGTCGTGTTGAAAGGGGAGGTGGACACAGGCTCTAATCCCTGATAACCATGTGCAAAAAAAACCTTAGTTTTCTCCAAGGGAGTCTCAGTGGAGAAGAGTAGTTACTCTTAAGGGTGGGCGGCAAGCCCAGCAGTAGACGGCTGACAGGAACCTTCGGAGGGAGGTTCTGTTAGCCGTCTACTTTTTCCCATATGTTTTATTTCACTCTGACTTTTTCTCTTTCTTTACCCTATAGGTCCTCTAGGTATATACTATGGCTTTTTAGCTTAGTAATTTTATGAGAGTTCTGAGTGTGTAAACCAGTGGGTCTGTACATCTGGATCTGTTTGTCTTTTCTTTTCTTTTTTTTTCTTTTTTTCGGAGCTGGGGACCGAACCCATGGATCTGTTTCTTGTGTCTTTTTTTGGGCTCGTTTGCTTGTTTGTCTTGTCCTATTAGAATGTTAGTTTTTGTTTTGTTTTGTTTTATTATTAACCCTTAGAAGCCTGTCTGTTTCCTAACAAGACAGAAAGAGGGAGTATCTGGATGGGGAAGGAAAGTGGGAAGGAACCAGGAGTAGAGAGAGGGGAAACCATTATCAGAATATATGTGAAAAAAATCTATTTTCAATAAAAATTAAAACAATAAAAATCAAATATTTACCTTGCACTTTTTAATTATTAAAATTAATTCTTAGATAACTTCAGACCTGTATATAATGTATTTTCCTTTCTCATTCCCACTGACCTGCTTCTTCATGTATTTATTCTCTGTGGGGATGACGCCCACTGTGTAGAATTAAGGTTGCTTGCATGAGCCTGGGGAGAGGGTTACTCACTGGAACAGGAGCAGCCCACCAGTGACTACACCACCGAAGGAGACAGCTCCTCCTCCCGTTCACGATGGATGGAATGTGGACAAGTTCAAGCCTGTGCAAATCTGTGTAGATAAACCCAGCTGCAGCAACGTCATGAGAGCAGCAGCCATGTCCTGTCCGGAAGACAAGGCTTCCCAGCACTCGTCCCTACTCTCCAGTTCTAACAGACCATCCACCGGCACAAAACATCCCAGTGATATTCAGGTGTCCTCAGCTCCAGTCCTCTTTACCACATGCCCATGTGTATACCCTCCTTGTTTGTACCACCAAGTAACTCATTAGTCTTGTGATGATCTATGGGTAACTGGGCATCAGTACTTATATGATTTGCATTGTGTATCCCTCCATGGTTCACGTGAGACTCAAGGAGGACTAAGACAATGTAGTCACCATGTGCCTTAGAAACTCTGATAATTAAAAAGTTTCAAATTCTCAGCAAAACTTTAAAACATTTAAGTTTTGTGTATACTCTGCCCTACACCCTCTATGTTAGTCAATGTTCTACTGCTGTGAAGAGACACCATGACCACGGCAGCCCTTAAAGGAAAGCATTTAACTGGGGCGAGGCTTGCCTGTAGTTTCAGAGGGTTAGTCCGTTATTGCATGGGGAAGCATGGAGGCAGCAGGCAGACATGGTGCTGGAAAAGCAGGTGAGTTCTAGTGAGGATCCCCAGGCAGCAGGAAGAGAGAGACACTGGGCCTGGCTTGGGCTTTTGAAATCTAAAAGGGCATCCCCAGTGACGCACTTCCTCCAGCAAGACCATACCTTCTGATCTGTTTCAAGTAGTGTGATGACTCCCTGATGACTAATGTATATGCCTATGGGGGCCATTCTTATTCAAACCACAACATACTCCTATCTCCCCCTTACCACCCCTCCTCTTCCAGTAGACTCTTTTGTCCCTCTAGACAGTTCTGCTTCACTTTCACATCATATATGCATACATGGTTTGTGTATCTATGTAAACCTAAGAATATATAAATGAGAGAAAATATATAGTATTTTTAAGACTGGCTTAATTCACTTGTTATTTTCTCCAGTTGTACACATTTCCCTGCAAATAACAATGACTTCATTCTTTATAAATAAATAAATAAATAAATAAATAGTCACAGCCACTTGGCCTACATGAGGTCCTGTCTTAACAAAATATGATAATTAATAAATACGGCATCCTAACAATCCGATTCTTTTGTTACTTAACTGTATCCATATCCAGTATGAACTCTGACTTTATCAGTTCTTATTGTTATGCTACAACACTACCAAAATTCACAGTGTAGAATACAACTGATTTTATGGGTCAACAATTTAGGTTGCACTCACTTGTGTTTATGACTGACTGCCAAGTAGCTGGTTACTCTACAGTGGCCTAGGTAGGATGGCTCCCATCCATTCTCCATGACTGCACATTATCTATTGGGCTGAAACTTGGCACAGGTAGAAACACCCAAGGCATAATGCCCAAGCTAAGAGTCAAACGTAATTTCCAGGAGTCTGCAGGCTTGCCTATGACAGACAAGGAGGATGGAGACTTAAAAGGTCGGAGAATCTGCACACTCCTGTATTTGAAACTTATTTTAATAACTTTGCTACTGTAATCCTGTATCAGTTTCCTATAATTTAAATGGAAAAATCATCTTAATAAAGGCTTTATTATTAACAGAAAAAAAAAGGACGGAGAAGCAGAGTCATCAGCTGCTCACTGTGGTTCACAATCCACCATAGACCACTTTATCAAGAATTCTCCATAATATCGCAGTCAGTCTGCTGGTATATAATTTTACATATTTACTTGTTAAACTACATTTATTCATTAGACAAAGTCTCCAGGAAAGAAAGACTTCTTTACATTTAGGGCAATGAAAGTTCCTTTCCCTCCCTTTCTCTCCCCTTCCTTTCCTTTCCTTTGAGATCGAGTTTCTCTGTGTAACAGCCCGGGCTGTCCTAGAACTTGCTATGTAGACCAGGCTGGACCGGAACTCAGAGATTGGACTGCCTCTTCCTCCCAAGTACCAGGATTCAAGGTGTGAGCCACCATACTAGACTGGAAATAGAATTTTCTAAAACTAGTAACCAACCCCAAAATAACATCATCGCCCCAGAGTCAAAACAAAAACCTGTATTTTCTAGGTCTTACTTACGTCAATGTTTTGTCCATGACATCAATTTATTACACGAGATCCTGGCAGTCAGATAGCTTAGCTATACAATTCAATTCTCAGTGGTAATTCTATAAAGTGCCTTCTCAATGTTAATTTGGGATATAAATTAAAATCAAATATGCTTGATGACTTTGGTATAGCCTATCTGTCTTACAAATCACCCATGGTCAACTTAAATTAGAAGCTGTTTAAATGCCACAGGAATTATATTGTCCAAGTCCAATTGTGGAAAGTATACTTTTTGTTTTCAGTGAATATAATTCATTCAACAAATCTCAACTGAATGCCAACTGAATGACCCTCACCCTACTTGCCCTTAGGGACGTGGGTTATTAGAAAGTAGTTAACTGCTTCACTGTAAGACTTTTGTAGGCATTTAATAAAGACCACTCACAGCCTAGTGTATTAGGTGCTACATAAAATGGAATCATTGGGTTTTGTTTGCTTCAGTGTTAGCATGAGGAGACAAGTGAGCATGTGTCAAAAAATGACTTGTACAGGAATGCTAAAAGAAATATATTTTAAAAGTCAAAACATGAAAAGAATCCAAAGCCCATAAACAAGAGAATGAGTAACGGTGGAATGACTCATTAGAGTGGAAGCGTATTCAGCAGTATGATGAACCCCTGACAGACGTAGCACAGTAACTCTTCCAATCAGTCCGTTAGATGTATGTATACTATGTATCCATTTACATAAAGCTTTTAAAATGCAAATAACAGGGAGCAGCAGAAAACCAGTTCCAGTTGGTTCAGGGGGGAATGGGGTTGGCAGAAGGTACAGGGAGAACAAGGACCTCCTACGTGAATCTCCAAGTTAAAACTCACCCAATCAGTTCCTCATGTCAGTAACATTGCAGTAGAGCCCTGAAAACTTTTAACCAAATACAACCAATCATTCCAACTTAAAAAACGCTCATGCTATAAATATTTACTGTTTTCTATTATCTACAAACAAAAATATAAGTGATCTAAGATTATCAATATTAAACATCAACTTGATAGTGGATAAGTAGGCATGACAGTTTAAAAAAAACTTTCTAGAAATGTGCAGGCGGAAAATCTTGGACACGGACAGACTAAAGCAGATCAGACAAGCACAGAACCACAGGCCTTTGCTCCCCCCCCCGCCCCCGCCGTGGATATCACAATCGTACACCTCCCTTGAAAACAATCGTGGCTGTGCAATGGTACACTGGCGTGGCTACACCAGACCAACAGCGCCATTACTAAAGATAATCTACACATAAAATGCCGGATCGACTGCCGGTTCTTTCATGATATTCTGACATCAAAAGTAAACATTGCCTCTCTTAGACACCGCTGCTTGTGGTGAGTAAATTCCAGGACAGTTCCCTAAGCTACCGAAGCGGTAGGATTTCCTCTCTACCCTTTCCCTTTACTGAATCACTGCCATCAGCAAAATGCTGTTACAATTTCATCCATCTTAAAAAAGAGAGATTTAAAAGAAAACAAGGTTTCTTTTGGTCTCACACTTCTCCTTAGCTCCCCTCCCCTCTGTTCTCCTTAAACAAGTCATGTGACTTCTCCAGCTCTCACTTAAATCTGCTCCATTCATACTCTCAATCATGCCACCAGGGTCAGCTCTGACCAATTGGATCCAGCTTTTCATTCAGCATGGGAGCAATCTGACTTCCAGGACACTGCGCGTTCACAGTGGTCCTCCCAACCCAGTCTCCGTCTCCGTTTCCCAGACATAATCTAGATCATTCATCATGAGCTATACTGGCTTCCTTGGCTCTCTTACAATTAGATACTGTCATGCTTCCTTCTCAAAAAGCAGTTAAAGGTCATTTTAGCAGTATTTGTGAGGTAGATGAAAATGAAAATCAGGTACAAACAGAAAAATCAAATTAAGTGTCTTCATTTTCAATAAACCACTTTAAAGTTTAACATGAGCAGTGTGGAGACACACAGATTTAATACAGCTAAGCTAGTGAAAAGCAAAGCAAATACTCTTTACTGGATAGTTCATAAAAATAAGAAGTCTTGTCTGTGGTCCTATCCCATGGACTTAAAATACAGCATTAGTATCTAGTGCACTCATTTCAAATGGCTTTCTATAATAACTCTCTCTTCACCACCACAGAATTCTAATGATAGTAGTTTTTAAACCGACAGTTTCTGGACCTGACAATTTCTCACAGGCAACTTCCTGGTTTTGTTGTTTTTCAAACTGCCCCCTCTCACACTGTAGCCCAAGCCAGCCCTGAACTTGCGGTGACACACCTGACTGAGTCTCCTCAGTGCTGGGATTACAAGTGCTACAGTCACAGGATTAAGACAACATGCCCAGCCTACAGCCGACTTCCAGGGAGTGAGTTTACTGAGTGGGCATAGTGGCACACACGTGTGCAGCTGCTCAGGGGGCTGAGGTGAGAACACTCACGGGGTTCAGTGCTGGTCTGGCAAGACAGCAAGACTTGAAAAGTAGAGGACTGGCAAGATGGCTCCATGGGTAAACTGCTTGCTGTGCAAGCACAAGATCTGATGGGTCCTCGGGACCCACAGAAAAGCAGGGCATATGGTGTATGTCTGTAACCCCAAGAACTTCAGAAGGGGTATATTCTAGGTATGACTAACTCGTCAGCTAGTCTTGCAGAAATGGCTCGTTCCGGGTTCAAAGAGAGACTACTGCCTCCCACTCCCACCCCCATGCACACATAAGGTGGAGAATGATATAGGAAAATAGCCAATGTCAGCAACTGGTCTCTGCAGCACACAAGGGCAAACACCACAAGACACACACACACACACACACACACACACACACACACACACTGTCTCTCTCTCTCTCTCTCATCTCTACTATGTGAAATAAATACAAAATGTATGAAAGAGCATTAACATCACGTTCTTATACTTAACAGAATTTTTCTTTTAAGATTTACCTTTAAAAGTATATGATGTGTATACACGCACATGGGTGCACATGCCCAGAGGTTAGAGGCATTGGATCCCACCGGATCTAGGGATGCTGGGAGCTCAACTCATGAACTCAGGTCCTCTGCAAGACCTATACTGGGTCACCTTTCCAGCTTGTAATCTTTTTAATGCTAAGAATGAACCTAAAGTCTTTATGTAGAAATCTATTGAGAGACATATTCCTTCTGGTTCATTTCTTTCTATGACAGTAACATGGTGACTTTTATGGTATTTAATTGCTGTACATGAAGCACCAAGATGGTTAACTATCATAATCAAAGTCTTATTTCTAACAGAGCTGTCAGTAGCGGCACGTGATGCATGTGCTTTTCATGCCTTCACAGTGCTCATACTTCAACATGGTTTGTACCATTCACTGGCTACAGTGCATGTCAGAGGCACATGGACTAGAACAAGGCCTTCAGAAGTGTAACCCTTATCCCGAGCACTCTAGCACCATCACTCCAGTTCTAAAGACAGAACTAGTTCCACTCCTGCCCCTACGCATGCCACGTGCCCGGGTACATTCTCGAACATTTTTACTTCCAAGACTCCATCTTAGAACTGGCCCTTTCCTACCTAAAAACACTATGCCTTTGTCTGCTCAAGCTAAACACGATTCCCATACTCCTTTCACTCTCTATTCTCAAAACAACAGCACAGAATTGACTCTGCCTCTCCCCACTCACGACCCTTTTGGTTTCTCTTCGAAGACCCAGAGTTGTGGCCGTCTGTGTTTATGTGAGAGAGGATGATGTGTGTGTTCATCATCTCTCTCCTGTTCTTTCCACTCTCTGAACGTAAGTCAGAGGCAAATTCTATTCCATGCCAGGTCTTTAAATTCCCCCCTTCTCTTCATAAACCCATCTATTCCCAGAGCTTGAACTACCAATTCTCCTTTATTTGTAGAAACTCAAACAGCTCAAAAAAAAAGGACATGTCACAAATCCAAATCGAAAAGACCCCAAATCAACATCCGTGACTTTCCACTTTCTCCCCAAAGGAAACTTAATTTATTCTTTGCAATTAACTATTTCTATCATTTGGGTTAAAGATTATCTTTAAACTAAAGCAAATTTAGATGGAAGCGACTGCTGGATTCGCCTACTAATCAATTCATTCAGGCCTTCTGGATACAAAGTGTATGTGAGAGACAGAGCTGGCATATGCGAAGGTCAGAGGACAATTTTTGGGAGTGTGTTCTCTCCTCCCAGTGTAGATCCCATGGATCGGACTTGTTGACAGGCTCACAGGGCAATCAGTTTTACCTACGGAACATCCTACAGCCAACTCCTGATTGTGGATGAACCATCAGTATAGCAGTTGCAGTGTGTCCTCGTGACAATATTTCCTCTGACTGTGGCAAGATTATGGCCATCACGAACCAGAGCTGCTCTGACCTTGGGCCCCAATCGGGCAGCAAAAAAAGAACAATACAGTGATGGCCTGTGTGTGCTAGGCTATGATAAAGAAGCTGTCACCAGCACCTTAGATTGGAGGTGTGGGGGAGAAGTCGCCCGAGAGACTTCAGTCGCTGCTTCTTTCTTTCCTAACTGCACGTGAGGTCTTGGCTGTGCGCGTGTACAGGAGATGGAAGGCTGACAGAGTTGGGACAGTGGTTTTCTTGGCTTGTCATCCACTCTCCAGTAACACCGACAATCACAGAAGGATTTAAAAGCAGTCCCTTCTTCGGTCTGTCAGTGCTCTGCCCAGGGTAAATAGATGCTTGCTTTCATTTTTCCAGAAGTCATGTGACATAACATCATTCAAATCTTTAATGGCAAACCGATCTATCTGGTATGCTGCATATAACCTGAACTCTGGAACTAATTCCTAACGACCATCTCCAATACTGCAATTGAGTAAGTAAATTAAAACATTCTGTTTTCTTCTCTATGTCTACAAAGAGCCTGAGTCAGATAGAGATATAAGGCTCTAATATTTGGCTAGAATTATAAAAATTCTGTCATGCTCTATATTTAAATGTTAGCTCTTCCCTTGAAAAAGGCATTGTACTTATTGAAAAGAATCACAACCAAAATGGAAAAGAACTACACCTTTACAGCTGATGTGAGGTTCACATTAACTGTGCAAGATATGCAGCACATATCAAAGGAAAAGTTTTCTAAAGTCAATGACAGAAACCAAAAGATAGGCCCACAGAGACCACCAAAGACCAGAAACTCCTCATCTAAGCAGCTGGCAAGCAAACTGCAAAAGACAACAGTCGGTTGGGAATGCAGCTCAGTGCTAGAGAACTTACCTATCATGGACGAGGCATTAGGTTGGATTCCGAGCATTAATCAGATAATTAAATTAAGTCTGAAAGGCATGGGAAAGAATCCTGAAGAGGAAAACCGTTTTAGTTCTGTAGAGACGGACAAGTAAGGATTACACACTGAGCTCCCATCAGCAGCTGCTAAAACGCTGTGGAATGAGATGCTGCAAGGTTTGAAAGAACAAAGCCACCAACTTGAGACTCTGTATTCAGTGGCTCCAAACTCTGAACAAACTGCCTTCTCAGACAAATCAAAGCCAAGGGAACGTGTCACCAGTAAATATGGCTGTCCAAGAATGACAAAACACTTCTGCAGAGGGAGAGAAAATATTAAAACAGGCCAGATCTACATAGGGATATGAAGGAGATCAGAGGATAAAGGAAGGTAAAATAAAATCTTTACATAGATGGTTGTTCATTTAAAATAATACATCAAAGTATTGTGCGATATAATTAAATAAAATGAGAGGCAAAGGATGATATTACAAAAGATGGGACAGGGGAATTGGGAACACTGTTAAAAGGTACCGAAACTACATGGTGAGTGGCATTTCTGTATTTATATAGAGACTGAGGTTAACCGTAAATGTATCCAAAAAATCTGGGTAGCCATTAAAAGAAACTGTCAAAATATATAACTGATATGTTAAGAATGGAGAGAAAAATGGAGCCTTATAAAATATTCAATTAATGTCAGAGAAGATAAAGATTTTTTAAGAAAGCAAAGTATGAATGCAGTGAATATAAGTTAAAACTATGATAGTGATTAATCCAGCCAGTCATCATTAATTACTTTAAATGTGAATGGTTCAAATACACCAATTAAAAGACAGAGATATTCAGTGAGTAAAAGTGTTCCAACTGCACACTATCCATGAGGAATCTATTTTAGAAAGAGATAGACTTAAAATAAAAGGATGGAGAAAATCTTGGAAGAACAAAGTTCCCAACCTAAAGGTTTGCATTGGACTTTCAGAAAAATAGAAACCAGGGGATACTTCTGTTAACAAGTGACAGAAAAAGTTCTTCAAAGGGCGGGAAAATACAAATGTTAACTATGTCAATATGAACCTAAAGAATGCTTGAAGTACCCAGCTTTAACAAAGGAAGCTCCTGAGTGCCGGGAATTATCTGGAATGTAAAAATATATTATAATAAGACAAAGGGACCTTTACTAAAACGATACAGCCATCTCTTTTAATATACACGTTCTTCAGAACAGAATGTCCAAATCTGTGTGGCAACACAACAAAACACCCAGAAGAGATTGGATGTACTCACAGAGTTAGAGGCTTCAGAATTCCTCATTAGTATTAACAAACCCAATAGGCAGAAAAATAAGATACAGTTAAACTGAAGAACACCATCAATCAACTGGACCGAAATGACATGTATAAAGTACTTTAATCCCAAAACACAATATATTCCTCTCTAGCTCACATGGTCCATTCACTGAGACAGATGACATTTCAGGTCATAAAATACATTGGTGAAAAATATGAATAGGAACTATTCAATGCATATTCTCAGAGGACAATAGAAAAATATCAAAACATTTGCAGATTGAATACCATAGTTCAAAAGTCTCAAAGGAAAATTATTGAATATTCAGAACTAAAGGAAAGTATGTTCTCAAATCTGTGAGATATCTCAAAAAACAATGATTATTATGGGGAAATAAAAGGAGTCAAGCCTAGAGGTTATACCTTTAATTCTAACACCTTAGATGTTATAAAAAGAAGACTAGAGGGGTTGGGGATTTAGCTTAGTGGTAGAGCGCTTGCCTAGTAAGCACAAGGCCCTGGGTTCGGTCCTCAGCTCCAGAGGAAAAAAAGAAGACAGGGTTATCCTCAGCTATTAAAGCAAGACTGAAGCTACTCTGAGGTACATGAGACTCTATCTCAAAATCCGGAAGAAGTAGCAAAGAAGGATCTTAAATCAATAAACCTCCAACTCAAGTACCTAAGGGTAATGGGCCTGGAGTAAGTAGAAAGAAATCAGTGAGGTCAAAGAAAGGTTCTTTAGAAACAAAAGATTTCTAAGTCCGAAAGATTTTGCTTTGATTTCAGGAACCTGTTTGTAGGATGGTGTCATCACGCAGGTGTAGGCAGGTATGAGATAGAACGAGGCCTGTCATTGGACGAGAAGGAAGGATGGGCGGGAGAGAAGTTTTAGAGAAGGAGGAGACTGGAACCAAGGGGAGGGAGAAGTGGCGGAGAAAACATGGAGGCAGATGTTAAGATTCCTCTCTGCACATTTACAGGTTGTTATGAATATTCTTAAGGGACAGATGTGTACAGGGCCTTGTATGTTTGGGTGGGCAATTATATCTTATCAATTGGATCAGAAGTTATTGTGTTGTGTGTTCTTTCTTGTGGCAACTTAAGTTTATGTGGTGGCTGGAGACAACTAGGCTACCATGGAATTGGGATGTATATTTCTGGCATGGTGGCAACCTGCCTTGGGAACTAGATGGGTAGAGAGATTGTTGCCGGGCTCAGAGAGAAGCCATTGGCTGCGTGATAAGGGATAGAGCAAAGCGGGTGAGACACTTTGCTGAATGAGATGAAGATATCTACCAAATATCTTGGGGCACCACGGTGCTGGATCTAGTGCAGGGTAAAAGACAGCATTTTTATTTTTATAATTTCGTAGCAACAAATGTTAGTCTTTATTGTCCACTAGGATACAAGTTACTCACTTCTCTTTCTGTTTAAATTTTCTATTAACTTTCTAGAATAAACTTTAGTACATTATTTTAATTTTAACATTTAGTATGTTAAAAATTACCAAAAATGGAAAAAAATATAAAACAGGAGATATTTCTAATAAGGACTAGAAAATAAAGCTGCTTAGTTTTATAGACAAATTTGCAAGCAAATTTAACAAGCAAATTTAACAAGCAAAGAATAAATAAATAAAAACAAGAAAGAGAACCTGCTTAATCGTTGATAGAGAAAGCAAACGAGTTAATCCACGTTCTGACACAAAAGCCTTTTCTTTTAAGCTGATTTAATTGATTCAGAAACATTAGCCAATTAGAGTACTGGACACTCAGGAAAAAACAGCAAGAAGCTGGTCCACGATTTGACATATATAAAAAGAGCTGTGTCTTCATTATTCAAATTCAAGAGACATCAACACTTATGTCCACTCGGCAGAGTTCCTCTGAGGTTCTGAGCTTTAGGAAATGGTGCTCCTGGCAGTCTAGAGTAGCAGGAAAAGAGGGACTGGAAATCCCACATCTGTGCTGACAATCCACCTCCATGTTTATTAGCCATGTGACCTCAAGATAACTACATCATCTATGATGGGACGTTCATGGTAGCTGACAACTATCTAACCACAGGTCCAACCAGTACATGCTAGAACAAAGACTTATTATGAAGACATAGAACAAGCATGGCATCTTTGGTGAACTCAATCTCAGGACCATGGACAAAGTCACTGGGGACTACAGTCAGGAAACTGTAGCTGCTCCTTGTATGTAAGGCTCTTGGTCCCAGATGTGGCCATATATCTACCTAGCCTACATGGCGCGGGAGCAGTCATTAGGAGGCTGAGAATTTGTATTTTAGAGCCCACACAAATAAAATAAAATAAATAAATGAAATTCCAATGAGACTTGGTACCAATGGTACTGACTTGGTAAAATAAATGTAAGAGACCCTATGGAGTGACTTGCATTTAAAACAAGCATATAATAGCACTTCCTTTCCTTTTAGTAGAACGTGTTATACATTATCTCTGAATATCATTAATCTCCAAGTAAGGCCAATAAGAACCTCCAACATAAGTGACCAACAGCTGTTTCATGAGTCATTTTCTCACAACACTTAGATCTGTTCACTCTCACCGAGAACGCCTTCCTTCTGTTCTACAGCAACTGCATCCACTCAAAAATCCACTTAGCTTCAGCTAAAAAACAGGCACTAGGAACATAAAAATGAAGCAGGGGGGTGGAAGGACAGACATCCAAAATGCCTCTCTCCTCGAAGCATTTATAATTCATTTTTCGATCTACCTCCAACCCTACCGCACCCCATTAAAGCACACCATACCATTCTAATACCATTTAATTGTGCTGAGAGCTTATTTTAAAGTGTCAAAATTAGAAACTTTAAGAGCTAAACACCTTGCTTCCAAAAGGCATATGAAGAAAAGTTTAGAACTCTACTTTTCAGAGGTCGAACTAGAAGGAAAAAGTCCCTGACAAATGTATAGGCAGAAATATTAGAAAGGGAAAATGTCTCACAAGAAAGGGGGAATTCCACAGCGTTTTCCACTTTAGTTCTAGGGAAGAAACCAGCAGGGGCCCTCTACTTGAACCTTTTTAACATTGCAGTTGACAAAACCAAAGCCCTTGAGAAGTAAAATCACGAGAAGACCCTACACCCTTCCAATTTGCCTAACTTGCCGCCCGGTGTGACAGAAGGCAAAGCAATACAAACTCCGAGACACATCCTCCTCTTCCTGCCCACGGATGAAGCAGGCAGTTCCAATAGTGCTGTATGTGTTAGCAAGAGGAAAGAAGTAGTTTACAGTATTGTTACCAATTTTAAATGTATTTATCTATTAATATGTTTCCAGATAACTGAGGCCCACCTTGAATGTTGATTGCTCCATTCCACATGGCTTGGATCCTAGCTGAATAAAACAGGAGAACTAAGTGGAGACCAGCATTTATCTCTCTCATTCCGAACCGCAGATTGTTATGTGGTCAGGTGACTCACGGTCTTGCCACTATGCCCCACCCCTGGACTCTTCGATGGACAATATCCCTTCAAACACTAAGTAAAATAAATCATTCCTCCTGTAAGCTACTTTCATTCAATCTTTTTATTCTACCTCAGCAATGAGAAAAAGAACTATTGCAAAGTCCTACAGCACGGTATGATTTTCAAATGTAATAAATAGGAGTACCAATCTACAAAAATCCAATATTCAAAATTAAGGGCAGCTTAGTAGTAGAGTGTGTGGCACGTGAGGAGGTCCTAGATTTTATTCCCAGCACTGAGAAAAAAAAAAAGAGGAGATAAAAATTTTAAAATGATAATCTGCATATAATAAATCAATCACAATTCTTCATTTTACGAAGTTCAATCTTGAGGTCATTTATTTACACAAACGAGCATAAGACTTCGTGTAAACACATCCTTTTTTATTAAAATTTCAGTGGGAAACTGAAGTCACAAAGAAAAATAGCTTCAGAAACGGAAGCATTCACGTCCATTTTCAGGAAAGGTGCTGCAAGACCATTAGTACCCAAGTGGGCTGCCAACGTCTCCGTCACTCACTATCCAGCTCTAGCTCAAGAATGTGTGGTAGAAGGATTATAAACAGAGCTTCCCAAACATATATTCCCCGTCAGTAAACTGTTTACTACTCCTTTTGCACTCCTTCCCTTTGCGGCACACAGACTTACTCGAGGCAGGGCCACCACCTGTGGATTTGTGACAGTAAGCTGCAGGGTAGTCCCTGACTTCACAGAGCTCAAGAAAACCAGACTTTTTCTTTACCCAACTTAAAAGAAAAAAAGCTAAATATTAGCTCTTTATATTTAGGAAAATACTATAAAATATAATCAAGATAATTCTTTTAAAAAAATCAGCTAATCAATGAATTCTAAGCCCACTTGTAGAGACTTTTCATCGATATGACTTCCTCCCACAAAGTAACCAAAAGTCTAATATCTTAGTAAAGGCTGTAATATCGTCTTTCAACAGTGGTTTTTGCTATGAAAATAAAGGAGTTAATAAGAAACCAAATCTCTTAACAAGAAACCAAATATACTCTCTACTGAAGATCAACCTGTTCAGTATGATCCAGGTATCATACTGAAGATACCTGGAAAAGGTATCTTAAATTATTCTTAAAATTAAAGAAAAACATGAGTATTATACTACACCAATGCACTGTCTCTCATTTAGAAACCCAAGAGATAAAGCTGCCCTACGGTATACCTTACAAATGATCACAATTATGAAATCTATTAACCAAAAATATTAAATTAAAGAGATCTTCAACAGTTTCTAGACTTTTAACAAATTTAACCCAATATCCTACTTGTTACCAGTTTTTTCATTAGTATCAACTGTATAATTATTATACGTAGGCATTAAGTCTAAAATTAAAATACGAGAAATAAATTCAAGCTAAAGTCATCGGGCCAAAACTAACTCAAACGTCAATCAGCCATTCCCAGGCACTGTGGAAAAGCATACTGAAACAGCTTCATGATTCATCCATTAAAATGCTTAGAGCTAGTGTAAAAGTACTGCGAAAATATCTTCTCGGATTTAATGCATAATATCTTGTGGCATAAGAGTATTGTTTCCATTTACATGCTAGGAAGCCAAGGCAAGAGTATGTCCATTTTGTAAACGGCCAGGTCTTTCCCAGCCAAATAAATGATTTCTCAGCTTATATGTATGACGCTTACAAATTAAATAATGACTGCACCTTCAAACTCTTGCACTGTGGATGCAGTTCTGTTCGTTATCTAAAGGGTTAACAAAACAAGCTTAAGCACATAGAGAAGGGAAAGCCCGATAAAAAGGAAAAGATGTCTCTAGCGGCTAATGGGTTGCTCTTAAATGACATCTTTTAAATAGTAAGTTTCTTCAAGTTATCCTACCTTAAGGTATTCAAAACCGGATCTACTCATCATAAGTTAGGAGAAAAAAAAACCTATAACCAGCAATAAAATATACTGTAAAATAGCTAAGTGGAAATTAAATTCCAAGTAAGCTAGGGAGTTAAGATTCTCCTCCCATATTAAACCCTTCCTTTCATTCAAATGAAAGGGATGATTAGTAATCAAATATTCAAATATTCTACAAAGTACAAAAGTTTTCTTATTAAAAACGGAAAATTCTGTACTTTATCCAAATATTCAAAATAAATAAAAATACTTTCCCTAACAGAAACTTAGATCAAGGATAAGCTGTTCCTATCAGTTCCAAATGGGACTGCATCTGTAATTGTGTCATGCCGCGCTCCCAACAATTAGAAAAAAATGAAAGTTTACCAATTAAATTCACAAATCTCAACGGACGTTTGCCCAACTGAACAACTTATAAACTAATCACGCCGATTACTGAACATAAAGACCTAGCTAATGTGAACATCAAGGAAAAATGTAAGTGGAATCTCGGGCACATTTTGTATAATAAATGATAAGGTCACAATGAGTCGAATTAAAGTGCCTATTCTGGCTAGGCATCAATCAATTAGTCAGACACCGGGCAGGTCGTGAATGTTCGGATCGGATGGGCTTTCTTTTCACCATTATCCCAGTTCATCATCCGCAAGTGCAAGAGAAGGTGTCAGAGTACGGAAGCTAGGGGGCATGCTGTAGCTAGGGGAAAAGAAAAATGGGAAAGGTGCAATGGATGCTGCATAGTTGAATAATTATCTGGGTGGCACAATGGGCGAGTCCTGCCGACATCAGAGCCCAGCGAGCGTCTCCCTAACTCTGCCCGAGGAACCTCCCCATTCCCAGGCATCAGAAGAGCCGGCACCCTCTTTGCCTTCTCTTCCAAACGGGAATATAAAGGGATGCCTGGACTCGCTTTACCGTTGTCGTGCACAGGGAGCCGCGGCGCAAAGACGCGCGGCCAGAGCTCGCTTTTCGCTGGCACGCCGGGCGAGCCGGAGGCTCGGCCACTAGCTGCATGCAGCCTTCGCCGGCGCCAAGGCACGAGGGCGGAGCGGCGGAATCGGAACCCCGAACTCGGCGCCGCCGGTGAAGCCGCAGCTGCTGCACCCGGTGCAGCCTCTGCCCAGTCCCCGCGCCCGAGATCCCGCGCCTCGTCCTCCACGCGCAGCCCGGGCTGCTGGGCGGCGGGCGCGGGGGAGCCCGGGATGGGGGCGGGGGCGGCGCGCCCATCCACCGGCGCCGCCGCTGCAGACCCGGGTTCATCCACACGCCCCTCTCGGCTCCGGCCGGTGGAGAACAGTTACGTCGTCAAGACCCCCGTAAGAAAAAAAAGGACAAAATCCTGAGAGACTCCTGCTCACCGCGAAACCGTGGGGGGCTCGCGCCGTACCCCTTCTACATGCTTCGGCGGCTGCCGCCCGTCCAGCTCCGCGCTGGGACGCCACCAAGAGCCCCTCGGGAGCGTCGGGCTGCGGGATGGAAGCCGCGCCGGGCACTGGCTGAGGCGCCGGGCCGCCCGGAATGCCGCCGGGGGAGCCCACTGCTCGCCCGAGACGCGGTGCGCGCGACGCGCGAGCGAACAACACCGCGAGCCGCCGCTGCCCTGCGCCGCCCCCTCCCCGCGCGACGCTCCACAACCGGGCGCGGGGATCCGCGCCTGCAGCAGGGGGAGCCTCGGGGCGCTCTCCGCCTGGCCTCACGACCTTTCCGCGGAGCTGCGCCAGACGGGTCCCAGGTCTCTGAACTTAGAATTCGCATTCTTCCTTCGAATTCTGCAGGGCGGACGGCGGCATGGTGGGAGAAGTGAGCATCCACCCACTTACCGGTCCGTGGGCTAGAGGACGGCGCTTCCCCCTGTCCTGAGGCTCTGTGGTATTGCCCAATCCGCACTTTGGGGGAGGGGGCCGGAGAGAACGGTGCCCGGCTCGGGAATGAGGGAAGATGACATCCAATTGAATGAAGCATCCTTTTGGGGGCGGGGTCGAAGGCTGAGCCCCTCTGTCCGACTCCGCCTCCTCGCTCCAAACTACATTTCCCAGGGTGCCGCGAGCACCTCGCCGCGCTGTACGCCGGGAGTGAAGTACGGCGAGGCTTCAAACCCAGCTCAGGACCGGGTCTTTAATCAGCGAGGTCCTGAAAGTTACAAATAGTTGTAATCCCTCATGCTTCTTTAGATAAATGTTCGCGAATCTCAAATCCTGACACAGTCATCGTAATAATCATTAAGGTTTTTACGAGGAGTTAGAAATGATTTGTTATCAAAGGAGGTAAATAGCTTGTTCCATGACAATCTGTCAGGACCTGGGAGACGCTGCTTCTTCCGCCCTGGCCTGGCCATAGCAGAGAGTATCTGTTGCAGTCATGTCGGCTGCGATTGCAGCTCTAGCTGCTTCCTATGGCTCGGGTTCGGGGTCCGAATCGGACTCGGACAGTGAGGGCAGTCGGTGCCCACTGCCGGCCGCGGACTCTCTCATGCACTTGACCAAATCGCCTTCAGCCAAGCCCTCTCTGACGGTGGCGGTGGACTCGGCTCCGGAGGTGGCAGTTAAGGTAAGTGTTTTGGACACTAATGAGTTTAGGAATTGCTTTCAGCTCGTCTCGGGTTAGATGCTGGTCTATCTCGGCGCTGAGAAGTAAGTAACTAGCGTTTACACCTCTTCCCACTTCCTCCTTGACGATTGGAAGTACGAAGCAGCCCTCGACTACCTCCGATCCTTCGTGTCTCTGTCGGATAAAAGTAGTCCAAGAGAGGAGGAAAGTTTGAATATGTAGACTAGAATGTAGCCTTGTTAAAGCAGATGTGATTTCAGAACATGGATAATATTGGATCAAGACTTTCAAACTAGAATTTGTGCCCTCACGAGAAGTGAACCATGGCTAGGTACTGTTATTTTTTTTTATTTTTTATTTTTTTGAGGAACTCATCAGGAATCCTGACTTCGCCACTTGCAAATTACACAACGTTATCAGTTCAAAGAAAGAGAGGCCGCTTAAGCCAAAGCCAAGAGTTTCCAAACTTAGGGGAAGACTTGGTGTGTCTTGAGTCCCTCGAGAGCATCAGTCTGTAGTAAGCCCTGTGCAAATGATCAGTTTAAAGAGTGTGAAGAGGAAAACTACAGAGATTTCGAACTAAGATCTCCCTGTGTCTTGTTTGTGTCTTAAGTCATTGACAGTTTTTGATGAGCCATTTACGGAATGTTATTTCTTTAATAAGGACATCTGGCATGAAAGAACTCTGGGAACTCTATCTTTAGAACAACAGTGTGTTCCTTAGACATCCCAACTTTCCGTGCTGTTCCTTGTTCCCGGCATTGTCACAGGGCCACCCCCACCCCTACCCCAGCTCAGGGTAGGCTAGTCTTGGCTTCTTGACTAATTGCTTAGTGGAAATGGTGTCCTAGGTCTTTTGCAGTCGTGAGACGGTTCTGACATCTGAGTTAAATCTCTGCATAGAATAGTTTGTAATAATTCCCTTTTCTCTATGCATTTTTTCCTAAGACATCCACTGAGCTATCCTCAGCCTTTGGGTTCCCTGTTCTTCCAGCCCTGTCAGCTTTAGGGTTCCTTTGTCTAGGCTCTTATTTCAAGTTTCCCTCCACATAGTCTCTTATATTTTTAACTGCTGGTATATACTTGCCGTGGCTCACAGGTGACCACGGTGAAGAGGCTGACCTAGGCAGGAATCAAGATCCCAGTATTCGTGTCTACCTCTAGCGCTTAGCCGCGTGGCCCCTTGGGATCCATCACTTGATGATGAGCTCTGAGCCTTCTTACTCATTCGCCAAGTGTGTTAAGCTACCAGTACTCAAAAATGCAAAGCAGTTTTAGCTGTAACCGATTACATGTCAGCTGTCCTAGTAAACCCTTGCCTTAAACTCCTTGCCAATTTAAACGTTAATATAAAAAAAAAAAAAATCGGGCTGGAGAGATGGCTCAGCGGTTAAGAGCACCGACTGCTCTTCCAGAGGTCCTGAGTTCAAATCCCAGCAACCACATGGTGGCTCACAACCACCTGTAAAGAGATCCAATGCCCTCTTCTGGTGTGTCTAAGACAGCTACAGTGTATTCATATATAATAAATAAATAAATCTTAAAAAAAAAAAATCTCATCCAGGATGGCTCTCTCGGGCCCCTTTTGTGTGGTGTGCTAAACGCTTAAGTTTCTTTCTCCCTAAGTGCATGTTTGTATTCCGCAGTTTGGTTGATCCACATCCTGCTCACTGGCCCAAGCCCAATCATTTTCCTTTTCCTCAACCCCTGAAGCTAGTTAGTTGTTCAGCTGCTACGTCTCCTCCATCAGTTTTTTTTTATTTTTTTGGTTGGTTCGTTGGTTTTGGTTTTTTTTTCCCCCAACTCAGTTTCGTCCTTTCTCCTTTCCTTAGCACAGCTCCCATTAGCATCCTTCATTCCCCTAGGAATTATGCTTGACCTTTTCAGCCTTTGAGTGACAGCTACTTTCCCCACCATGACCGAGTGCTGCTGTTTAATCAAATGTCTCTTTCTTCCATTGCCACTGTTTCTTTCAGACTCTCATTTCTTTTAAAACAGTAATAACTTTCTGTGTGCTCCTTTCCAGCCTCGTCCTACTTCTTTCCTACACGGTGCATCGAGACTGTTCATTTCTGAATTCAGAACTCATCATTCACATCCCCGTCCCAAAGCATCGTGTTGTCTGTTAGATACGCATTCCATTCCTTATACAGTTTGTGAAGCCTGCAGTCCTGCTATGCCGAAATCTGTATAAAGCCCCACAAGTCTAATAATTTCCTCCCCTCCCTCACATATCCAAAGCTGTGCTTCCCAGCCTCACGGTACTTGTTCCTTCTATATCTATTTCTCTTCATCATAGCCCAGGGGCGTCACTTAACCACATCTCTAAGTTCGTTCCTGGGACCCAGAGACTGTTCTATCTCCAATGCCTTGTACACAAGAGAAAAACTAAAAGAAAAGGCCTTGACCCACATATAGACATTGAGAATCAGATTTGGAGTTGAGCAGGTACTGATCAGAAGGAAGCTGTCTTTTGAGCTTGTTCACTCAGTAAAGAAAATGAGGTGGAATCAACCTATAAGATGCCAGAGGTTCGTTCAGAGCAGGGCTAGATCCCCAGGTAGGTGGGCTCCATCATAGGAGATGAGCAGTGCACACCAGAGAAGAAAAGGTCCTGTGGAGTAAAGGTAATGCAAATGGTTAGAAAATTATCAAGGGAGGAATTGTGAAGCATGCAGATACATGTGTCTGTTTGACTGATTCTTTTGTGACCCACAGTACTTGGCCGAAAATAAATGTATGCCCTGTTATAGTACCCTTTTTGGGGGATTGGGGGTGCATATCACAGCACCCATGTGGAGGTCAGGGGACGACATATTCCTTGGCTCCCTAACTCACCGGTATAGCTGAGTCTGAACTCCAGGGTCAGTGGAAAACCTGTCTCGGGAGTAAAGTTTCACACACACACACACACACACAGAGTGAGAGAGAGAGAAAGAGAGAGAGAGAGAGAGATCAAAGAGTTGTTAAAAAAACAACTGATCATATACATGGGGATTAGCAAACTCCCATAAAGGACAAATTGCAAGTATTGTTTACACCGTTGACCTCATATATTCTGCCAAGTCTTTTTTTGTTGACGTTCATTTCTCTTTAATCAACACTTGAAGACTGTAAATACCATTATTATTTTGTTAGTACAAAAATACCATCTGTGGGCCAAATTTTGCCCATATTCTGGGGTTCCCCAACCCCTGTGCCAGACCACTAAATAACACTCATCAGTAACCGAGGTCACATGACACAATAGGCCCTGACCTTAATGCATCTACATGAAAAACTAGGCACAAAAAGGTAAGTTTACCTATAACTACAAACTTGCCTTTGAGGCAGAGTCGAACACAGCAAGATGTTTGGATTGTTTGTGTCCAGACAGGGCCTCGGGTAGCCCAGGCTGACCTCACTAGGAAGCCAAGGATGACCCTGAACTTCTAATCCCAAGTGCTGAGATTATAGACTTATGCCACCATTCCATCCACACCAAGGCTTTTTGTATGCTAAGGAGACAATCTGTTACCTGAGCTCCATCCTCTGCCAATAATAATAATAATAATAATAATAATAATAATAATAATAATAATAATAATAATAATAAATGGAAAAATAAAGGAGATAATATAAAGCCAGTGAGGTGAGCTGTCTGTTTTTAAGTGTACTTTTGTACATATCAGACTATGACTGTCCTACTACAGCCACAGTAGAAGAAAGGCAGAAAGCATGTCAGGCACCCCTGCTTCTAGATTACCTTGTTAGTCAGCATTTCTTTATTTTCTCTCATTTGCAGAAGATGCACCCAGGCTCTCAAAATGGTTACCCTAGAAACTACATGGCTGAGCTACTCAGTACCTTCCACTTCTAAGCGGTGCAAGCCCTGCTTCAGCCGCACCCCACGCCCACCTGCTTAGGATGGTGTCGTTTGGTCTGTGTGCACACACGCGCGCACACACTCACACACACGCATACACACACACACGCGCTCACACACACACGACAGACACAGGCTTTCTTGCATCTTACCTGCTGAGTTGGCTGCTTTCTGTCACAGCGCCTTCTTTAGGCTGCCCTTCACAAGGCCGGCTGGTGGCTACACTTCAGTTTGTCCTCAGAGTGTTGGTGTTCAGTGCTCTCTCCTTGGGGGATATTTTACTGCGTTTAGTTTACTTCGCTGAGAATTTGTCTCAGCTCACTTAAGGTGTCTTTTCTTATTCAGTTGTTTCTGATAACGGACTGTCTTTTTCTAGTGACTCCAGTCTTCCTTGAAAGTGAATTTTTTTCTCCTTCTTTTGACAGCTGATAGGTAGGTACCCTCCACCCTTTTATATACTGTGAGGTTTCCTTGTTTTTCCTATGAAGTAATTTGTGGATTTCTTTTCATTCCCTTCTCCACTTAGAATTCTGCTGAGCTTCTTTAGCAGCAAATAGATTTCTTGGAGTGTGGACGTAGAGTGTTTCTGGGACGTTCACAGTTCTCTTTGCTACGTATCACTTTAGCCCCATCCTCCTCTGATTCTGGAACATCAACTGCGTGTGTAGTGATGATTAGACATCATGTCATTGCTGTTATTGTTTTGTTGTTGTTGTTTTGTTGTTGAACTTGTGATACAAATTGTCCTATTTGCCAGTTAGAAATCACTGCTTTGTGTTATGATGGGCTAGGCATCATGGCCCTCGTCTGTAATTCCCACACTGGAAGCCAAGGTAGGAAGATCATGAGCTAAGGGTCAGCCTGGACTTCACAGCCAGACAAAGACAGAACACAGGATGTGATGAGCCTTCCTGGATTGCAAGAATTATTTACGCCTGCATGCTGGCTCACTCGGGAGGCTCAGGCAGCTCTGAAATAACAACAAAAATATTTATTAACTAAAAACAGTCGTCTCAGACAGTGGCTGAATGAATTCCTTGTTTAGCACAGCCAGCTTCAGTACAATGCAAATTCTGCCTCTTAGATCCATGGCATAAGGTTGATTTCTTTTTGGGTGGGATTTCTTACATTCACGAACCTCAGTTAAATTACTTTTCCCCTCTATATTTGTTCAGGGCCTGGCCTGGAGGTCTACGTGTCCAAATTTGTTTTCTTCTACTTTATCACCTGTCCAATCTCTTTATTTGGGGAATTTTAGTCATTTCTAATTCCTGAGAGAAAAACATGCCATAAATTGATAGGAACTCCATGATAATGACTAGAACATTGGAGGTTTTTACAGTTTACAGAGTTCTTTTCATGCCTGATTTCTTACCTGTACACCAGAAGAAATGGGGAAAGGACCTAACAGTGACTTTTTTTCTTCTCTTTTTTTCTTTTTTCTTTTTTTCGGAGCTGGGGACCGAACCCAGGGCCTTGCGCTTGCTAGGCAAGCACTCTACCACTGAGCTAAATCCCCAACCCCGTGTAGTCTCAAATTTAAGCCAACAGTTAACCTGTTTACATTTATTTGGCAGTTCAGTGACTGCCCTTTAACTGATTCAAGCTAGATAGGAATCCGTTGTAAGTCTGTGGTAATTCCACACGCTTGCCTACCTGACCTTGGACTCCTCCCGAGGTCTAAGGGAGTTGTGGTGCTGCCCACATTTATCTAGGAAAATCTTCAGTAGCCACCTTTCTCCGGAGGGCCGTTCGGTTGTTCTGTAATTTCAGCCATAGTGAAAGGGGATGATCTGTCATTTATTGGTTGCCATGGTTGTTACTGTAAAAGGTTGATTTTTTTTTAATTGCACTTTGTATTTAAAAGTTGACGTTGCACCGTACTCTATTCAAAATAATTAGAGTTTAGAATCTTCTAACGACTCTTAATTAGGAAGCTCTGGCAACCCATCTATTACCAGTGCTGCTAATAACTCTACCGTGTAAAGTCCAGTGAGGAGAGAGGAATGGAACTTTAGATCCTTGTAGATAGCTTCTTCTGGGGGTTGACTATTAAGAGGTAATAGTAGGGGCTGGGGATTTAGCTCAGTGGTAGAGCGCTTACCTAGGAAGCGCAAGGCCCTGGGTTCGGTCCCCAGCTCCGAAAAGAACTAAAAAAAAAAAAAAAAAGAGGTAATAGTATTTAACTTCGGTTTTGTTCAGTTTATGCAATGTTTTTTTTTTCCTTTACAGTAGTGTGTTTGACATTGTCTCAAGGTTCCAATGTTAACTGGCACACATGACCAAAAGCAAACTTGGGAGGGAGAGGTTTATTTCACACAATTCCATAGAACAGTTCGTCCCAAAAACAGTGAAGGCAGGAACTCACCCAGGGCAGGAACCTGGAGGCAGGAGCTGATGCAGAGGCCATGGAAGGGTACTGCTTACTTGCTTGTTCCTTGTGGCTGGCTTGCTCAGCCTGCTTTCTCACAGCACCCAGGACCACCAGCCCAGGAATAGCACCACCCACAGTGGGCTGGGCCTTCCCCCATTGATCCCTAACTAAGAAAATGCCTTTCAGCCACATCTTCTAGAGGCATTCACTCAAGAAGGCTCCTTTCTTTCTGATAACATTAACTTGTGTCAAGTTGACATAAATTAGCACAGGTATTAAAAGATTCTATCCTTAGTTCTCCTAGCTTTTCAGCTCCCTCCCCCGAGTCTTGCTATAAAGTGTCCCCACTCACACCCACCATCAGAAAGTGAAATTCTAGTTTCCCATCCACTCAGTTCCCTTTCTGGCCAACACTCTGATATGGGCTTAGCCAGAGACACCCATATGAGCTCTCTGTTGTTTTATTATTTTTTTAAATTGACAGTGCCCTGGCAATGACACTATCACTCCTGACAATCGGTTGCCTGGGTTGATTCTGCTGGTCTGACTGGCTAGGCAGCTGTGCACTGGGAGGGACCTTCCCAGAAGAGCTGGAGGAGGACCCGTCCTGGGTCTAGGATGGAGGACAAGCTCTGAAGGTCCGCCTGAACTTTTAGCAGGAAACGCACCCACGGCAGAGCAAGGAATGGGGATTTGAGTGGCAGCGGTGACCAGCGCTTTGTCTCTCAGGCCAGCAGTCCCAGTATCCCACGGTGGTAGCTGTTTAGTGTTGATGTCCAGTCACAAACTGTTGTGCACGGTGCATCGGCCCTGTAATTTGATTGGCTTTGGATTGTGATTCCATCTGCCTGCTTCTCAAAGCTGCATCCCCAACCTTCCTAGAAACTCTAAGAAATTCACAAGGATTCAGTCTATTTCATCAGTCTGGGAAGATTTCTGTCACTTGCAGCTATGAACCTGACTAACACCCCGTTAGTAAGTGGACAGTTTTTTTTTTTTTTTAAGTGGGAGCTGATTTCCTACTTTGGTCTCATTTTTATTATTGTTGTTTTGTGGTTTTTGCTTTATCTTTTTTAATGTTTGTGTTTATTTGTTTCGGGCAGGTTAGTGCTCATTTAAATGTCACAGGACATCTGCTGGAACTGGTTCTCTCCTACCTCGTTGGTTCTTGGGTTCAAACTCAGGTCATCAGGCTCTCTGTCACCCTCCCTCATATGGTGGCTTTAATGCTTCCCCTGTTCCTTAGTTAGGGCTTCCATTGCTGTGAGAAGACACCGTGATCAAGGCAACTCTTATAAAGACAAGCGTTTAATTGGGACTGGCTTACAGTTTAGAGGTTAGCCCATTATCGTCATGGTGGAAAGCATGCATGGCCACGGTCAGGCAGAACTGGTACTGGAGAAGCTGAGAGTTCTCCATCTTGATCCTCAGGCAGCAGAAGGGGACCACGTGTCACACTGAGCATAGCCCTCCAAGCTCGCCCCCACATAGTCATACTTTCTCCAACAAGGCCACACCTACTCCAACAAGGCCACACCCCCTAATAGTGCCACTCTTAAACCTGTGGAGGCCAATTACATTCAGACTACCACACCCTGTTGGCATCAGTTCATTGGCATTAGTTTATTGGCATAAGTGACTTAATCTTGCTTATAACGTGACTCACAGGAATGATAGGAAGATCATATGATAAGCTGGGAAAATAGCTTGATAAAGTGCTTGCCCTAACAGAGAGACCTGAGTTAGGGCCCCGGATAAATAAAAAGAAGCCAGGTATAGTGGTGAACACTTATAATCAAGCACAGGGCTGGCTGGGGAAGGAGAGACAGGAGGCCCTGGGACTTGTGGTTGGCCCCCCTTGCCCATTGGCAAGTTCTGAGCCTGTGTGAAACTTTGTAAACATGATAGAAAGGTGAGCACGTGCTGAGAAAGTTCTGCCTCTAGAGATTACATAAACAGTGTATCCACTGCCCCACAGTGTTGCTAAATTCCTTCTTGCCTGGCATTTTCTTGTTATAGCAAGTTATCTGTTTATTGTTTAGGTTATTGTCTTTCTTTCCCATTAGACCAAAATTCCATAAAGGCAGGCAACTTTGTCTACTTTCTAGGTCCAGAACAGTGCCTGACATAGAACAGGCCCACAGTCACCATCTACTGAGTGCCTGTTGCTGTAGGTGTCCTAACCACCTTAACTACACAAAGTAACTCAAGTGATCATTTTTTGACTGCCGACATCTCCCCATTATCCTTACATTGTTATATCTAAGAGCCCCCTTTTCAGAAGACACCAGTGCTTCCAACTGAGTCCTGGATTCTGTCCCCTCATGCCACTTCACTTCTAAGATAACCATATCATGATTATCCCCTCATTCTTTTTCATTGAGCTGAACTCATAATCCTGCTACCCAGCATCCCTGGTGGTAGGGTTCTAGAAATGCCCCTGCCACTGCCCACCACCATTCTCCTGTTGTCCTGTGATTCTCTTGTGGTTCTCCTTACCACCTCTTTTCCTCTAGCATGCCCCACATTCTGCAAGGCAGTAAGGGTACAAAATGTAAAAGCCACAGGCAACAAATTCTGTGAAAAACAAAACATTCCATAAGACTCAGGCTAAAAAGACTGTCTCCTTCCTGTAGCAAGAGGAGGGAATGGGTCAAGGGAAATGAGAAGGTGACATCACATTACAAAGGCAGTGCCTATGACATGGGGCAGTAACAGTGCAGATGCCCGTAATGTGGGCAGTAACAGTGCAAAAGGCAGAGAAAGCATCAAAGAACTTGGTTTGGTTTTGTAAAAAGCATCCATTAGTGTGATGTGGCAGAAGTGAGGTGTGTGGTCCTCAGATCCTCCCAACCCACTCAAATCCACCCCGTGTCATTAGAGAACAGACATCTTAAAAAAAAAATAATAATAACAGCAATAACAGTGGTAAGAACAAAAACAAGCCAGAGTAAGACAAAACAAATGGGAATAAAAAAGCACAGGAAACATACAGACCCAGAAACACACCTTCACACACACACACACACACACACACACACACACACACACACACACACACACTCACACACAGCTTTATGAGACAAGGAACCTTCAAACATGCCATTGAGGTCATCTATTGTGGGGCACAGTGCCAGCCCTTAAGTGGTTCATATACCCAGTGAGGTTCCACAGAGAAAACTTACGTTTTATGTACGGGTGGCTATCGGTTGGAAACAGCTTCTCAGTCAGGGCCGGGCGCTTATGCCTGTGTCTCCCCCTCAACACTTGGGACCTCCTCTGGCTTAGACTTTGCAGGCCCTGTGCACACTGCCACAGTCTGTACATCGTCCTGTTGTGTCTCGAAGGCCTTATTTCCTCGATGTCTTCTTTCTTCGCTGGCTCTCACTAGCTGCCTTTCTACCTACACCTCCTCAGAATGCCCTGAGCCCTGAGGGGAGGGTTTGATGAAGACAACCCATTTAGGATCGAGTGTTCCAAGATCTCTCACTCTGTGCAGCTGTGGGTCTCTCTTTGTTCCCATCTACTCCAAAAGAACATCTCTGATGATGACGGAGCAGGACACTGATCTAGAAGCTCAGCAAAATGTCATTCCATCCCTTCAGTAGAACAGTAGCATTTGGTTTCTTTCAGATCCATGACTGTCTAGTCTCAGGGTCTTGGCCACCGAGCAGGGTCAGGCCTGGCCTCCTGGCTTCCATCTCATGGAGTGGGCCTTAATCCCGAGCAAATAGCGTGGTTGGTTACCCCACATGGTTTGTGCCGGTGTTGCACAGTAGGATCAGGCAGGCCACCATTGTAAATGGGGGGATTGGTAGCTAGATAGGCCTGCGCCTTTCTCCACGGGCAGCACGCACTGTACCCGTCACTACCATGAATGTTAGTCATTAGTGGCGAAAGCTCTAGTTGGCACCAGATGGACTTCTCCCTCTCCAGTGAATTATGTAGTTCTGCCTTTAGCAGTAGGGCCTTACCATCTGTTTGTGGAGAGCGGCCCATAGCCTCAGTTGTCTGGAGGTTTCCAGGAGGCCCCTTTCACCAATGCGTGATTCTATGTAATTCATTTCTGGCACTGGAGGGTCCATTGGTATGGAAAGATGTCTAGGAAATGAGGCCTTTTTATAGCTGTATCCATTTACCTGTGAACCTCATGATTTTTCTTTTTGACAGCTGAGTAATACTCCATTGTGTAAGGTTCCTATTTTTTTATCCATTCATCTGTTGTCAGTCCTCTAGTCTGTTCCCAGTTTCTGGTTATTAGAGAGAGAGAGAAAGAGAGAGAGAGAGAGAGAGAGAGAGAGGCAATTAACATGGCTGAGCAAGGGTCTCTGTATGGATGTAGAGTCCTTTCAGTATATGTCCAAGAGTGGTGCAGCTGGATCTGGTAGTTAGATCCCCAGCCTCCCAAGGAACCCCACACACCGGCGTTTGTACTCCTACCAGCAGTGACTCAGCACTCGCATGCTGCCAGCCAGAGCTGTTTGTTTATTGATCTCGGCCACTCTGGCTGGTGTAAGGTGAAAGCTCAGAGTAGTTTTGATTTGCATTTCGATTGGGTTATTTGTTTTTTCTTGATGCCCTCCATCAGACTGTAGTTGGTAAGAGTCCTTTCCCTTTCTGTAGGCCACTGCTGTCCTACTGAGGATGCCCCAAATGTGCAGAAGCTTTTCAGTTTCATTCAGGTCCCATTTATTAATCACTCTTAGTGCTGTGCTAATGGTGTTCTATTCCCCGCCTTCTCTTCTATGAGGTTCAGTGTATCTGGTCTTACATTGAAGCCTCTGATCCATTTGGAGTTGAGTTGTGTGCAGGATGAGATGTTTGGATTTATTTATATCTGTGTACAAGCAGCCATCCAGTTTGACTAGGTTTTGAAGATGCTGCCTCTCCCCTCCCTCCCAACTATGTATTTCTGGCTTCTTTATTAAAAAAATAAACAGGTGTCTGGGCAGGTGTCTCGGTATTCAATTGGTTACATTGATCAACATGGTTCTGTGTTTCTGCCAGTGCTGATTTAATACTATAGTTCTGTAATATGACTTGAAATCAAAGATGGTGACACCTCCAGCAGTTCTTTTATTACTCAGAATTGTTTTTTAGCTATCCTGGGTATTGTGTGTTTCCACATGAAGCTAAAAGTTGTCCTTTGAATTTCTGTGAAGAATTGTGTTGGAATTCTGATAGGGATTGCCTTGACTCTGTGGACCGCTCTGGTGGGATGGCCATTTCACTGTATTAGTGCTGCCACCGCATGAGTATGAGAGGTCTTTGCATTCGCTGAATCTTCTTTAATGTCTTAAAGTTTTACTTTAAGTCTCTCACTGGCTAGGTTGGAGTTACCCCGTGATTTTTAACTGAGGCCATTGTGAAAGGTATTGTGTCGTTTGTAGACAGAAAGCCTGACTGATTTTTGTCTGTTAATGTTACATCCTGCTACTCTGCTAGATTCTTTATCAGCTGTAGAAGTTTCCTGGTGGCAGTTTTTAGAGTCACTTATGTATACAGTTATATTATCTGCAGCTAAAGGCACATGGACGTCTTCCCTTCCTTTTTGTGTCCCCTGGATCTGCCTCTCCGTCTTCCTGCTCTAGCTGAAAAGACTTGAGCACCGTACTGAACAGGCAAAGAGGGGGCACAGCCGTGTTTTATCGCTGACATTAGTGGAATTGCTTTGAGTTTCTCTCCCTTTAGGTTGATGTTGGGTATGGGCTTGCTGTAAGTTGTCTTCATGACGTTGAGGTACGTCCCTTACCCCCCTAATCTCTCCAGGACTTTTGTCACGAAGGGGTGTGGGATTTTGTCAGAGGCCTCTTTCGTACTGAATGAGATGATGACGTGGTTTTTGTCTTTCAGTCTGTGTGGTGGGTCCCATCTGTTGATTTATGTGTTGACCCGTCCTGCATCTCTGGGATGAAGCCTGCTTAAAACATGGTAGATGAACTTTAATATCTTCTTATATTTGGTTTGCAAGTACTTATTGAGACTTTTTGCATCTGTGTTTACAAGGGAAATTAGTCTGCTAATCCCTTTTTTTTTTTTTTTTTTTTTTTTTTGGTTGGGTCTTTATGTGGTTTATGCACCAGCATAATTGTAGCCTCCGTAAAAGAAGACATTTAGTGTTTTGGCTGCTACGTGTCGTGAGGAGTTTCTTTTCTGGTCCAGTCTGTTTGGTGTTCTGTGTGCTTTGAATGCCTTAGTAGGTACCTCCTCCTTTGGGTTAAGGACATTTCCTTCCATGGTTGTGTTGGGAGATTGCCTGTGCCTTTGACCTGGACTACTTCTCCTTCCTCTATTCCTGTTTTTCATAATTTAGATTTTCAGTGTTCCAGATTTCCTGAATGTTTCGTGCTTGGATTTTTTTTTTTTTAATTTAAGGTTTTCTGTGAATGAGGTGTCCTTTTTTTTTTTTTTTTTTTTAATCTTGTCTTCAGGATCTGAGATTCTCCCACCTCCTGACTTCTGTTGGTGAGGCTCACTTCTGAGGTTTGGGGTTGATTTCCTAAATTTTCCATTTCCAGTTTTACCTCAGTTCAGATTTCCTTAGTGATTCTATTCCTACTCTCATGTCTTCAGTTGTTTTCTACATCATTTCCTGTTTGTATTTTCACATGTTTTATTAGTGGATTCAGTGTCCTCTTTAAGGCCTCACACTCACTCAGAAAGGCTGCTCTGAAGTTCTGTCCTATGCTTCAGTGATACTGTATTTAGGCCTGGCTGGTACGGTTACTGGGTTCCGGTGCAGACATGTTTTCCTGGCTGGTTTTGATTGTGTTTTACTCTGATGGCTACTCATCTGGGTTTAGAACGACTGTGATCCTAGGCATTGATACTGGCATATAATGATCGATACATCAAGTGTACAGAACAAAGAAAGACTAGTAAGAGCTGCAAGGGAAGAAGACCATGTAACTTACAAGTCAGACCCATTGGAACTGCACCTGACTCCTCACCAGAGGCTGAGTGGGTGTTCCTTTCCTTTTGGAGAGTGTGGTGGCTGTGGAACACCTGCTAGGGGGTGTTTCTGAGTCCCTCTCTAGTGGCCACTTTGGGACCTTGGGTAGAAGGCATCTCTAAATATTGGGGTCTAACAAGAAGGAATGAGGACCGGTTTGCAGTGCAGGAGAGCTAAGAGGGAGCACTGCAGGAGAGCTGAGAGGGAGCACTGCAGGAGAGCTAAGAGGGAGCACTGCAGGAGAGCTGAGAGGGAGCACTGCAGGAGAGCTGAGAGGGAGCACTGCAGGAGAGCTGAGAGGGAGCACTGCAGGAGAGCTGAGAGGAAGCACTGCAGGAGAGCTGAGAGGGAGCACTGCAGGAGAGCTAAGAGGGAGCACTGCAGGAGAGCTGAGAGAGAGCACTGAAGGAGAGCTGAGAGGGAGCACTGCAGGAGAGCTGAGAGGGAGCACTGAAGGAGAGCTGAGAGGGAGCACTGCAGGAGAGCTGAGAGGGAGCACTGCAGGAGAGCTGAGAGGGAGCACTGAAGGAGAGCTGAGAGGGAGCACTGCAGGAGAGCTGAGAGGAAGCACTGCAGGAGGATGAGACTGGGGACACAGAAATGGAGGACAGGAAGGAGTGTGAACACAGTCTACCTGATCCCCAGGCTGCAGAGGACAGTGACTTCCCAGAGAGCGCTTCTGGGTATTGGCACCTGACACGGTGATGGCATGAGGAAGCTAGAACGTCTTAACTTGAAGTGATTGGGCAGTGTTAACTTACTTAGTTAATAAAGTTAGTATGTTGAAAAAGTCATATATTTTATGTCTAAAATTTGATACTATATGTATGTTCCTTTGCTTTTTGACTCTTGTATCTATTACCGCTGTGATGCTAATGTAACAGTTGTGAAGTCGGTGTTCAGGTGTGTAAAATGCAGCAAATCTGTAACACTCATTTGACTTTCCTTTAGGAAGATCTGGAGACCGGAGTTCACCTTGACCCTGCTGTCAAAGAAGTTCAGTATAATCCTACCTATGAGACCATGTTTGCTCCTGAGGTAAGAAAGTTCCCATGAGTGCTCCCTTCTGTGAGTATTTAAATTACATGGGGTAGATAAATGGATGCTTGCGATGGTTGTTCTCGGTTGTCAGCTTGGCTATATACGGAATGAACTACAGTCCAGGAATGGAGAGCCCACCCGTGGTCCAGACATTGAATCAAGAAGACACAGGCTTTTGATCCAGATCTTGAGGCAGGATGACATATATATGCTTTCGATCTGGATCGACACACACCTTTAATCCCAATCTTGAGGCTCACCTTTAATCTGGGCCATGCTGTCTGCTGGAGGCCTGCATAAGGACAATGAAAGAAGGGGGTTGTGTGTGTGTGTGTGGGGGGGGGGTGTTCCTTCCCTCCTAATCTGTAAGCTCTGCTCTCCCTGAGACAGACAGACAGACAGGCACACACACACACGTTGGTTGGCTGGCCCCTTAAGGAGAAGGCAAGCCCACATGTATGCCTCGTGGTTTCTCCAAATGAAGGGGCTTTGGTAGGGTAGGGCTTATTGCGCTCAGAGGATGGGAAAATTCAAAGGCAGTGTGGCATATAACAGTTTTCTGTTAGCTTGTTTTCTACAAGATCTGCTTTCTCTAAACTTTGAGTTATTATACTACTGCATAATTATAGTTTTTAACTTTCAATCGAAAGCGTAAGTGTGAATTAATTGATTTTGTGATGATATTGGCAAGTCAGTCATCCAGTCCTTGTGTCTGTCTTCCCTATCTAAGGAGCCTCCATGGACGTGTAAACTCACTCACGTTAGGAGTACCACTCGGGTGAGAGCTTAAGAAGGGACGGACGCTTGGAAGCAGCCCTAGAATCTTTCATAATTGCCAGGGAAACAGTCATCTGTGGTATAACAGATAATAACAGATATGAGCTTTGTGTGCTAGGACCAGAATCCAGATCACTTGGCAGAGTCTGGAAAGGGTCACCAGGACCTCCGCCAGGTTCAGTTCAAGTTCCTAAATGTCGAGGCTCCACTGTTAGGAATGATGAACAATCCCTCTCTTCAGCCTCGTATTTGACAGAGGATGCGCTGTGCGTTGTTTTAAACAGAGACGAGACTGTCTCCTCCGGCCTCTAAATGACAGTTCACATTCACAGGTTTAAGGAGACTACATCTGGTTGAAGAAACAAATATTTCTCTATAAAATTCACTTTAGAAGTGGACAGTGGACAATGCTGTCCCGGTTTAGACAGTGAGATTTGGAATGTGACTGGGTATTAGCAATTGTAAGACCTTGGGGTTTTTGTTTTTGTTTTTTATTTTCATAGTTAAGATAAAGGCAATGTCTACTTTACTGAGACATGGGAATACTTTCGTTAATGCACAGTATGACTGGGAATCACTGGCACATAGTAGGCATCTAACAAAGGATGTTCATGTTGTTTCTTTATCAATGGCACTGATGATACAGGCTTTTATGGGAAGGATTCAGTCAGAAGGGAGGAGCTGCAGCCAGAGTGCTTCAGCCGTGAACTGTTGATGTGAACAGGGATATAAACCCAGAGTAGTGCAAGGATCTGGGAACCGCGGGGGAAGAGGTGGTTTTAATAGATGATAGGTTTGTGAGAGTCTTAAGCGGAGCAGTGATATCATCAACATTGAATTTTTAGACAAGATGTCTGGTTTGGGTTTGATTGGTAGAAAAAGTGCAGAAAAAGAGAATAATGGATGAGAAAAACTACCCTTTATTTTTATCATATACGTGTACAAACTGAGGTGCTGACATACTGTTGTGCTTTTGAACTTCTTAAACCTATGAAGTAAGTGCCCTTCACCCCTCTTTTGAAGAATAGAAACCAGGTCTCTGATTCTGCCACCAGGTAATGGTTTTGTGGACTCAGATTAGATCACTATTAATTATGCATCAGGAACTGGAAGAAGCATGTGAAGGCCCCTGTGTAATCTGCACGGCAGCCTATGATTCGCTAATTCTGGAAACTAACCAAACCCCTTCCACTGTGAAGTATCAGCCCTCCATTTCAGCCAACAACCTTTCCTAGGTGGTCTGCCCAGCGAATCATTTGCTCAAATTATAGACTAAAGTGAAAAGAGAATAATGTTTAGACCAGCAGCTTTCGTGAACTTGGTTCTTTGTTAGCTTCTTAGAGATAAGTTATTTTTTAGTTGTAAAGTATCTTTTATTCTCCAGATGTAATTGTCATCCAGGAGGCTTGCTGCTGAATACACTCACCCTTTCTAGTTTTGTTTTGTTTTGTTTTGTGTTGTTTTTTTTCTGATCTCTTGCTGGCTGGTTCAACTTAGCTATTTTGGCCCAATCTCCTCTCCAAGCCAATGGATTCAAATTGTTTTCTCCTTCTGCAAAGCTCTCTTAAATCTCTCTTTCCTGTCTTTCTCATGAGAGTTGGGGGCTATCTTATCTCTGACTCATTCTGTCAAATCTTTCTCTGCTTCGTCACTTTGTCTGCCCCTCAATTAGACTCTGCTTTCAAACATGACTGCTTTCTTCTACAAGTTAACTTTACCTTCATTGTTTGATATTAAAGGTATGTGCTAACTGTGTTTATTGAAGCCAGAGGCTGTGTATTGAAGCCAGAGAGATTAAAGGTATGTCATTCCAGCTGGATCACCCAACTCTAAAAGGTATTTAGATGTGATCCCTTGCAAAAGCAGCCATGTTGTTAGATTAACTCTACAATTAGGTTGTTTTTTTTTTTTTAATCATATTAAATTTACTGGATTCAGGAAGAATTCCAGACCCCTTAAACCAGCTATGCTTTTAGGGGTTGTGTGTGTGTGTGTGTGTGTGTGTGTGTGTGTGTGTGTGAGAGAGAGAGAGAGAGAGAGAGAGAGAGAGAGAGAATGAGAATTCAGGGAGCAAATACTAGTTTTATAATAATCTATTATAAGAGCTGCTTAAATATTAATGCTTTAGAAATACTGTAGTGTCCAACTTCTGTCAGCAGCAGCGGTGAAGTGTTCTGTGTAAAATCAGACTTCACTTACACAGAATTATTCTGCCAAAAAAACCTGTCAGGATCTTTTTCACGATTTGTAGAAATATTTCTGTAAATAAATTCTTCTTGCTTTAAAATCTGTATATAAGTTTTAAACATTAATGACACCATGAATATTAATGAGAAATTTAGCAATAGCTACAATATTAGTTCTCACCACTGTGGATTTTCCTTGTACATAAACTTATAGTTGTGATTTCGTGTAACCTGTTCTACCAGCATACATTTTCTCAATTCCAATGATGGTATGATTCACTGCTGAGATACTGTGTCTCCTGGAGACTTCTGAGAACCTCAGCTTCTGAGAACCTCTGCTTTGCTTTCTTTGTTGTCGGTGGTGGTGATGGTGGTGGTGGTGGTGGTGGTGGTGGTGGTGGTGGTGGTGGTGGTGGTGGTGGTGGTGGGTGGTGGTGGTAGTGATGGTGGTGGTGGGTGGTGGTGGTGGTTTCTGAGACAGGGTTTTTCTGTTCAGCTCTGACCGTCCTGGAATTCTGTTCCAATCTGGCCTTGAACTGAGAGATCCAGCTGTCTCTGCCTCCTAAGTGTGGTGTTAAAGGAGAGAGAGCACCACGGAAGCCCAGCTTGAGAACCTCTTATAAGAAGCAGATCTCTGTGACCTAGTGTGAGAATCTACACATATAAAAATGTTCCTCCCACTCTACATAAATCACCACTTCACAGTTGAAACCTTCAGGCTGCTTCTCGGAGAAGCCATTGTTTATTCAGAAAGCTCTGCAGCGTCCTTGAGCTCCTCCCTTCTCACTGAAGCTGACCCTTTGAGCAGTGGCACCACCCGCGGGAGCTACCCACGGGAACCCGGTGCGCCCCCTGCTTACTGTTCTTCCACCTGTTTGGTGGCTGTTTTGGTTGTTGACCTAACTACATCTGGAATTAACCAAAATCCAAGCAGCTGAGAACACCTGTCAGGGATTTTTTTTTTAACTATTTGAGGTGGTAAGATCCACCTTTAATCTGGTCACGCCTTCTAATGGCGGCCTGTATAAGTGACGGTAAGAAGGAAGGATGCTCTGCCTACCTGCCCTTGCTCTCACTGGCAAGACCATTCCTCCACTGGCACTGGAACCTATTTCTCTGGGATCCTGGTGTAGTGAAGACCCGCTGAGACATCTGGTCTCCTGGAATAAACAACTATAGGACTCCTGGGCCTCCCATTGGTAGACAACCATTGTTGAACTAGTTTGATCACAGCCTGTAAGCCATTCTAATAAAAATGTATAAAAATATTATATCCTAGAATATATATTCTTTGTGTTTTCTTCCTCTAGAGAACCCCGACTACTATAACATGCAATTTTCAGTTCCACATACTAGTGAGGTCATCCAGTAAATGTCTTTCTGATCCAGGCTTATCCCATTTATCATAGTGTCCTCTAGGTTAGTCCGTGCTGTCTGTCATAAATGGCATTCTTTTTAAAGGTTGCATTGTTTTCTACTCTGCATAGATACATTTTCTTCTCTTGTTTTGTTTGAGGGGTGGTTAGATGGGGGTGTCACGTATAACTGGTTGGTCTGGAACTCACTACTTAGATCAGAGAGGTCCCAAGCTTATAATTTTTCTGCCTCTGCCTCCTGACTGCCTAGTTTCCTCGGTTTTCCCTTCGCACGTCTTAGTCGATAGACCCTTAAGATGCTTCCACACCCCGGCCATTGTACATACTCCCTCGGTGAGCATGGGAGTACACACGTCATTCGTTTCTCTGAGTACATATGTACCTGAAATAGCCTCGCTAGCTTACATGACAGCTCTGGGTTTCACCTTTGAGACCCTCCATGTTGCGCCCCATAGGATCCAGTGCTAATGGACATTCCCTTCCACAGTGGGCTTTACCAATATCCATTGGCTTTTGTCTGTGATAAACAAAGGCCGTTCTAACAGGTGAAGGGCTTCTTCATTGAGAATTGCATTTAGGTTTCTCTGATTACTGATGATTTTCTCATCTACCTACTGGTTATGTCTTGTTTAAAAATGGCCGTTATGGTCCTTTGTCTATTTCGTTACTTGTTCCCTTGCTATTGATCTGTTTGAAATTTCTCTACATTTGGGTTGGTAACCCCTTATGGTATATGGTTTGCAAATATGAATGGTTTCTCACTTACATTTAAATGTTGTATAGGGACATTACAATTGCAGCTAACTGTAGTTTTTCTCCAATGTGATTTTAACTGAAAGCTGAATTCTCAAGGTTAATTTCCTGGCTATGTGAATACATTATGTATCCGTGTACAGACGCTCGCTATGCCTTCACTAATAAATTGGTATAAATTGCAGTAAGTCACTTGAATGTGTTAACTCTTAACCCCACCATATAGGTTAGCTTTTCATCTGTGCGACCAAAAATTCTGATATAAACAGCGTAAGGGAGGGGTTCAGGGTGGTTGGTGGGTTTTGGCTTTTTGGGTTTTGTGGGTTTTACCTGCATGTATGTTAGTGCGGCCACTCATGTGTCTGGTACCAGTGGAGGTCAGAAGAGGGCATGGGATTCCCTGGAACGGGAGTTAAAGATGGCTGTGAGCCACCATGTGGGTGTTGGGAATTGAACCCAGGTCCTCTGTAAGAGCACATAGTGCTCCTAACCACCGAGTTATCTCTCCAGCCCTCAAAATATTTTTTTTTTTTACTCATGATTTCAACTGATTCCGTGGTTGTTTGGCACTGTAGACCTGAACAGAATTCGTAGTCTCAGGACTGTATGGTAGAGAAGCTTCCTCATCTCACTGGGCCACGGCAGGGAGGGGATCCCAGCAGGATGCCAGGGCAAAAAAAAACCCTCTAGAGTCTCCCTGTGCCCAGTAACACTCTGCAGCTTGGTCCCACCCAAGAAAGTTTCTAGAGCCCCCTAAGAGAGCACTGCCATCCGGGAGCTAAGCCCCCAACACAGGAGTCTTTGTTGGGGGGAGGCCTGATACCTCATATCCAAAGCTTAACTTAGCTGCTAAAACTTGAAAAGAAAATTTGAAATTGCTTTCTATTCTTTTATACATTTTTTAAAATGGCTACCCCAGAATTAAAAGAGTTGCATATTCACAGAGAGCAGGACATCATAGAACAGGGCCCTCCCTGTATAACAGTGCTCTTTGCGCATGTGTGTGTGTGCGTGTGTGTGTCTGTGTGTGTGTGTCTGTGTGTGTCTGTGTGTGTCTGTGTGTCTGTGTCTGTGTGTGTCTGTGTGTGCATGTATGTGTGTCTGTGTGTGTGTGTCTGTGTGTGTGCCTGTGTGTGTCTGTGTGTGTGTCTGTGTATGTCTGTGTGCATGTGTCTGTGTCTGTGTGTGTCTGTGTGTGTGTATGTGTCTGTGAGTGTCTGTCTGTGTTTCTGTGCGTGTCTGTGTGTCTGTGTGTGTGTCTGTGTGTGTGTCTTTGTGTGTCTATGTGCGTGTGTCTGTGTGTCTGTGTGCGTGTGTCTGTGTGTCTGTGTGTGTCTGTGTCTGTGTGTGTCTGTGTGTGTGTCTGTGAGTGTCTGTCTGTGTTTCTGTGCGTGTCTGTGTGTCTGTCTGTGTGTCTGTGTGTGTGTCTGTGTGTGTGTCTGTGTGTGTATGTGTGTGTGTGTCTTTGTGTGTCTGTGTCTGTGTCTGTGTGTGTGTGTGTGTGTGTGTGTGTGTGTGTATTTCATGTCAGCTTCAATTGTTGGCAGTTAACAGGCGGTTAGGATGGCCCAAAGCCATGGACCCTCCTCCACTCCAGCGTCATTATTTCTAGATTTTGTTGTTGTCTGCCCTCACATACCTATAAGACATTTAGATTTTTAGACTGCTGCAGGCACAGCACCGTGTGTAAAATACACGTAGCTTTCGTAAATATATTTCTATATAGAACTGAATATTCTTGATACTGAGGACCGTCTGTTAGCTTTCGTAAATATGTTTCTATATAGATCTGAATGTTCTTGATACTGAGGACCGTCTGTTAGAGTGGAGTGAGGGAAGCGTCCCGCCTACGGAGCCGTCCACCTCTTATGAGTAGCTGCTCCCTCCCTGAGCACATAACCCCTGAAAGCACTGGGGTAGTCTCTACAGTGCTAGGAGGATGCCAAGGGCAGGGGCAGTCTGTCGTAGGTTCCCTCTCGGCTCCCCACTCCCACCAGCCGCTGCTTTCAGGTGCTATGTGAGTGCCCAGGTCTGCATCTTAGACACTTTCAGCCATTTCCATATCTAATTCTGTAGCTGTCTCTGTTCCTGTAATAACATTCATGAGTAAATAAGTTGTGTCTGCTGTTTTTTCCTATGTTCCACCAATCAGCAGATGTGGGCTACAAAGTCCTGCTGTGTGCTTTATAATTTGGAATGAGTAGCAACTAAAAACTTTGTAGAAAATTGGGTGTTTTAAGCAGAAATGCAAGTTATCAGTCTACAACAACCTTGTAGTGGTTTATTTTTCTCTAATGCAAAAGTATATTAGGTAAATAATCTGACAGCTAAATTTAATTTTCCACACATGCTGCAATGAACCTAGAGAAGGCACAGTGCTGGTTAGGAACAGGAATTTATATTTGTGGCTTTGGAAATGTGTCACAGAAAAGATGCTCCTAAAGTAGTAATCTGAGTTGTCCTAACATCCACATATTTCATCAGAAATAATGGGTGTTCTCGTGTTCAAATAAATACCGTTATGTGCCAGGTATAATGGTGTGTGCCTATAGTTACAGCACTCGGGACATGAGGACAGGAGGATTGCTAACTTGAAACCAGAGTGGGCCCCATAGTAAGTTCTAAGCCACCGTTGGCTTATTGTGAAACAAAACAAAATAACAATAATAATAAAAGGTAAAAACATTAAGTTTGCTCTTTCTAAATGGACACTCATTTTACTCTTCATAAAAACAAATAGGAAATTAAGAATTCAAGGTGGAAAGGTTACCAGGAGTCCGAGGGCGGCTTGGGTTAAAGACTGAGGCCCTGTCTCAGAGAGTGGCTTTCCCGGGGTCTTTCTAATAGCTTTATTTAATAGGGCTGACCTAGCACAGTGTGGAGTTTCCTAGCCAAGTGTCTTACAGGGTAGACTTTATGTTGCACATTCAGGGAGTGGTTTAAGTAGTAAGACTCATGTTTGTTGTAGCTTTGGTCTTTATAAGCGATAAAACTTGGCCCAGGAGCAGGTGAAACACCTCACCGTTCATGGGCTTCTCATGTACGGCAGGGAGATCACATGTCTAACTTCACAATGCCATAAACCACACAGTCCCACTGTTTAGTTTGTGGATGTGAATTCTCAGACTGGATAAGTTTTATTTACATTTATGATCTGTCTTCTTAGAGTCTGTTTCAAGCACTCCTTCAGTTTGTTTCCTGGCCTGTACCTCCACTAGGATTCTGATTGGTTTTTGATTAGTGATGTCTGTATTTTCTGTTTGCGTGCACTGAGATGAATGTAAAGGCTTCCGAGTGTCTGCCTTCGAGGAACTCAGAAGTAGTAGATGAAAATGTGACTTTTAAAACAAAAGTGTATTTCAGTGCTGTCACTGACAAAAGATCACCGCAAGTCCCCAAGTCAGGAGTTAGAAAAATCTGTAGTAGCTCTCAGTTGTCCAGAGAAGTGCCTCAAATAAGACTCCCTGCAGTAGGAACGCGTAGCTCTTTACATGCCGTCTTCTCCAGTCCCAGGGGCTGACCAGCCATTGCCTGATCACACGGAGCCGTGTGCAACTGGCGTGATCCCAAATAGGTCCATGAGCCGTGGTGGATTAGAGTTGAAAACACTGTAATTTCAGTAACCTACTTTTCCTGCCTTTTAACGTTGCAGTTTGGACCAGAAAATCCCTTTCGAACACAGCAAATGGCTGCCCCTCGAAATATGCTTTCTGGATATGCAGAGCCAGCACACATCAACGACTTCATGTTCGAACAGCAGAGAAGGACATTTGCCACATACGGTAAGACGATGACGAGACTCACAGTGGTCAGTGCGGCTTCGTTCAGAATGAGCGACGTGTGCCTTCGCTTTTTAAGTGTATTCATCCAGCTTTCATCAAAGGGGCTGGGTACCTTCCTATGCAAACCTACAAATACTGAATGGGAAGTGATCTCAAATATTGAGCTGGATTTTAAATCCTCTGTGATCTTCTCAGTGCCGAAAATAATCTGCAGTCCTAAAACCAGTGTTCCTTGGTCTTGTACTTGGTAATGAACATTTGTTATTAGATCTCTATCACATGCCGATTATTAAGTTGTTAATGAAAATATAACATTCATCATCTTATAAACTACTTTTTTCTGTTTCTCAAATCGTATTTCTTAACTATTTTCTCTTAATTATTAAGGATATTAGCCAGTACAGCAGTAAAAATTTCACAGTATAGAATAGCAGTATTCTCTCAGTGGTGACATTATTTTAAGTTAAGCAGAGTGAAAAGTGGCTCTGGAAAGGATTTGTCCTACATTGTGCGTCATGTATTCTTACCACGACAAGTACGCAGTCACAGTGAGACCTGAGTACCTGCTGGCAGTGGAGCTTAGCCGACAGACTGCTGGCCCAGCAGTCCAAGCCCTGCGTTCAGTCTCCAGTGCAGAGTAACTCGGCTGACGTGGTAGGGTGGAATTCAGGTATTCCAGAATTCAGTGCCATCCTTGGTACATAGGAGTTTAGGCCAACCTGGGCTACATGAGCTCCTGTCTCAAAAGCAAACAACAACCGAACAGCCTGCATATTACCAAAATAACCCTAAAAGAGTTCCTTGACACCTCTAGTACAGTAAAATGGTTACAAATTCACTTCGTACCCATTGCTCCTGTAAGGAGTCCATTGTAAGCCTATAGTGATGTGTGACACATTTATAACTTAGCTATAGAGACCCTGCCTCAGAAACATAAAATAAGGTAAAAAAAAAAATTAAAAATAAAAAGGGAGCCATTGAGTTTTTGTCTCCTGGTTGGCAGCAGTGGGCTTGGGCGAAGGATTGGGAGATGGCTCAGGTAAGGATACTGACTGCACTTCCAAAGGACTGAGTTCAATTCCCAGCACCCACATAGTGGCACACAACTGCCTGTAACTCTAGTTCCAGGGGACCCTAAGCCCTCCTGCTTCTATGGCATTAGCCATGCAGGCAGGCAAAGCACCCGCATACAAAATGAAAACAAAAACTTAACTCATGATTTACATATTCTAAGCTACACCAAGACAGACTTACAGTTTTTGTTTTCATAGATTTTAGAAGGAAGCCATATGTAGTAATTTAGATAGTTTAAGTCTCCTTAAAGCAAAGATTTAATGATGATGATGATGATAAATTGTATTGACATCTACCTTTCAAATTACTTTATAGCAAGAGCAGCATTTACAGCCATTAAGTTTGCTTTGGTTTGGGAATGGGCTTATTTGAAAATGAACAGCCATTGTAGTGTGAACGCGCCTGTAATCTCAGCTCTTGGGAGGGAGGCAGGTGGATCTCTGTGAGTTCTGTTCTACATCATGAGTTCCAGGACAGCAAAAGCTATAGAGACCCTGTCTCAATAAAATAAATAAAATAAATATTAAGGCAGCAGTGGGCTGGGGCAAAGGCTGTGCTGGGTGGCTTTTTTTGGGGGGGGAGGGGGGTAAGACATAAAAAATGTGTGCAGCTAGAGTGTATGGAACAGACTGGAGACTAAGAGAGGTGTGTCCTGCTTGCCTGACTTCGGGTAGTGACTCCTAGGCGTGTGCCTTAATGTTTCACTCACATACAAAGAACAAATCCAGGCTTCAGGCACTGCCCCTCGTCTGGAAAGTACTAGAGAGGGCCTTCCTCACTTCCTGTACACTGCTAACTGTGAGGCAGGGCTAAGAAGATGGCCCCTAATTCAGTTTTACCTGATATCATGTCCTAACTGAGGTACAGAACAAGTTAGTCCTACCGTCTCAGTAAATGGTGGGGATGGATTTATACTCCGCAGGACATTTAGATTATGTTAGATCCAACCCATAGAGTCGTGATTATCAGTGAAACCAGTCTCATTTACTCTAGAAACCCATTATCAACATACAGTGTAGCTGTTAGCCCGCTGTTGGTATTTCTCCTGTTGTCTGGTCCTCGTGTGTGTGTGTGTGTGGGGGGGGCTGTGTCGTCCTGTCTGTCCCTGTTCTCCCGAGTTCTTGCTGTACTGTAGTGCTAGTCTCGGGAGGCTGTTCTCTTCCGTGTGTGTGTGTGTGTGTGTGTGTGTGTGTGTGTGTGTGTGTCTCTCTCTCTCTGTGTGTCTGTGTGTGTGAGTGTGTGTAATAGTATGTGTGTGTTAGGGTGTGGGGGGGTGTTAGGGTGTGTGGGGGGTGAGGTGTATGTGGTGTGTGTGTGTTAGGGTGTGTGGTTGTGTGTGGGGGTTGTGTGTGTGAGAGAGAGAGAGAGGCTGTTCTCTTCCGTGTGTGTGTGTGTGTGTGTGTGTGTGTGTGAGTGTGTGTATGTGTGTAATAGTGTGTATGTGTTAGGGTGTGGGGGGGTGTGAGGTGTGTGTGTGGGGGTTGTGTGTGTGAGAGAGAGAGAGAGGCTGTTCTCTTCCCACTGCTCAGCTTTCACCCCGGAGCTCCTCTTAATCAGTCTTTCCATGGGAAAGTAGGATTTTAAGTCAATGCCATTAGTCTCGTCAGAGTCATTATTAACACGCGTGTAACTTCAATATTAGCAGCAATTAACATTTTCAAAAATTAAAGTCTCTTAGGATAATTTCTGTAAGAAATCATTGAAAGTATTAGATTTCAAATTGGTTCTAGTTTTCAATATTAAATTTTCAATTTGTGCGTTATACAGTAAGATGCCTTTTAAAATATAGCACGAACTATTCCTATGCATAAACCTTATAATTTATTATTGTTTTCTTAAATAAATTTCCAAAGTAGATCAAAAACTGTTCTTAATGTGGTACATTGAGTTGCTTTCTGAAAGAATTTGTCCAGCATACTCCACCCCGTGATGCATGGAAGGCCACGTGTGAACACCGCGCTTTTACCCAGGACCCAGGACCGCTCTTCCCTCTGTCCTATCATAATCAAAGTAGTAAGGCTGTTGCGATTTGATTTTTCTGGACTACTCATGAGATTGAAGGGTTTTCTGTATATTTGCGAGTAATTCTTTGCAGATCATCTATACTTCCTTTTGATTCACCTATAATATTAATTTTTTTATAATTGTGAGGGCGTAATAATAAAATTAATGTTATGGGCATTTCAAGTATGACTACCAAAAGGAAACAAAGTTAATATTAACTCTATTCAAAAGATAAAATGCAAAATAAGCTTCAGAAAGATGCATGAGCATTAACAAGGAAGGCGCGTTGATCTCTGAGACACGGATAATAGAAAGCTAGTCGGGCTGAGGTCCCGTAGTGTTTAATAGAAAGCTAGTCGGGCTGAGGTCCTGTAGTGTTTAATAGAAAGCTAGTCGGGCTGAGGTCCTGTAGTGTTAGGTCTCGGTCCCGTCTTATCACCAGTGATTTGTGGTAGGATGTGTCGCCATGCTCTGCTCTCCGTGTTTGTGAAAGGAAGAGAATGGGGCCCACTCAGGATGTTGGAAGTGCTGACGAAGTGCTTTTCCTCAGAACCAAGACTGGAGGGATGAGCAGGGGACTGGAGCTGACACAGAACAAGGATGACCAGGAGCACCCCGTTCCCCTGCCACACCATGTGGGGCCATTCATAGAAACGTAAATCTCTTTCCCACTAACTCTGGATAGACTTTTATGCGTGAAATGGGAGTTTTTAAACTCAGACTATTGGTCTGGATTCTGCATAAGCCTCATTAGAAAAATTCAGGTCCAGGGCTGGAGAAATGGCTCAGTTAAAGGGGAAGAATCCCAGCCACGAGATTCATGTCTAGCACACTTGCGTATCAAACGTCACCAAGTGCAAGATGTGCTGTGTGTAACTGCTCTTCAGGGAACCCAGGGAAAGGACATCTCCCGCGCACTCTCATTGGTCTTCCCAAGTCCACACCCAATGAGTGCCTGGAAAAGTCTGGCCTCACAGTAACCCAGCGTGTTCATAGAAGAGGGCAGACCAGCGCTCGGTGCGGCTCACAGTCTTTTTCTATGTCAGAGATGACAGAAAAGCCTTCTATTGTAATTCAGGTAAATTAATATACAAAAAGTAACTCCTGGTTGAGCCTGCGGTTTCAGAGTCCACGCCAAAGCGAGTCCTGCTCAGTGAGAGTCCTGTCAGTCAGTGCTGCCATTGTGACACCAAGTGCCACGGGCTATGCAGGACGAGCAGCAGATGACTTTAGGACTCACGGAATGCTGCCCACAGGTTACCATGCCACGTGGGTGGGCCTCAGTGTGACACAACCCAGAGGAGAGGACCATGTGTCCTGAGGACTTCATGCCGTTACAGAGTTCTGCCCTGCCTGCTGCCCTCACATCCTCTTAATCTAAGAACTATATGAAAACTCTGAGGGAGCTTCCGGTCCCACACTGGACAGCGTCTCCGGCATTCAGAGCACTAATTCTTGATTTCTTTCAGGCATTGCTCCTGGAGCAGATTAGTCACTCTGTCACCCCCCTAGAGAAGGACTTAGAGGTGTAGATTGTCAACAGTGACCACCACCCTTAGGAAACGTTTGGAAAAATAAAGAAGTTGTCAGCGAACCTGGGTTTCGATGTTTTCACTCCTGGCTGTGATGTAGGAAATCTTAGGGAACAATGTGAAGTTCAGAAAGGCCACTCTTAGGAGTTAAGCTAGGACCTTTATGGTCGGGAACAAGAACAATGGCAGCACTGACTGACAGGACTCTCACTGAGCAGGACTGCTGAGGATTGGTTTCTTCTGCCCATCTCTGCCCTCAGCTTCCCGACAGGACTTATTATGAATGGCTGGTGAGTAGAGCTGATGAGTAAATGTGCATTTTGAGCATTTAAGGTAGATGTGACTGATTTTTATAAACGAGTTTAGATTTGTGATTCTTTTAAGATTCTTACAAGATTACTTTTTAAGAGAAGTGGTAAAATAATTACTCTTTCTTTGTGATTGCAAATTGCTGGCCGGCAGTGAGAGAAGCTGACTGAGGAGACTCCCTTGCTTACTTACACTCTGTTCATCCATATCAAGGTGCTTAGTTATGTATGTACGTGGGCTTTTGAGAATAATTTGGTTTCTTTACCTGTGCTAACATAATGTTATTTCTTGTAGAGATATTGGAAAACATTGTTTTTTTCATAATCGTTTACTAGAATAAAATTAACATATAATCACACTGTAATTGTATACTGCTTGAGAGATTTTGCTGGGATATATAAGCTATGGAAGGAAGAATAAAGTAAAAAATGGTGTGGCGTGGCGTGGCATGGCATGGTGTGGCATGGCGTGGCGTGTGAAGTGGTGTGGTATGGTATAGTGTGGTGTGGTATGGTGTGGTGTGGTATGGTGTGGTGTGGTATGGTATGGTGTGGTATGGTGTGGTATAGTGTGGTGTGGTATGGTGTGGTGTGGTATGGTATGGTGTGGTGTGGTATGGTGTGGTATGGTATGGTATGGTGTGGTATGGTGTGGTGTGGTATGGTATGGTATGGTGTGGTGTAGTATGGTGTGGTATGGTGTGGTGTAGTATGGTATGGTGTGGTATGGTGAGGTATGGTGTGGTATGGTGTGGTATGGTATGGTGTGGTGTGGTGTGGTATGGTATGGTATGGTATGGTATGATATGGTATTACTGAAACACTGTCTCTCCCATCCATCGACTTTGTGTGTATTTGTAAAGTTTGTACAAAAGGGGTTAGCACATTGATCCTTCTGTCCACTAATTGTGTGATTTATGTATATATGTATGTATGTATATGTATGTATGTATGTGTGTGTATGTATGTGTATGGATGGATGGATGGATGGATGGATGGATGGATGGATGGATGGAATACTTAAAGCCTGCTTGTTGGAGCTTTGCTCTAACTATTCTATTTGTGAATATGTGTATGCGTATCAGTAGGTTTGTATACATGTATGTATATGTGTCGGTATGCATGTATGCTTGTGTGTATGAAGTTACTAGATTCTGCCTTTTGTTTTACCCACAGAGAGAGAGAGAGAAAGAGAGAGAGAGAGAGAGAGAGAGAGAGAGAGAGAGAGAGAGAAAACATGTGAATTTTCTCTCTTTCCTTCTCTTTCTCGCCAGCCCCATGGAGTTAAGAGTTCATAGTTTTCCTGCTGGCTGCAGAGCGTGCCAGCCCCAGTAACATGAGCTCTGTTCCCTCAGGAAAGAGTCAGCTGAACAGCTTCTCTCCTCGCTGGCTGCCTTTGGCGGCCGCCCCTGTAAATATCTGGGTCCACCCCGGTCAGCAGCTCTAAGCACTGACCCCCAACAGCTGCCTGCCTCAGTTTACCCACCACACAGATGCCAAAGCCACAGTCATTGGCAATCAAGATCTGCCCTCTGTCTAAGAACATATTTAAAGGTGGAGAAGAGGAAACTGTGCAGATGAGCTAATATCCAGATGGTTGGTTCTATTCTGGTATTAGAAGGACGACTTGAACTCCTGCATTCTTGGCCTGGTTTAAAGCTATAGCACAGACCGAATCTTTTTTATGTTTCCCCGAAGAAATTCATTTCAAATTTCAACTGTGAAAAATAAAGGTTAAACCTGTCCTCTGGTGCGTGCCCTTTAAGAAGGGCAGTGGTGGCCTTCATGACAGTTGACGTGGGGCTGTAGGACACAGACTGGTAGATCACTCATATGAATAAGCTAATTCATCAAACCCTACTGTAATAGCACATCCTCTTGAGAAGTCTGAGTGTGCGTGTGCTTCCTTTTCCTCAGTTCCCTTGGTTGGTGAAGACCACAGATACATGCAGCTGTGTGAGTGTGAGTGTGAGTGTGGGTGGCTGAGGGACTGTACTCGTGGGCCAGCAGATAGCCTTACTTCTTCACTGCAGAAACATAGGGACGGCCCTTATGGGAAGGACATTCCCATGCAATAGCTGTATCTTATATGTAACTTCTTATTCGATTTCTTTTTCAGTTTAATGATTAACACCCATTAGCAAGAAGGACAAGGAGATAGCTTCTGGCTTTCTGAACACATTACGCACCTATATTTTTAAGCTCCGAGATAATTTGAACTGAACTGTGAATTCACAGCTAGCAAGGTTCTTAGTGCTGCAATGGTTGCTCATGAGGCTCATACTGAGAAATGCTGCTTTCTCCTCTCAGTCACTCGTGCTCCAGCCTGACGTGTGGGCTAAGCAGTGTAAATGAAACACTTTGCTATCTGGAGAGGAAAGTACGAAACGGGTGTTTGCGGGCAGTAATGGGCGCCGTAAGAGGGCTCAGTCATCTGTACCTGTTTGCTTTCAGGCTATGCACTGGACCCTTCGCTAGATAATCATCAAGTGTCTGCCAAATACATCGGCTCTGTGGAAGACGCTGAGAAGAACCAAGGTAATGTGCTTGGGATAGACAGTTGCAGTGCCTCGCAGGCCTCGGTCAGCAGGGAAAACTAGCATTTTGTTTAGCTCCTGGATGTTTTTAAGTTGAAGAGACGAGTGACCCAGGCTAGAGCAGTAGAACTTAGAACAGCCGCTGTTGGGTAGGTACCATCGCCTTCGGTGGTCCTGAGTACTTGACACCACGCCACCCTCCACAGATCATTGCCTTACAGTTAACATAGAGAGCAGGGGCTCTCTCAACAGAGAAATGCTATGCTAGGTGCCTCTTAAAATAATTTAGAAAATTGCTGTAATAGCAGATTTTCAGTGTCTTTTAAAGCATATTTCTGTTCATATTCACTTAGTACGTGGAATGAGACAAACCCTCGTAGCCCAAATGCCATCTTTGTTCAAGACGCATCAGAGCCCTTATTTATAAAACGCTCTAAAATAAAATGTGATGGTTGTACAAGGATGACCTTTATTACGAAGCTGTCTTACATGTCTGTGGGAAGTAATATGGAAATGGAATTGTAGTTGCTTTGTCGTAACATGAGCACTGCTTTGCGTTTACATAAATGAGCTTCTTTTCTTTCCATTCCATTCCATGGTCTGTTTTTCCGTTCTTAGCTTGTGATTGTGATGCTCTAAGTCTTTGAGTTTCATGGCTGCAGACAGTATGCAGCCTTCAAAACCATCATCTTTTGTCAATCTTTTTAAAGCCGATGACACTGGAGGCCAAGTTTAGATCGACATCACATGGCAGTAATATCACAGTCCATGAAACCCGGTTTAATTTGTATTGCTGTATACACAGGGAGTAAGAGGAAATTAGTAACCGTTAGCTGGAGTTTAGCTTCACTTTTAAATCATAAATTAGTTTATCTTGTTTCCAGAGTTGCTGGTATCTTGCTGGACACGACAGTACATACCTAGAATCCCAGCTCAGGCGCCGTGAGACTCTGTTTCTGAAAGCAAAGCAAAAGTCCCACCATACTGGTTTTTGACTCATTAAGAAGGCGCCTGGACTGAGCAGCTCCTCCCTTCCCCCACACCTCCCCGGCTTCTGTCATGAGTCTTTAAGAAGCCTAGGCTAGCAAACTGGTGACAACTTACTTCCTCGGTCTCCTGCCAAGCAGTGGCTGTTCTCCCCCTTCTTAAGCTAATAATAATAACTTTAATAATAATAATAATAATATTAATAATGAGAAGGAGGAGAAAAAGAAGAAGAAGTAGTAGTAGTAGTAGTAGTTGTTTCTTTTTGTCAGCACACGTGGGTCTCTGTGGCAGTCAGACATTTGGATTTGATTGTTTAGATCTACCGTAACTATATAAAATCATATGCGCTGATATTTCTAAAGAGAATCGGTGCACTCACTCCGTTTGTGTTTGTTGTTAATGCAGGCTTAACTGTTTTTGAAACTGGTCAGAAGAAAACAGAAAAGAGGAAAAAGTTCAAAGAAAACGATGCATCTAATATTGATGGTTTCTTGGGACCGTGGGCAAAATACGTGGATGAAAAAGATGTGGCCAAGCCTTCAGAAGTGAGCTTTGATGTTTTCCTTGTCAGTTCCACTGTGTGTGTCTCTACCAGTCGTGTCTGTGTTGACAAATGTGAGATTTCCCTTGAGAACCATGACTCATCAGAATTTCTCAGCCTTAGCTGACTGAGAAAATATAATAATTTCTTTGCTTTTCTTTGCAAAAATTGTATTTGCCTTTTTCCTGTCACATTGTCTCCTGTGCTCTTTGAGTTATATATAATTTGGAACCAGTTTTTAGTAGAATTACAGTTTCTATCCCTCAGGGGTTCCCCTGCCTGCTGGCCTTCCGATCCCTGACCTTGTTACTAGAGTCAGCCTTGCTCTCACAGTGGGATCGGCAGTGACCTTACTTACTAATTTACTTTTAAAATCTTGTTTTATCTATATTATTTGTAAAAGATCCTTGTGAAGTTTATAAAATAAAACTACAGAATCCTGACCCACCTCTGTAACCCGGTGTCTCTGAGAGCAAAGCGCTGTTCCAGGTTCTGAAGCACAGTGATACCCGAGATAATTTTGTCCTTAGCTCCAGCTCTTCCACATCTGTTTAACGTTGCAGCATGCACATGCTGCTGTCTTCCTTTAGATAGCATGCCTGGACTTGTTTATGGTAGATACGGATTTGTCGTTTCCCTGTCTTCCTTCCCAGATCTCCTCAATAAAGTTGGTCTCAAGTCCGTAATTGCTGGATTTCATTGTCTTGGCAATGAAAAGCAACGCACCAGAAACAGTGTTGTGCTCTCAGCTCCATGTCCTCCGAGGCCACATTTTCTGATGGCTGTCATTTGCATGACTAGCACATGATTAATTTATTTCTAGGCATTCCAAAAGAGTGAGTGTGTGTGTGTGTGTGTGTGTGTGTGTGTGTGTGTGTGTCTGTGTGTCTGTGTGTCTGTGTGTCTGTATGTGTCTGTGTGTGTATCTCTGTGTGTGTGTGTGTGTGTCTGTGTCTGTGTGTCTGTGTGTCTGTATGTGTCTGTGTGTGTATCTCTGTGTGTGTGTGTGTGTCTGTGTGTCTGTATGTGTCTGTGTGTGTATGTCTGTGTGTGTGTCTGTGTGTATGTGTCTGTGTGTGTGTGTGTGTGTGTGTGTGTCTGTGTGAATTTAAAACTATCGTCGAGCATGTGTTTAATATCATCTGCGGTCTATGTAAGAGGTGACCATCTCTGGTTGTGGCAGAGTTGCCGTTGCTGTCCCAGGAGATGTATTTGTGGCCCTCACTGTGAAGGGTGTTCCCCAGCAGTGGTGGGCATGGTGAGATGTCGGGCACTCACTTTAGCGTTCACTGTTTCCTTAGGAAGAACAAAAGGAGTTGGATGAAATCACAGCAAAGAGGCAGAAGAAAGGCAAACAGGAGGAAGAGAAGCCTGGGGAGGAGAAGACCATCCTACATGGTAGTGGCTTTCAACATCTTTATTGTCATGAAAATCTGTTGTGTTTTCTCCCTCCCTATAACACCAGTTGCAGGTACTAGTGGCCGCCGTTGTGTAAGCATTGTTTTGATGCGTCCTACAGAAGTCACCTCAGACCTTTTTATGTGACTGAAAGGGAGGTGTAGTGTGATTAAAGATAAGCACAGACTTTTTGTTTAAGAATCAGTGGTTTTGGGGTTGGGGATTTAGCTCAGTGGTAGAGCGCTTGCCTAGGAAGCGCAAGGCCCTGGGTTCGGTCCCCAGCTCCAAAAAAAAAAAAAAAAAAAAGAATCAGTGGTTTTTTAAAAACGAGTAAAGAAGAATCTTGAATGGTCCATAAGTTCTTTCCTGAAATAGATTCCTTACGTGCGTCAGTTACTTCATTTTTAATCCAAGCCAAATCCTCAGGGATCATCATCTCGTGCAGCCACTTCTAAAGGAAAAGCTGTTTGCGTGTGAACAGAGTAGAGATTACTAGGCGTTCGAATGTACTGCGGTGTGCACGTTCTTTAAGAATCGTTACAGTTAGGAAGCTGAGACGATGAATGGTTCAGTACCGATGGTGTGGTACTTTGTCACATCAAGTCCTTAGGCTGCAGGAGACCAAATGGTTTCCCAAGCTTCAGTCTTATTTCCAAGGCATCTGGTTAGTGCCATGGTGCTCAAAACTATAGCTCCGTAAGCAGAAACCAGCAAAAACGAAAGTGAACCTTCATCCTAATGAAATGGACGTTCTTATTGATTTTTACATAAGAACCAAATCTTGGGAACGTTTGGTGCTGTGGGAGGGAGAGAGCATTTAATGTTCTTCAGACTTGATCAATATTTTGATTTTACAGTCATCACTTCCGAGAACACCATTTTGCATGAATCCGTAGTACAAAATGGCAGACGAATATTTAGGGCTCTTTGAGAAGTTGGAAAATCTGTCCTAATTCCAAGCAGAACTCATTTAGTGATTTTCAATGAAGCTCAAACCAACCACTCTAATAGCTGCTTTTTGAACCAAACAGACACAATCCAGAGGTATACTGCCTGGATGTGTACACGCTGAGGAATTCGGGAGGAAAATTGAAAGTCTTTGTTTTCCAAACTAAAGCCATTATGTGTCTAGAACTACACACAACACTGTACAGCACAGTACCACAGGATGCAGCATGCAACATGGTCTCACATCGAGTGGAGGCCTCTGTAAGCAGGGTTCATGTTGCAGGAGTGACGGCCTGCCCCCCATGTGACATTTCCTAAAAAGCTTGCCATGAAAATGGGGAAAGGCAGACGGCTGTAAAGGACGCCAAGAGGTAGAAAGTGGGAAGGTGGAGGAAGGGGCGTTCACACTCGCCTTTGTGAGTTCTGTAACAGAGACTCGAGAGACCTAAATATTATCTTTCCTTCCCTCGTAATTGTATCGCAGTGAAGTCTTTGTCACGACTGTGTGTGCTTGAGTGAGAGAACTGCAGATCTTATTTAAGGCCTCTTACCTCTTGGGCATTTAGAAATTCTAAACTACTACCTTTCAGCATAGTGATAGAAAGAGCTCCAAGAGCTTAATTTTAGCCAACCCACGATGTTGATGTTTAGCCTCATCCGCCTGAGTCGATGTGGACAGTAGACCTGGGATTGTGTTACTATTTTAAGAATACAGAGTTCATGACTAGGGTTTATGTTTATTTATGGCTTTCTCTCACCGTTTTCTTTTAGTTAAAGAAATGTATGACTATCAAGGCAGGTCCTACCTCCACATCCCTCAGGATGTTGGTGTTAACCTGCGCTCATCTGTGCCACCTGAGAAATGTTACCTTCCCAAAAAACAAATCCACGTGTGGTCCGGACACACAAAGGTAAGACGGCTGAACGTTGTTATACAGCCCAAAGAGAAGCCAGCTCAAAGCTTCAGCTGCTGACACGGGGCAGGCAGGCAGAGTAGGAGCAGCCGATTCAAGGTGACTGTGAAGCAGGCTTCGGAGGTTCCAGTCTCCAAGGCCATCCAGGCTGGCCGTGGTGTAAGCTTTATGGGTCAGTGTCCATCCCCGTATTGGTGCCCGTCCCTTTCCCCACAAGTTCCTGCTGCCATCTGCTCCCTCTTGGCACCACACAGTGAGTAATGGGCAGATGGTCCCCAGCCTGCTGCTCGGCCGCGGTAACAGTGCTGCGGTTCCGGGTTATTTCACGCCAGAGAGTAGATGTTCTTTGCTGTCAAATGCGAGGTAAAGTTGAAAATAATGCAGATATTTGCAGATGTTAGAGGCTGAGATTCTTTGTCATCTGCACTGTTCCAGCTGTTAATGTCCAGATCTGTGCCAAGAACAGGGGACTACAGAAAAGGGAAGGAAAGGGGGCGTGGGGCTCAGAGGGGGAAGTGAGCATCTGAAGCCTTCCCTAGCTCAGTGTCGAGATGAGGCCTCTGAGAACGCTGACGGCGCCTAGTCCAGGCCATGACAGTTGGAATAAAGAGAAACAGCATGTAGGGTTGCCCGCGATGCTGTCCCTAGCCTGCTTCCGACTGACAGTGTGTGCTTTGTCTAGGGCGTCAGTGCTGTCAGGCTGTTTCCTCTTTCCGGACATTTGTTGCTGTCTTGCTCCATGGACTGTAAAATTAAGGTGAGTTTTCATTCACCCCGAGAGAATGCCCCAAAGCCAGTGCCTTGGTTAAGTCTGCTTGATTCATCATAAATAAACGTGGGGTTGTTAGGCAATTAGAGGCTAATTATTCTCTGTTACTCCCTATGGATGTATGTGTTGTGGACGGCTTCCAAACTCAGAGTCAGACATGGCTCTGCGGCCCAATTGGCTAGACTCTTCCTAAAGCTCAGACAGCTGATTAGGAAGGAATCCAGTCACTTTGGCATTGGGCACATAAATATTGAATCAGGAATAATGCATTTTTTATAGAGGTTATGGATATGTAACTGAGTTCGTTCCTCAGACCGGCTGAGGAAGAAGAGACATGTGGAAACCCCACATCCAGAAGTAGACAGTACAATTCCTTTTACCCTTTCCTTTTGAGCACTGGGACACCAACCAGCAGCCCTCAGCCCTCTCCCACTCTTGGTGCTCTCAGGAGGCGGGTACCATCTGAACCTTCCTCCCAGCCTGCCATAGTGAGGCAGGAGAAGCAAGCTGTCACTCTTGTCAACTCGATATGAAAAGAACGTTCTTTGAAACCTTAAGTTTTAAAGAATAGTTGGTATCTTTGTGTCTCTTCTGCGTCCAGGTCATTGTGACCGCTCCATAAATACCAACTCTATAGTGTCCTTGTGGCTTGGAGAGTCAGATCGTTAAGGCTTTATCCTTTTTAAATATTGATGAGTACGATCGGTATATAAAGCCCCTGCTTTTAATGGGAGCGGCCTTTCAGGCATTTGTGATAGAAACCATTTGTCTCTGATTAAAACAGTTTCTCGGTAAATCTCTAATTTTCTTTAACTTTCACTTTATCCATTGAGATTACAATCTGCCGTTGAATGAAGGAACAAGACAAAGCTGACTCTAGCTGACATCTGTAGACATTCATTAGGAAGCTGTTATATGCAGAGGGTTATAATATCAAAGGTTTGAAATTCACTCTGTTCCTGGGACTGATCACTGCATCTCGATGTAATTCACCGCAACACAGACAAGCAGGGGGGCAAGTTGTAGCCTTAGAGGAAGCATGGGACAGGCAGGCCAAGGAAGGGGAGGGGCAGGGAGAGCAGAGCCTGCTGGGGAGAATGAGGAGATCCAGTGCTGACCCAGTGTGTGCTGGATCTACAGCAGCTTCGTGGTTGTCAGAGCATAAACTAGAAGAGGAGGAAAACAATTGTCCCCAGCAAGGAGCAGGCCCCGAGGGCCTTGCCTGGCTTGTGCAGGGACTGCGGCCTCTATCCGGTGAGCATTAGTGGTCAGAAATGCTCTCTGTCTTAGGGCAACATTGTCAAGGACAACTGTGACGTAGACAGCGTGACGTAGCTCTGAAACCTTTGTATTTATTTGTTTTCGATATGATTAGAATTGGGAGGCCATAGATATTATTTTCACAGAGATTCTTCACATGTTACCCAGAAAATATTTGTAAAGACACTTTTCAGTATTAAAGTGTTACACAACAGCAGTCCTAGTAGCATTTCATTACTTTAAAAATTAGTTTTATTACAAAAGTAAAAACTGTTCCTCATAGAAAAATACATAAAATATAGGGAAAAAAACAGTAAGAAAATGAAAGTCCCCAGATAAAATGCATGTGCAGCTAAATTCTCTTGATACTGTGATGTAAAAGCCTCCCCAAGTGTAAAGAATACTCCGTACATAACTGTGCAGCAGTTATGTAACACGGACTGGCAAAGTAGGTGATGTTTAGTAATTAAATCCACTCCACTCACAAAGATGGGTACACACACATAGCTCGCAAATGACGGCTGTTTTTTGATGGAAACCTGTATGTCCCCAGGGCTAGAGTTGTGCTCACTGGCAAAGCCCATTCTTGGTGTACGTGAGGTCCAGTTTCTAACGCCATAAAGAAAACATTAATATTTTCATGTGTTTTTTATTTTCTCCAGCTATGGGAAGTTTATGGAGACCGGCGCTGTCTGAGAACATTTATTGGTAATATTTCTTTTTCTCGCTGCCTATAAATCTGTTTAGGAATGCTTTTGCAAGAAAGAGAACATCGTCCACAGTAATTTTACTGCCCTGATGTCCAGGAAAGTATGCACAGGCGTGAGCTGAGCTGTGAAGGAGTAAATCTCTCTAGGTAGGCAAGGAGGACGAGGAAGGGAGAGGGAGACTGCACGGTGGAGGCAGAGTGCCGTGAGAAAGCGTGCTGCATCAGGACCGTATGTAGTAACCGCTGCCAGGCTAGAGGAGAGGCACAAGTGTGGATGAAGTAGAAGGGAGCCGGGTTATGGAGAACCGTCATGCTGCTAATGAAAGGGGCTGCGTCCTGTAATGGCACTGGAGAGCCATTAACTGCCCTTCCTAGAAAGTGATGGCATTGGATGGGTGCAGAGATTATGTGGCAGTCTGCAGGGCACTCTGAGAGGCAAGCCTAGAAGGAGGAAAGGAAACCACACAGTTCTTGTATTAGTCTCTGCTGGAGATGGCGAGAGGAGAGAACGTAATGAGATTCAGACACAGGCCGTGAGCGACACGGGGCGGAAGCTCGGTGGCTGACGATCAGTCGTTCCGTTTAGCAAGGGAGGGACACAGGTTGGACTTGCTGAGTCTGAGAAACTGTGAAGGTGCCCGGTAAGCAGGCGCCACGAGCGAAGCCTTAAACAAGGTCAGGGCCTGGCCACTGGAGCTAAGAGACGTGGTTGAGAAAACCTTGAAGATACGTGGACGAAAGGAAGGACAAGCTGTGTGCCACAATGGCCTTTCTGACAAGGGTGCCCCGTCCTCGCTGCTTGTGTCTTTTTCCAAATTTAACTGTGCCGAATCGAATGGCCGTGGCTCACAGTGACTGTTCTTAGATTAAGTGGGAGTCTGTTTTCCCATGCGGTGTTAGCGCGTGTGGGTCCTCTGTGTGAGTAGATACCAAGATACCACAACAGCACAGAGACTTCTAGGGGAACCATTAACTATCTCCAGGGGAATAAAATATCACTCAGATACGGTGGATTTGGTCTCCACCAGCCTCACCTGTACTGCCAGAATATTCTTCAGGGGGAAACTGGAATTCTCTGCAAATAGCCGCTCTGAGCAGGGACTCCTGGTTGCTGTGCTTGTTACCATGGCACCCCCCTTCGAGGCACCCGCCTGACAGGAATTCTGTGCTGGGGGTGGTTCCAGGAGCCAGCCCACCCGTGGTTGACGATTGAGCTGTGTACATTTTGGGAAGTTATCTGCGTCCTGCTCATAGTAAGAGAAGGGCTTGTCTGCTTCGGTTTAGCTGCACTGCACTTTCCTCAGAACTGTGCTCTGGCACGGTTGACGTCTAAGTACACTGGAATCAGCACCCTGGAACTAATTTAGTGTCAGAATAGCATCTTTTGGGAAATTCAGCTAACGCTATGGCTCTGAATCCATTTCTATGAAATTAAGTAATGTGGTCCCTGGAAAGCAGTTGCTGAAGGAGGCTGCACTTCCTGAACTTTGGTTCGGGTCACTGTTTTTCCTTCAGCGAGCCGGCCTCCCAGGTCTCCGCTCTACTCCTTTCACTGACAATACTTAGAACTTTGGGTCTCAGTAAGTCCTTGGCTAGACAGTCATCAGTGTGTGTACTGCATGCTGAGGAGACGCCATGACAAATGAAAAAACAAAGGCCAAGCTCTTCTCTCAGTTCTTACCGAGTGTTGTGCCTCACCCACCTGCGGGAATAAAAACAGCCCCTCCCCAGCCTCGGCGTCAGGAAGCCAGATGCAGCAGGGCTTCCTTGACACCACTGTCTAACCTCCCTTGTGGTAGGTAGCTCCTGTCCTCACCATAGCTTCTGGCTCTACCTCCAGGTCACAGTAAAGCTGTGAGAGACATCTGCTTCAACACTGCAGGAACACAGTTCCTCAGTGCGGCCTACGACCGGTACCTTAAACTCTGGGACACCGAGACAGGTGAGTGCGGCTTCCTCTCCCGAGCTGCCATTTCTTTCTGTGCATTCTCGTAATTGTGGTCCCCTGGTGAAAGGATGCTTTCTCCCAGTGCCACCTATCACTATTGGAAATCGGCGGTACGCACCAGAGTGTTTGTGCACTGGAGCTCCTCTGTCTAACCTGGGAATCACCCTTCTCACCTGGATGGTTACACAGCAAACACTGAAGGACAGACAGCCACAGCCTGTCCTGGGCAACATCCGATTTTCTCTCTCTCCCCCCAGGTACCCAGAACTGGACTAATGTAAATTTAGTCCAGTTGCCTAAATTGACAATGTTGATAAGAACTCCTGTCTTATGTGATTTCAGTGTCCCCAAGGCTAAAAGCCAACCGTCCTACAGATCTTCAACGTCGAGGTGCACATAAAGTATAAAGTGCGCAGGCGTTTGGTGATGGTTTTTAATAGAGCAAACTTACACAGCTCTGTTAAACATCGCCAAGGTCAGGACAGAACATCCCAGCATGCAGTA